>NC_069664.1:8082966-8385997 GCF_027244095.1 Hemicordylus capensis | reverse complement strand
GCAGGAGGAGGCAATGGCAAACCCCTTCTGTATTCTACCAAAGACAACCACAGGGCTCTGTGGGCACCAGGAGTCGACATCGACTCGACGGCACAACAACCTTTGTCAAGAAACGTGGAGCAGCCCCACCACACTCAATCCAAGACCTATAAGAGATCTGCCACCTTTCCCAAAAGCTCATAGCTCTCCATACAGGACAGCAAACTTCACCCCGCACTGTAGCCCTGCCAGGAGCAAGGCCATGTCCTAGTCCACACTAAAAATAAAATTAGAAAAGTGTCAACAGGTGATCTAGATTCTGCACCAAGAAAGCTGAAAACAGCAGCCTGTTACAATGCATGGAGGTGCTTATAATGACAGACTCCTGGTTTGCCTTACCAGGGAGTGATTCACACATGGCTTCATGCTGCGGGGTAAATGTTGAGTGAAGCCACTTCGAATCACACTCGCAGCATGGAGGGAGGCAGCCCTTCCCCTCTGCTCTCGGGTTTTGTTTTGGTGCAAGTTCACATGACATGCCTCTGTGTTTTCCTTCTAGCCGATGGGAGGGGAGCACTTTCTAAAGAGCTATATCTGGATTTCTAAAGAGAGTATCCTTCTTATCATGTTAATGATTCTACCTACGTCAGTGCCTCTCCCTATGCGCTCCAGCGTTTTTTCAGAAAAAGTCGCTTAAAACCAGCATTTTAAAAACACGGAAATATACCGAGATAAGCTAGAGTTCACAAGACAAAGCTTGATTTGTGTGTGGAGTGGATCCAAGGATCTCGAAGGGACTTCGGGGTAAGTTTGGTTGGTGTGTGAACGCACCCACTCTCTTCTGGAGGAGATTCGGGGTAACAGCCCTGTCTGTAAAGCCTCTTGCTTTCATCAGCAGTTGTCAGGCAGGGGTCTCTCCTGGCCCTGCAACATAGGGAAGATCTCCTCCTTCCCTGCTTCTCAACACTGCAGCCAGGTAAGAGTGTTTGGGGGCTTATGGGATGAAGGGGGTAGAGGAGGCTGCCTGATTCTACACCAGGGGTGTGCAAATGTGGCCCTCCAACTGTTGCTGAACTTCTACTGAGCTCAAGGGCCATCTTTGCCCACCTCTGCTCTACACTGACTGGCAGCGGCTCCCTAAGGTTTCAGGCAGGAGTCTCTCTCAGCCCCACCTGGAGATGCTGCCAAGAATTGAACCTGGGACCTTCTGCATGCAAGCAGATGCTCTATCAGTGAGTTTCAGCCCCATCCCCAACATCAAGAAGAGGGATACCCTCAGCCTTTTTCTTTGGTGTGCTCATGTGCTCCTTGTGGGGAGGGTTTTTTCTTTTCACAAAGGTAAGGTAAAGTGTGCCGTTGAGTCAGTGTCGACTCATGGTGACCACAGAGCCCTGTGGTTTTCTTTGGTAGAATACAGGAGGGGCTTACCATTGCCTCTTCCCGCGCAGTGTGAGATGATGCCTTTCAGCATCTTCCTCTATCGCTGCTGCCCAATATAGGTGTTTCCCATAGTCTGGGAAACACACCAGCGGGGATTCGAGCCAGCAACCTCTGGCTTGCTAGTCAAGTCATTTCCCCGCTGCACCATTAGGTGGCTCTTTCACAGAGGAGAGTGTGTCAAAGGAGGACACAGCCTAACATTCCAGTGCCGTAGCACTTTGTACAATGTGTGTGTTGGGGATGAGGCCTTAGCTCAGTGGCAGAGTATCTGCCTCGCATGCAGAAGGTCCCAGGTTCAATCCCTGGCAGCATCTCCAGGTAGGGCTGGGAAGAATTCCTGCCCGAAACCTTGCTGCCAGTCAGAGCCAGGGGCGTAATTATAATAGGGCAAGGAGAGACAGTTGTCTGGGGGCCCACTGCCTTGCCCCCCCCCAGAGGCAAGTCACATGACTGACTCCCCCAGCTGCGCACCCGCCCGGGCTTCCTTCAGCTGTGTTCATCCTCCGAAATTGATGTTGAGTGTTAAGACCTGGAGCTACCAGAACAGCATGTCTTTCTCTAGGACCTTTAAATGACTTGTATAATCTACAATTTACAAACCTTTAAAAAAAATAATTTAGGATGATGTTCTATTGTGGCATACATATATGTGTGTGTATGTGTGTATAATTCTTTTTGTTACCACTATTCAGCCTCATTTAAGATTTCTTGACTTCATGAGCTGAGCTTCAGTGGTGGGGGGGGGGCATTTTAAAATCTTGTCTCTGGGCCCACTCCAACCTTGCTACGCCCCTGGTCAGAGCAGACCATACCTTAGCTTGATGGACCAATGGTCTGACTCAGCCGGCAGCAGCTTCCTATGTTCCCCTTATAGCAGCGGTATCACTCTCCGTGCCACTCTGCAGCCTTTCCAAAGCTCACTTCCTGACTGATTCGAAGGGCCACTTCCCCAGGCGTGGATGGATCGGGTCTTTGGAACAGCTGCTTGCCTCTCATCTCTTTGCCATTTCCCTTTCCTACGACAAGCAATTAGACAGCTGAGTGCACTTTGGAACTTCCTGGGCTGGCTGTATGCACTGCCCCATGGCAACGGAGCGTGATGTCACCCAAGGGCCTCATGCGGTGATTTAATTACGGGGTCAGGTGGAAGGAACCGCTCATGGGCCACGAAGGAGAAAGTTCCTGTTTGGTGCAGAAAGAGGTCTCCAATTATTTACAGTAACAACGGCAAAGGCTAAGCTCTGCTCACTTGGAGGAAGATTATTCTAGCCAGAAAGAGCTTTTTGTTAGAGGTTGTTGATTTTTACCCACAATAGGTAAAACAGCAGAGCACGAAGGAATGAGCACATACTCCAGTTATAGAGTAGGTAGCAGAGGATGGTTTGGATATTGCAGCTGTTTAGAGAAAACACATGGAGATCCTTGTGTGACTAAACACTAAACATTTATTGGTTAAATACACTTAGACAGGAAAGACCTATCTCTAATGTCGGAAGTATTTTGGCAGGAATAATAAAACACCTCAAGCCAATAGGATCTGTCCTTGCGGTGAAGGAATGCTTGAGACGATACATTTATTTACTTAACATATTTTTATACTGCCCAAAACTCACGTCTCTGAAAAACACAACAAACGCAACAAACAAACAAACCAAAAGTTAAGTACAACGTGTACTTTTGTACTGCTCCTTCGATAAAGACTAACGTACCAGCTTGATTACACCCTTGTTGCTGAACAGGCCAGGTAGGGAGGGATCTTACTACACACATTTTCCCCTCTCTGATGAGTGTGTAGATGTTACCCGAAAGGTAGCCAACTCTTGCTTGACAGCCATGAAAATCAGACCACAGAGGACCACTGACGAGATAAATTGATCTTGTTACCATTGTTATATTTAAATTGATTTGCTGTACCTATTGTATTGCATTATATTGTATATGGAGTTGGGTGTGATTTTGGCTTTTGACTTTTGTGTATCTGATCGCTCATCGTAAATAAAGTTCTTCTTCTTCGTGCATGCAGCTTCATCCCCTGGATCTCAACAGCATCAGCTTGCTTGTGAGAATGAGGCTTTTTTTCAATCCAAAGCAGCGCAGGTCAAGCTGTGCCTGAGCAAAAGGAACATAGGAACATGGGAAGCTGCCTTCTACTGAGTCAGAACTTCGATCCATCTAGCTCAGTATTGTCTACTCTGACTGGCAGCAGCTTCTCCAAGGTTTTAGGCAGGAGTCTCTCTCAGCCCTACCTGGAGATGCTGCCAGGGAATGAACCAGGGACCTTCTGCATGATGCAAGTATTCAGATGCTCTCCCCCTGAGTTTTGACCCCATCTGCCCTAATGGGAATATCTTACAGTAGCCACCTAATGGCACAGCGCGGAAGTAACTTGCCTAGCGAGCAAGAGGTTGCCGGTTCGAATCCCCGCTGGTATGTTTCCCAGACTATGGGATCGCTGATGGGCAGCAGCGATATAGGAAGATGCTGAAAGGCATCATCTCAAGGAGGCAATGGTAAACCTCTCCAGTATTCTACCAAAGGCAACCACAGGGCTGTGTGGTCGCCAGGAGTCGACACCAACTCGAAGGCACACTTTTCACTTACTCTCATGTTGTCACTCATTCAAATGCAAACCAAGGCTGACCCTGCTTAGCAAAATGGATAATTTGTACTCGCTACCACAGCTCTCGGACAAACAGCCCCCTTCCATGTGATAAAGAAACATGATAGGGGGACATTGGAATCAGTGTTCTCTCTAATTTTTTTCATCTGCGTGCGGAATGAGTTTGGTTCTGGGCGGAAGTATCTGGCAAGCATGACTTGCCCCCTTAGCTAAGCAGGGTCTGCCCTGGATGCATATGAATGGGAGACTAGAAGTGTAAGCATTGTAAGATATTCCCCTCAGGGGATGGAGCCACTCTGGGAAGAGCAGAAGGTTCCAAGTTCCTTCCCTGGTAACATCTCCAAGAAAGGACAAGATTTAAAAAAAAAAAAAAAATAGGACAAGATTTTTTTTTTAATTGAACCAGCAAACTACCAAAGCATACAGTCTCCAAGATAGGGCTGAGAGAGATTCCTGCCTTCATCCTTGGAGAAGCTGCTGCCAGTCTGTGAAGACAATACTGAGCTAGATAGACCAATGGTCTGACTTGGTATATGGCCGCTTCCTATGTTCCTGTGTTCCTATGTATTCAGAGTGGGGCCTTCCTGATTTAGAGTGAAATCTAAAATTAACTGAGTGGACATCAAACAATGTGTGAGTGCATGCACATATGCACGCCTTAGAGGAAGCACTGATTGGAATCTCCACAAAACACATCACTACAGGCCTTCTAACAGGGCACCCCCCTTTTAATCGTGTGGGCTGGAAATGTATTGTCTGAATGGGTGCATTGTTAAACTGGAATTCAGGAGCTGCAGAGTGGAGCAGACCAGAGAAAAAGGAAGAGGAAACAATCTTACAATCTAGTACATCCCTAGAGAGAGAAATTCTTTTCCCTCTCACACATCACTAGAACCAGGGGTCACCCCATGAAATTGATTGCCGGTAGATCTAGCACCAACAAACTGAAGTACTTTTTCACAAAATGCATAATCCACTTGTGGAATTCTCTGCCACAAGTTGTGGTGACAGCCAACAACCTGGATGGCTTTAAGAGGGGTTTGGAGCACTTCATGGAGAAGAGGTCTATCAACGGGGCTGCTAATCAGAGGGCTAAAGGCCACCTCCAACCTCAAAGGCAAGATGCCTCCTCTGAGTACCAGTTGCAGGGGAGTAACAGTAGGAGAGAGGGCATGCCCTCATCTCCTGCCTGTGGCTTCCAGCGGCATCTGGTGGGCCACTGTGCGAAACAGGATGCTGGACTAGATGGACCTTCTTGGGCCTGATCCAGCAGGGCTGTTCTTATGTTCTTATGTACACTCCCATGCATTGGAGTTCATCAAGTTTCAGCTCCTCACCTGGTTCTCTAGCAGTTAAATCTCTCTGCTTGGGAGCAAATGAATCTATGCATACATGTATAAATGGGTAGATGGCGCGTTGATCTTTGAAAGGCTGGGGTGGGAAGAGGTACTGGGGCCCTCCTTTGCAGCAGGGATGATGTGATCCTCGTATAACAGCTTTAGCAGGAAGGAAAGTTATGGTACACAAGGTTCTCTTTCAGCATTGCCCAAACCACTTGCTCACAGAACAGAGCTTTGGCTCAGAAAGAGCGTCATGTTCTGGGCCATCCTCTCGGTCTCTGCTTTTTCACTTAGGTCAGTGCTGATGACTGCAAACAGGGCGGAATGGGCAAGCACTACTCAGCGTTTAGCTTTCCAACCTGGTCTGTGGGGAAAGCAAACGGTGCCCGGGTGCTGCAAAGAGATCTCTCTGGTGGCTCGAAAAACATTTCATTTCAGGGCGCTCTCTTGAACTGGTGATCATGGAAAGCTGTGTCTTTTCTGGACCAAGTCAAAGACGGGTACAATCCTTCTGCGGCATAAACAACTCCTCCTCCACCACCAACCCACACACAGTTTCCAAATGAACGTGTAACTAATGCAAAGGGATGCAAGGCTGTCTGGTTCACGGAGGCACATGGGATAGGCTGCACGGAAAAGTAGCTGGGTTTCATCAGCAGCACAGAGAGAATCCAGAGGCAGCTAAATTTAGAGGCCAAGTGCTGTTTAATGGCTAACTTGAATTTATCCCGAGATGCACCTTTCTTACAGGGAAATGTTTCCTCATTTACTAAACAAAATAAAACCCAAGGCTGTCAACTACAGTGGTTCAAAGTTCTCTTTCTATTCTACAGGGGTTCACTGGTTCTGTTTTGCCCTTGAGATGCAAGAACTGGTTGTTATTATTATTGCTGCTCTTGTCATTAAGACTATCTATACTGCTTTCCAACAACAACAGAAGTTCTCAAAGCAGTTTCCATAGCAAAAGGAATGATACATATGGAAATATCCAGCTTTTTAAATTTGTAGGTTTTAATTTTATGCTGTTTTTAAATTGTTAAACTGTTTTAACCTTTTATATTTGTTTTAATTCTTTTTATGTCACTGTTAACCACCCAGAGATGAAAGTTTGGGTGGTATATAAGTTAAATCAATCAATCAATCAATCAATCAATACGAAATAAATAAAATGGTTTCCTGTCCCCAAAGAGCTCACAGTCTGAAAAGAAACACAAATGAGACACTGCAGGGATGCTGTGCTGGGGTTGGATAGGGATAGTTGCTCTCAAAGGAATCTGCCTTATACCGAGTCAGATTGTTAGTCCGTAGTTCAGTATTGCCTTATACACTGACAGGCTGCAGCTTCTCCGAGGTTCCAGGCAGGCGTCTTTCCCAGCTCCACCTGGGCGCTTTCCAGACTAGCTGCTGCAACAGCAGCAAAATGCCTCTGTTCGGGCAAGTCGCATTTGGATCATAAACAGTAGGGGGATCAGTCTTGCAGCAACTAATAACTCGAAAAAACAGCAACTTTTCCACGCCGGATATACAACATCCTTGCTCTGTATTGCAGTGATTAAATTCACAACAAGGCATTGGAAATGGGACCAGCACCCTGCTGTCTGTGTAGGGACTGCAGTGTCATGACACAGGAAGTGTGGAGGCACACTTCAGAGATGCGTCCTGACCCCGTTGTAGGGTATAGTCCGGAAAGCGCCCTGGCGATGCTGCCAGTGATTGAAGCTGGAAACTTCAGCATGGAAAGCAGATGCTCTGCCTCCTGCTAAATACTGTATAAGAAAGCCACCACTTTAAAAGTTGCTCCTCTGGCCAGTTAGCAGGGGTGATTCCCAAACTAATTAGGGATGGTAAAGGTAAAGTGTCCCGTCGAGTCGGTATCGACTCCTTGCACCCAAAGAGACCTGTGGTTGTCTTTGGTAGAATACAGGAGGGGTTGACCATTGCCTCCTCCCGCGCAGTATGAGATGATGCCTTTCAGCATCTTCCTAGATCGCTGCTGCCCGATATAGGTGTTTCCCATAGTCTGGGGAACATAGTCTGGGAAATATAGTCTTCCCATAGTCTGGGAAATATAGTCTTCCCATAGTCTGGGAAACATACCTGTGGGATGGTACAGCTGTTAAATTAAAAAGAAAATTCCAAACATCACAGTGGTATGCATTTGTAATTTGTCCAAGTAGTGTGAGCCGGTACCACACAATGGTGCATTTGAGGCAGAGGTGGACTTAAGTAATTTTGGAGCCTGGACCTAAAGGCCTTTGGAGCCCCCCACTCACACCACTGGAGGCCCCCCTCCCACTGCTAGTCAAGCATCATCCCCCTACACACACACACACAGTGACAAACCCAGGATTTTTTAACATGTGGGGTATATGTATGTAAATATGCAGTAGCAGAAACATTTCAACATGCAACTTAACAGATTCCCATCCCACATTTTTCTTTCCCCACTGACAATTTTTCAAAAAATATTTAAAAGCACATCTTTTTACTCAGGCTTTATCAGCTTCTTAATAATGTATAGATTTTTAATTCTGTGATTGATTTGTAAATTGTTAGTTTTAAATTGTTTTTATATATGTGTTTAACAGTTTTATCATTATGAAACACCCAGAGAAATGAGTGGGGGGAGGGTATAAAAGTGTAATAAATCATCATCATCATCATCATCATCCTCATTATCACACTTGGTCGCCTAGCGCAGTGCAGACCACCAGCAACAACAACACCCAGGACAGACTAAAGTGTTTGGGGGCCCCCAGGGGGTCTGGAGGCCCTGGACTTTGGCCCCAAAAACCAAGGGGTAAGAGTGCCAATGATCTGGGGTATTAGAAGTGAACTCTGCTGAGATTCAGAGTCCTTTCCTTCCAGTTAAGCTCATATGGTTGTGAGCCAGCCAGCGTGGTGTAGTGATTAGAGTGCTGGACTAGGACTGAGGAGACCCGAGTTCAAATCCCCATTCAGCCATGATACTTGCTGGGTGACTCTGGGCCAGTCACTTCTCTCTCAGCCTAACCTACTTCACAGGGTTGTTGTGAGGAGGAACTTAAGTATGTAGTACACCGCTCTGGGCTCCTTGGAGGAAGAGCAGGATATAAAATGTAATACATACATACATACATACGGTTTGGGCACTGATAGACCTGGGCACTGACAAGGGAAATAAGTTTGCATGGACATCCATGGACAACTTAGCTTCAGATATTCCCTCATGGTGATGAGCTTGCTTGCCTTGCCCAAGTCTGGGATTCTCAAGGAGTCTGGACAACTCACTTTACTTTTTGTAAGGTTCCAACGGGAAAGAGATGTGTTCCTGGATTTCCTGAACTCAGAATTACAGGTCAGGCTCAGAGGAAGTCAGGAGAGGAGATTATTTCATGGAGAGGAGAGCTGGTCTTGCAGTAGCAAGCATGACTTGTCCCCTTAGCTAAGCAGGGTCTGCCCTGGTTGCATATGAATGGGAGACGATGTGTGAGCACTGGAAGATATTCCCCTCAGGGGATGGAGCCACTCTGAGAAGAGCATCTAGGTTCCAAATTCCCTCCATGGCTTCTACATGATAGGGCTGAGTGAGATTCCTGCCTGCAACCTTGGAGAAGCCTCTGCCAGTCTGTGAAGACAATACTGAGCTAGATAGGCCAATGGTCTGACTCGGTATATGGCAGCTTCCTATGTTCCTATGTTCCATGACCTCAGCTCTTCTCCTGACTTGCTGCATCCTGGCAGTTGCCTCTCCAGGGGAACTTCCAACTCCCACACTCGGGAGCACCCCTCAGCATTCATGGCCTTGGCTTTCAATGCCCCCCAATACAGAGTGGACAGGGCTTTTAAAGCCTGCTCCAAGCCCTGCCCCTTTACTGGTCTCACTTCCTGCTTTCTGTCACACCCAACATGGCACCCCAACTGGAGCTGTTCCCTGCAGCTTCCCCTGACTCATCTGGGTGCTTTCCAGATTACACCCTGCAACAGGGACAGGACATATCTCGGAAGTGTGCTTCCACACTTCCTGTGCGGTGACACTGCAGTCCCTACGTGGACAGAAGGGTGCCGTTCACATTTCCGATGCTAACAGTTCTAGTGCTGCTTAACGGTTCTAGTTCTGCTCTATAACCTTGCAGTTATAACATTGTTGGTGGGTTAGACCAGTGATTCTCAAATTTGGGTCCTCAGGTGTTATTGGACTTCAACTCCCATAATCCCCAACCAAAGGCCACTGAGGCTGGGGATTATGGGAGCTGAAGTCCAATAACACCTGAGGACCCAAGTTTGAGAATCCCTGGGTTAGACTGTTGACTTGTTATTTTTTTTTAAATTATTTATATTTTAATTGTATCCCCCCCCCCCTTGTTGTGCTGGTCATAGACCGTAATAAACTTTGATTGATTGACATTTCCGATGCCTTGTTTCGAATTTAATCGCTGTGATATAGTGCAATGACATTGTATATCTGGCGTAAGAAAGTTGCTGATTTTCGGGTTGTTATGTTTCTGCAAGACTGCTCCCCCTGCTGTTTACATTTCAAATGTGATTTGCCTGAATGGAAGCATTTTGTTGCTGTTGAGCAGCTAATCTGGAAAGCACCCTGCTCGATCCTACTGGGACCCAACCAGCCTGGAACCCTTTTGTCCCTGCTCCCTTTGGAGGAAGATAGCAGCTCCAAAGGAAGGATGCTGTGCTCTCCACTGGACTCTACAGGCCCCCACAGGCAACCAGGTAAGAGGGCATCCCAACACTTTTAACATTATCATCAGCCACTCTTTATAACATCAGTTAACATAATGCAACTTTTCTATGATGTGATTTTTCTGAACTGCACAGATCTTCTTTTGGAGCTGCATGTTTTTTGTCTGGTTGCACACTTTTTAAAAAGACCCACACGGCTACAGGGGTTAATCGAAGAGTTAGCAACCCTAGAGTTATTTATTCATTTTCTCCACAATAGCTGTTGGTACACCAGCTTCTGAAACAGGGTGTGAGTTAGTGAGTGGACCTTAACAGTTTCCTTTTTAATGGCTTGGTTTATAACACAGTGGAAGGAAAGCTAATACATCCCAAATCAGAATGTAACATTCTCAAACTTGGGCCCTGAGATGTTGTTGGACTACAAATCCCATCACCCCCCCACACACACAATGGCCCTTTGTAGTTCAACATCTAGGGACCCAAGTTTGAGAACCCCTGTCTTAAATGTTTATAAAAGCACCCCCCAAAAGCAAATGAAGGACAAAAATAGAGCCTCTCCTGGGTTAATATATATAGAAGCACAATTAATTGAGCCCTGAGCCATTTTTGGAAGGGCAGTATAGAAATTGAATAAATAAATTAATTTAAAATTTGATTTGATTTTGATGTAAACCACCCTGAGCCATTTTTGGGCAGTGTATAAATCAAATAAATAATAATAATTAATTAATAAAATGAAAATTAAAGCATCACAGGATGCTTGATTAAACATCAAAGGCTCTTGTGTCTGGCATCACAACATTTCCAAACTTTATGCATTTCAGGGAGTTGCTCAGCTTATATTATAAAACCAGGCTCAGGCCTGATCATTCTTGGGATTGGGATAAACAGTGCAAGGAATGTGCCATTTTTAGAAGATCTCTGATTATAGGTAGTGTTTGGCAGCCATCTTGCTGGCAAGCCACCATGCACAAACCCATAGCTTCTGATTCATGCACTTCTGGAAAGCATTTTCGCTGGTTTTGTGTCTCCTATTACGATGAAACTGCACTTTCCCTTTTTAAATTTCAAAGCGAAAGGAAACCCAAGTTTTGGACATGTTCTTCTCGGGTTTTGGAAAATGGGCTGATAGTCCATATGTGCTTGGAAACAAAGCTGGATCCTTTCGAAAGAGTTCTGGTTTCTGTGGGAAGCAAGCCCAGGGGTGCGTGTCTGTGTGCATGCGCAAAATGTGTGCACCTAACACATTTTTCCATGAAAAGATCCCATGTTAGAGTTTCAGAGGCTTAACACTTCCTAACACTGGGGCTGTTTTCTTTTCAAAGGAACATTCCACACCCTTGCAGGGACTGCTAAGCATCAAACACTGTAAATCAGAGCTTTTTCTAATAAAAGCAGTGACAGTTGTTGGGGGTGGGGGTGGGGAATTAGTAAAGCTAAAGGAAACAGTGGTGGATTCAAGAATCACATGTCCACACAATGCCTTGTCCATATGATTATTAGTTATAAGTTTATTTGGTCATCGACCAGCAAAGTATGATTATTAGAATATGTGCAAAAGCCTTTGAGAGGACCAAGCCTATACATCTGGGTTATGACCTGTGGTTACAACAATACACTTAAGAAGAATTTCCCCAGCCTGAGTCCTGCATTCGCAGCTCAGTTCCCAGGGGTGAAGCACACAATCTGTCCAGCATGCAATTAGGACCAAAGAGTAGGAGGTCAGACTTGCAGGGGTGCTGCTGAAGTTCCTTCTCGCCTACCTCCCCTGCTTGAGATAAAGTAAAGTAAAGTTGTGCTGTCGAGTCGGTGTCGACTCCTGGCGACCACAGAGCCCTGTGGTTGTCTTTGGTAGAATACAGGAGGGGTTTGCCGTTGCCTCTTCACATACAGTATGAGATTATGCCTTTCAGCATCTTCCTAGGTGTTTCCCATAGTCTGGGAAACATCCCAGTGGGGATTCGAACCGGCAACCTCTGACTTGCTAGTCAAGTCATTTCCCTACTGCACCATTAGGTGGCTGCTTCAGATAAAGGAGATCTAAAATGCATTGATGAGACCTGACTCCTCTTTGGGATAGAGAACCATTTTCTCATTTATTTTGCTATGGAAATTACTTTTGAATACCTTATTTTTGAAAAATAACATATTGACTTGATGATGATGATGATGATGATGATGATTGTTATTATTATTATTTCTTGTTTACACAGTCAGACAGGTGTTATTGACTGATTTGTTTTATCCAGACATCGAGTCCTTCCCAAGGAACTGGGATGGCTGAATTTTATTATCAATATCATTGTTGTTATTATAGATATTGTCATAGACTATAGATGGTTCCAGGTAAAGCTGCTTTTTGTAACTGGCCGATGGTGATTTCTGTGGCCCCTATGGTGTTGAGATGCTCTTCGAGGTCTTTTGGAACTACACCTAGGGCACCAATTACCCCTGGGATTATTTTGGTCTTCTTCTGCCACAGCCTTTCAATTTCAATTTGTAGATCTTTGTATTTTGTGATTTTTTCTATTTCTATTTCTTTTATTCTGCTATCCCCTGGTATTGCAATGTCGATTATTTTAACTTGTTTTTCTTTCTTCTCGACTACAGTTATATCTGGTGTATTGTGTGGCAGATGTTTGTCTGTTTGTAGTCGGAAGTCCCATAGTATTTTTACATCTTCATTTTCTACAACTTTTTCAATTTTATGGTCCCACCAATTTTTGGCTACAGGTAGCTTGTATTTTTTGCAGATATTCCAGTGTATCATCCCTGCTACGTTGTTGTTGTTGTTTTAAAAAAAACATATTCTTAATCATAATAATCAGAAGCAACTTGGGGATGCTGAGAACATAGGAAGCTGCCTTATCCCAAGTCAGACCATTGGTCCGTCTAGTTCAGTATTGTCTACCCTGACTGGCAGCAGCTTCTCCAAAGTTTCAGGCAGGAGTCTTTCCCAGCTCTACCTGGAAGTTTTTCACACCTGGCTTTTAGTTCGCATCTCCTCCGGAATTGAGGTGTGTGTTCGCATATCGGCCAAATTTACCCCAAAGTCCCTGCAAGCTATCAGGGAGCACTTCATACACAATTCGGCCTTTTCATTGCATGTTAGAGTGTAGCCCAGTTTATATCCGGGGTAAAAAAAAAAATCCACTTTTCGTGTCAGTTTTTAGGGGTAACTTTGAAATCGCAGTAAAGCCTGCTGTCTGGTAAAGCTCCTGGAGATGCTGCCAGGGACTGAAACTGCCACCTTCTGCATGCAAAGCAGATTACTTTAGGGACTATTTTGGCAGGAAAAGGGGATAGATGATAAATGTTACCTGTTCCCCCACCACCACCACCAGACACACCGGGCATCCTTGCACGCTGCAGTCTCAACCAGATTGGGCCTCCTACAGCTGTTTTCTGATTTAAAGGGGGAAATTCCACAATTCCTGCCCCCTCCACTCTTTTACTGCTGCGGCTGCTCAGGTGGGGGTCTCCATCCTGGTTTCCCGAGTGCCCTGGACCCCAAACAGGAAGTAAGGGTTGTGTGCGGAATGGTTGGCTTAGCGGCAGTTGGGCCTGGCTGGTCACCAAGGGGAGGTCCTTGCAGCACCGTTAAAAGCTGCCTCTCGGGGAGACAGAAGCCCGATTCAGACATTATGCTGTACAAGTGTAGAGATATCTATACATTCATACATGTCTTGATGTGAATGACTGTACCTGTATTGGTTTGGAAAGGCAACCTGGTTACAAGCCCTTCCCACGCATGGTACAGACCAGAAGTGTACTTCGACATAACATGTGAACGACTCTACCTGTGTACACCCGTCACATGAGTGTTGGACATAAACGTGTGAATGAGCCTGCAGAGGTTATTGACCTTGAAGATAGCAGAGCCCGCGCTGCTGAGGGGAGGGAAGCCAGGGCAATGCCTGCTCAACGTTGGCCCACCAGCTGTTTTTGCACTACAACTCCCACAATCCCCAGCTACAGTGGCCAATAGCTAGGGATTATGGGAGTTGTAGGCCAACATCTGCAGGGGGGCCAACGTTGAGCAGGCCTGCGATAGAGGGAGGGTGGGCATCAGGCGGACTCTGAGCTCCTCAACTCTCTTCCCTCTCTTGACCAGTGCAGGTTGAGAGAGTCATCATTCGACCTGGCGAATGTGCACTGCCTACCCTGCGCGGCTCAAGTTAAAGCCAGGGATTCGCATGTTGAGGCTAAAAGCAGGGCTTTATCCACCTAATGGTGCAGTGGGGAAGTAACTTGCCTAGGGAGCAAGAGGTTGCCGGTTCGAATCCCCGCTGGTGTGTTCCCCAGACTAGGGGAAACGCCTATATTGGGCAGCAGTGATATAGGAAGATGCTGGAAGGCATCATCTCAGACTGCATGGGAGATGGCCATGGCGCCAGCAGTCGACACTGACTCGATGGCACAACAGGGCCTCTTGGCTGTGGGGTGGGCACCAAAAACCAGCCCCGATAAGAACATAAATTGGTCTGTCCAGGCCAGAAAAACGGAAGATGGGCGTCACCAAGGGAACGGCACCTTCCAGATAATGGAGGGGTCCCATCCGAATCCCAAGAGATGCAAAAAACCAGCACCATGTCATAAAATAGACATAGGAAAGGCAGACAATGAGAGCAGATTGCTCTTGCTCTCCTTGAGGAGTGGTTTTGTTTGGCTGGCTGCTGTTTGTTCCCTATTGGTCTTCTGCAGCCCTCAGGATGATGGAGGAGTGAGCAGCCGCCCTACGCTCTCTCCTTCCACCTCCTCCTTGCAGGGCTGAAAGGCTTTCCGTCATCTCCTCTGCATAACAAGGGAGGAAGGATTCTCCTTGGGAACAGTTTGCGGCATCAGAAAACATAAAGGCACTGTAAATTACTGCGGGGGAGGCGGAGAAGGTGGAGGAGGCCGTTTCTACCTTCAGGATGAGGTTTAAGGCTTGCTTTGTGCTCTTGTATCTTGCCCTTCCCTGCCAGGAACAGGAAGGGAGGTGAGGAATGAATGTGGTTTCTCACTGTGCAGAGAAGGGCCAAGTTATGGGGCAGATCCACTCCTCTTTTTACTTTAATGCGGCCACGGTACAGCGCAGGGAGCACTCTGGATTTGGTTAGCCCCTTTCAGGTCATTCAAGTGTGCAGTGCATCCCCCATCCCCATTCTGGGTAAAGTGTGCCGTCAAGTCAATTTCGACTCCTGGCGCTCACAGAGCCCTGTGGTTTCCTTTGGTGTAGAATACAGGAGGGGTTTCCCATTGCCTCCTCCTGCACAGTATGAGATTATGCCTTTCAGCATCTTCCTAGATCACTGCTGCCTGATATAGTACCAGCGGGGAGTCGAACCGGCAGCTGCCTTATTATTATTATTATTATTATTATTATTATTATTATTATTATTAATTCGATTTCTATACCGCCCTTCCAGAGATGGCTCAGGGTGGTTTACAAAGAGAAATAACAAACAAATAAGATGGATCCCTGTCCCCAAAGGGCTCACAATCTAAAAAGAAACATAAGACAGACAGCAGCCACAGTCGCTGGAGGTACTTAGTCAAGCATTTCCCTGCTGCGCCACTTAAGGTGACTCCATTCTAGACAAGGTTGCCATATTCAAACTTCCCAAATCCGGGTGGCCTAATTTGCACATCATGCAAATTATGTGGCAACTGAGTTGCATTTTATTTATTTATTTATTTATCGGACAGATGTGTATCCTTCCCCCTCCTTCTCTGTCCTCCCATGTGAGCGGATCCAGAGTAGAATCCAGGCAATCCAGGCAGCCCATTTGAAATCCGTGTAAATTCCGGTGGAATTTAGCAGCCAAAATCCAGGAGGAGCCAAAATCCGGGGGCTACCCTAAATTCTGGGGGACACGGCAACCCTAATTCTGGGCCAAGTAGTTCTGGGTAAATGTCTTTTTTTAATGTGCAAGGAGAGCTATGAGTGTATTCTATATGTTTATCACAAGGTAGTGTTCTTCATGGTAAAGCCCCAGGTCCAATGGCAGCCCCATGAACCATAGGTTGATCCTTGACTACTCCTTTATTTCGGCCATCCTCGGCACAGTCCCCCTGGCCCACCGGATGGGTGGAAGGGTTGCTTCTTTAAGGGAAACGGAGCCCTCTTGAGCCCTTTTGTACCATCTTGGAAGGTGTGCCCAGCACACTGAGAAGGGTACCCCTTCCCAGCACTTTCCCCACAGAGCTCCTAAGAGAGGGCCCTTCTCGTAGCTTTTCTCCCAGCAACTGAGGAAATCATGGCACTGTGTGATGGCCAGCACAGTGGGAAATGACTCTCACGTTGCAAGTTTTTCATCAAAGTTAACCCCACTTGAAAAATAAGGAAGATAATAATTGTCATAAAGGTACAATCACCATACACAGGCAACGGCAGAAACACAGGCTCCAAGGCTAGGATAAAGTGGGCCAGGGTTAATTTCAGGGTTTATAGCATTACGACAGGAATGTAGACAAACCATAATCTGAATACATTACTGGCCTTCAGGAGAGCCCTGTCTGGCCCAGCCCTTCCAGGGTTTTTAAATTGTTGTAAATGTTTTTAATCTGCTGTAACCTGGTTTTCCTGGGTTTTAAAACTGTGCTGAATGTTTTAATTGTTCATTGTTTTATGGTGTGTTATAGTCGTCTGTTTTTAACTGTTAATTGATTTTAATTGCTTTGTTTTAATGTAAACCGCCCTGAGACGTTTTTGGAAGGGTGGTATATCATCATCATCATCATCATCATCATCATCATCATCGATAATAATAATAGAAATCGAATAAACATACAACCAACCAACCAAATAAATAAATAAAATTGTACCCTCTATTGGGATTTGGCAGATAGAGTGGTCGGGCACCTGATTTGCAGACAGAAGGGCCCAGGTTCAATCCCTGGCATAGCCAGGTAGGGCTGGTAAGACCCCAGCCAGAAACCCTGGAGAGCCACCAGTGGCCACTGTGTAGACCACTATTTTCATTGTAAGGCCAGTGGCAGATGCTTCCCCAATGCCTGAGTCTGGCACCACACAAAGGTGAACAATCCCAGCATGCAGTGTTGCACTTTGCCCAGCACTGGTGAGGCCCTTTAAAAAGAAACAGAAGCCTCTCGAGCCTCAGCGCCATCTTCGGAGGCATGCACAGAGCACTGGGATGTGTAGTCCTTCCCAGGGCTTTCTCCACAGAGCAGCCTACATGCTGCAACAAAAAAGCTGAATTCTGCAACGGATGTATATTTTGCAGGTTAAGCCAATGTGAACGGCTTCTCCTATTGGGCACAATTTGTTCTGGAATGTTCACCATGTGGCATCCTGGATTCAACTTCTGCTCCATTGTCACCTTTGCTAAGTAGGGTTCAGCTTAGCTTGCATTTGTATGGGTAATTACTGAGCACTATCTGCTGTAAGACATTTCCCTGGGGCCATAGCTCAGTGGTAGAGCATCTGCTTGAATGCAGAGTCGGTCCCAAGTTCAATCTCTGGCAGCTCCAGGTCAGGCTGGAAACCTTAGAGTTTCCTGCCCGAAACCTTAGAGAGCTTCTGCGAGTCAGTGAGGACAATACTGAGCTAGATGGACCAATGGTCTGACTCAATATTACATAGGAACATAGGAAGCTGCAATCTTTGTAGATATATCATGTACAAACAACCACTTTGTATATAATTGTGCTTTGGCAAGGTACTGTGTATGCTTTGGTAGTTCGTTGGTTCAATAAAAAAAATCTTGTCCTATACAAAATAAAATAAAATCTTGTCCTATCTTGGAGATGCTACCAGGGAGAGAACTTGGAACCTCAGAGGCTCTTTCCAGAACAGCTCCATCCCCTGACGGGAATCTCTTCTAGTGCTCTACTTCTAGTCTCCCATTCATATGCAACCAGGGCAGCCCCTGCTTAGCTAAGGGGACAAGTCATGCTTGCTACCACAAGACCAGCTCGCTTCTATTATTAATATTATTAGGCAGCTTCCTATGTTCCCATCACACTTCTGAAATTGTCACCATGTACAATTTCAAGAATAGTTTTGAAACTATTAAGAAGTTCCTCTTAAAAACAAGAAGAACACAGAGTATCTAAGAAGGCTGAGCACAGGGTTTCCCCCACATTGCTGTGGAAATGTGGAATTCACACAGTCCTGGCTGCCTCCCTCTCTGAATTATGCATCAAAATTGAAATGCAGAGATATGTTGGGTCCTTCCTCTTCCTCATCCCTTCCCCATTGCTTCTAGGGGGCTCCCACCCCCTCCTGACTATCAATGGCCATCGCAGCTTGGACTTGGAGGCCGACCCCCCTGCTGGCAAAGACAACAGCTGCAGTTCCAGGAAGGGGAGGCATATGCTGCTGGGATGGTGTCAAATCCGCACCCCTTGCAGATGAAATGCAGACACCTTTTGTTAAGTCCCCATCCTGCTAAATATTTAGCAGTCACATTTGCATTTGGTACTCAGTAATGAATGTTCTCCTCCCCCCCCCCCGCCAGCTAATTTCTAGCCAGAGGTGATGGGGTGGGGTGGGGGGAGTTTGGAGGGCTGCTGAGTAAGAGGATTGTGTGTTTTTTCAACCTGCTGCCCCGGGGGGGGTCTCTATAATTGAGCAGATGGGTTCAAAGAACCCGGGCCCCTGAGCTCCTGAGGGCCCCCCAGCTCCACCCCTCCCTATTTTCTTCATTATCTCCCTCACTCCTAGGGGCTGTGGGGGAGAGGGGTGAACACAGGCCCCCTCTCCCCTAGCTATGCCCCTATGCTGCCCCATTGACCATGGTCGGGTAAGAGGGCTCATTTCCCCCCAAGAAAGGACACTTTCAGCTCAACTGGGCCTTCTTTGGAAGATCTTACTTTCAGTGTATACATTGGGCAGGCTCACACCATCTCCAGCCCATGCTCAGCCTGCTATTCTGTGCACACGTAACTTGGAAGCCAGTCCAGTTAAACTCAGTGGTGATGTGTTTCTGATGAACTACTGCGATCAAGAGGTATATACTGTTTTCCCCCAAAGGGTTTCCCCAAAGTGGTTTACATAGAAAAACAAACAAACATACTTAGGATCTCACTGACTGAGCCTTGGACTTGGATGCAGAAGGTTCCACGTTCCCTACCTGAGCGGTTTCCTTACGCCAGCTACGCACAGACCCCTCGGCCAAAGGGAGGGGGGATAAGGATGAGTCGCTTTACACTCTTGAACCACCAGCCCCTCTCATCCAGTGTACGTGACTTACATGACACTCACTCATCACTTCTCCCAGGAACCATCAGCTAGTTCAGTGGCTGGGCATCTGCTTTGCATGCTGAAGGTCCCCAGTTCAGTCCTAGGAAAAATCTCCAGGTAGGGCTGGGAAAAACCCCTGAGCCTGAAACCTTGGAGAGCCATTGCCAGTCTGTGTAGACCAGGGATTCTCTGTGTTGGGTCCACAGATGTTACTGGACTTCAACTCCCATAATCCCCAGCCCCCAGTGGCCTTAGGTTGGGGATTATGGGAGATGAAGTCCAATAACATCTGGGGGCCCAATGTTGTGAATCCCTCAGAGATTCTCAACATTGGGTCCCCAGATGTTATTGGACTTCAACTCCCATAATCCCCAACCAAAGCCTGCTGGGGATCATGGGAGTTGAAGTCCAAGAACATCTGGGGACCCAATGTTGTGAATCCCTGGTGTAGACAATACTGAGCTAGATGGACCAAGGGTCTGACTCCATAGAAGGCAGCTTCCTATGTTCCAATGTTAACCCAACGAGCGAAGCGTTCACCAGGGTGCTTTCCAGCTTACCCGCTAGAACTGTTGTGAAATGCTTCGGCTGGGCCGGATCGAATGGAAAACAATCCCCAGAATCTACAATGGAAAATACAGCTAGTTTTTTGCGATGGTCATACAACACTGTAGCATTAAATCGCAGCGAAGGCATCCAAAGTGTGAACGGCATCCTGCTGACAGTGTAGGGACGGTGGTGTCACAACACAGGAAGTACAGAAGCACACTTAGCAGATATGTTGGAGGGCTTAATCTGGAAAGCTCCCCTCTAACAGTCATGAATGCAAACAGAGGCTGTGTTCTCATGACCATGGGGAGGGCAGTTAAAGAACCCCAACTGCAGAACCCCGCCTGGAACTGAGGAGTGTGATGTCAGAACTCAGAATTTCCAGGCAATCCCGGTCAAACTGCTCTGGTTAAACAGCATTTAAAAGGTAAAGTGTGCCATCAAGTCGGTGTCGACTCCTGGCACCCACAGAGCCCTGTGGTTTTCTTTGGTAGAATACAGGAGGGGTTGACCATTGCCTCCTCCCGCACAGTCTGAGATGATGCCTTTCAGCATCTTCCTATATCGCTGCTGCCCGATATAAGTGTTTCCCGATATAGGTGTTTCCAGCAGCGGGGATTCGAACCGGCAACCTCTGGATTGCTAGTCAAGTCATTTCCCCGCTGCGCCATTGGGATCAAGATACCATACTTTATTTCTCTTGTTTCTGCCTCCTCCCCTGCTATTTACCCCCAGGGATTTGATCAGAATTGCTCAGAAATTCTGGGTTCTCGTGTCACACTCCCCAGGAGTGTTTGGGGATCAGCGATCGCTGTTAATTCTTTAACTCCACTCCACTCCTCGTGGTCATGAGAATGTGGACTCACTGCAATCTATTTCATCAGTTGCAATGTGTGTTGAATGGCAAGATGTAGACTCCATAGTGCTTTAGTATTCCTACACCCGTGTTTACCTATGTATGCACAGGAGACAAGGTACATCCACCCACCCACTCAGAGCTTTCACTTCTTGTGTTCCTGTGGAGAGAGCTGAACCCTGAATAAAGATAGCCCCAGCACTTTGCAATGAGAAAATGTTAACAGAGCATCCTCAGCAGGCAAAAGAAGGGGATCAGATCACAGTGATAGTTGCTGAAAAATAGGGACGGCTTGAGCAAACGGATGTCTAGCAATTTATTTATATTTATTTATTTAAAACATTTATGCCATGTCCCTCCAGTACATTACTACTTGGGGTGGCTCACAACACTTATAAAATAGTTACAATATAAAATCAGACTAATACAATTAACCAAATCAAACAAGTTAAAAATCCAAGCGAAAACCACAATCAGAATCAGCTTTTTAAATTTCAAATAAAATTCTTTAAAAAGCTAAAAACTAAGAATGATAAAAATTAAAGAACCTACCAGATACAAGCAACAGGTGAAACATTTAAAAGCCTCTTTAAACAGATGTGTTTTTAGTTGTTTTTTAAAAACACTGAGAGAGGGAGCATGGCGAAGCTCTTCAGGGAGGGCGTTCCAAAGCCGAGGGGTCACGACTGAAAAGGCCCTGTCTCTAGACCCCGCCAACTGTATCTCTGTTAGTGGCAGGGCCATGAGCAGGGCCTGAGATGATGAGCGGAGGGCCCTGGCAGGTTCATATGGACAAATTTGGTCCAACAGGTACCCCAGCCCAAAGCCAAGTAGGTCTTTAAAGGTCAAGAACAGCACCTCGAATCTAGCCTGGAAGCAGACTGGTAACCAATGAAGCCACTGTAGGATGAGTGTGATACTCGTGAAATGACTTGCACCCACGAGCATCCTTGCTGCAATATTCTGAACCAGTTGAAGCTTCCAAACCGTCTTCAAGGGCAGCCCCATTGCCCTGAGGCTCATTGCAGTAGTCCAATCTGGATGTTACCAAAGCAAGGCGAGGAACTTCCTTGCATGCCCAGAAGCCTCACCTTGCAGCCTATTTCCAGTCCAGAACTGGCACACACTATAAATCAGCAATTTGCAAGTATTTTCCAGGAATTGGCCCAACTCTAACTGGCACATGGGCAGGGATAACAGAGCATCCTTAATGAGAACACAGCCTTCATCACACTAGAGGAGGTTCAGCCTTGTTGGATGAGGCCACAGGTCATAGTTCCAAAGGAAGCTGCTGTAAACTGAGTCAGACCATTGGTCCATATAGCTCAGTATTGCCCACACTGATTGGCAGCAGTTTCTTCAAGGTTTCAGGCAGGAGTCTTTCCCAGTCCTCCTTGGAGATGCTGCCAGGGATTGAACTTGGGACTTCTGCATGCAAAGCAGATGTTCTTCCACTGAGCTTCAGCCCCAACTTGCCCAGCACACTTTGGAGGAAGGGATGATCCTCCTCCTCCTCCTCCTCCTCCTCCTCCTCCATCAACTGCTTTGTTGAAAAATGGTGTATAAATAATAAGAGATATTATGGAGACATAGGAAGCTACTTTATATCGAATCAGACCATTGGTCCATCAGGCAGTAGCTCTCAAAGGTTTCTCCCCGGTCCTACCTGGAGATGTCACCAGGGAGTGAACCTGCAACCTTCTGCATGTAAGCAGATGCTCTGCCAGTGAGCTACAGCCCCATCCCCCAGGGGGAATATCTTACAGGTCTCACAAGGTAGTTCCCCATCCAAATGCAAACCAAGGCAGACCCTGCTTAGCAAAGGCATCAATTCATGCTCGCTGCCACAAGACCAGCTCTCCTCACTCATGCTCAATAAGATGTGTCTGTGAAGCCCTGATGGCAACAACCTTCCCTTATCCTTTCCCCAGCCTCTGGCTCTCAAAGATATACTACCTCTGAACATGGAGGTTCTTCTTGGGTATTGCAGCTCGCAGCCATGAGTACGTTCCCCTCGATCATGCCTGGGAATCGTCAGTGGGGCTGGGCACTTCCTTCACTGAAGTACACCAGCTCCATCAACAACGTCAAAGGCTGATCCCCAGCTGGGTTGAGCGAGAGGAAATTGAGTTGTTATGCTTGGGAATCTTTCCCTCCCCCTGCTAGGCCCCAGGAAAGGAAATCAGATTGCTTCAGTAAAGGGACTGCAACTTACTATGAGGACTCCCAGCTGCTGCTCGGGGCCTTGGCAGTTCTCAGACAAGTAAAACGTTTTTGGAGCAGCAGTACACTTAAGCCCTGTGGTTAGGAAAGGGCAGGAAAACTGCTGGCCCTCCTGACAAAAGAACCTTTGAGAACTTTTGGCAGAGGCACAAGACAACAGCCTTCGCACCAACCTGGTTGCGTTATTACCTAACTGGCCCGACCACTTTCTTTCCCTCCTCTACTCACAGAGGGGTGTTGTTTTTTTAACCCACTCCAGCCTTCGCGCTAACCCACAGGCGAAATCAAACCGACGTATTTTATCAAATTAATACACAATGGGTATTAATTAAGACACGACAGGCTGGTTCACCCCATCAGTAAAAGGGAGTTAAGAGCTGGGCTACTGACCTTTTTTGAGTACACAATGCTTTGGGTGAACCACAAAAATCCCTCTAGCCCAGGTTTCTCAAACCAGGGTAACCCTAATTCTCTACTCTTCTCTTAACCGAGGTAGGACAAAAAGAGAGCCCTCCTACCTTAGTCTTCTGGTTGTGTGAACCCACTCAATGGGCATCTCCCCGGCCTCTTCTTAGTGAGAGATGCCAATATAGACAATGGATAAATAAAGAGAAGACACAAAGACCCTCAGCACCTGATGATGCATGTGCAAAGGTGGGAAAGCAATCCTGGAAGTGCACACCCCCCCATGTATCTTTGTTGAAAAGCAGGATACAAATATTTGTTGTTGTGTTGTTGTATACTGCTTTGAGTGTTCAGAGGGCTTCACATGAATGTTCTTGCTATAATTCTTACTACAACCTGGTTAAGCTTTGATTGATTGGTTGGTTGATTGATTGATTAAATTGCCGTCAAGTTGGTGTCAACTCTTAGCGACCACATAGATAGATTCTCTCCAGGATGATCTGTCTTCAGCTTGGCCTTTAAGGTCTCTCAGTGGTGCATTCATTGCTGTTGTAATTGAGTCCATCCACCTTGCTGTTGGCCGTCCTCTTCTTCTCTTTCCTTCCACTTTCCCCAGCATTATGGACTTCTCCAAGGAGCTGGATTTTCGCATAATGTGTCCAAAGTATGATAGTTAGTTAAGTGTTACTTTCCCCATATTGCAGCAGAGGTTGCGTGACTTAACTAAAATATTTGTGGCTGGGATAGGAACATAGGAAGTTGCCATATACTGAGTCAGTCCCTTGGTTCATCTCGCTCAGTATTGTCTGCCCAGACTGGCAGCAGCTTCTCAAGGTTGCAGGCAGGAATCTCTCTCAGCCCTATCTTGGAGATGTTGCCAGGGAGGGAACTTGGAGCCTTCCGCTGGGAGTTGTAGTCTTACAGCATCTGGGGACTCAAAGCTGGAAACCTGGATTAGGCAACCAAGAAAGACTCACCTCAGCTGGTCTGGCCACATGAATGAATGTTTGTACTCTTGGTTAAAAACATACCAGGAAAGTCTAATTGTTCCATAACATGTTATTTCTCAAGCCTGAGCAAGGGTCAGACTTTATGGGGTCAGAATCTGGGATTTATTAGGCGGGAGAGATGGCTGCCCATCCAATTGGGTTAGAAGCAGGTGCATGGTCCAAAACAGGCAGGGGTCAAGTTCCAAGACCGCAAGAGAGAGACCAGAGGGAAGCGTGAAACCAAAACAAGGAGGAGTCAATCCCAGAGCACCCATTCAGGCTAGGAATCAGGCAGGGAGGTAGTTTCCCCACCCCAGAGACAATCTACTGAGACTGGAAAACAGCAGGCTCGGACGCTGGGGCTTTATAGGGCTTGGTGGGCAGGGATTGGCCACTGCGAGTCAGCTGACAGAATGCTCAGGCAGGCGAGTACTGCAACCTAGATGGCGCCCTCAAGCGCAAAGCTCAGCCTGCTGGTGGTTTCGACTCCCCACCAGGCACAGAGACGGGGCACCTTACAGTTATCCTTCAACCTGCAAAACTGGGGCTTAGCCATATTTACTTGAAGGGAGTGTTTTATTTTAAAAAAAAACTAAAAAAACTAAAAAGGTGCTACCCATTTATCAGGCAGGACAATTGTTTTTAATATGAGAACTTATAAAAATGGGTCTAAAAGCAAAGGGAAGGATGCTTTCTTTTGCAGGAGGATTGTCTTACTCATTACCAAACCTCTAGATTTCATCAATCAAAATGGAACATAGGAACACAGGTAGCTGCCATATACCGAGTCAGACCACTGCTCTAGTGAGCAAGAGGTTGCCGGTTTGTATTCCTGCTGGGATGTTTCCCAGACTATGGGAAACACCTATGTTGGGTAGCAGCGACATAGGAAGATGCTGAAAGGCATCAACTCATACTGTGTGGGAGGAGGCAATGGTTAACCCCTCCTGTATTCTACCACAAGAAAACCACAGGGCTCTGTGGTCGCCAGGAGTCGACACCAGCTCAACGGTGCAACTTTACTTTAATTATAACCTTATTTGTTAAGCACCCCATAACAATTGTTCTCTGGGTGACTCACAAAATAAAACGATAAAACAATTGACTAATTGTTGGCCTGGGTGAATAGAAAGATCTTCAGCTTGTCTTTGTCACTGCTTTTAGGAGAACTTTGAATGATCACATTCTAAGCTACCTTGAATTGCCTGAGAAAGGCAGGGTATAATTTAAAAAACCTGAAAACATACAGTCAAGGTGGCCACTGCAGATGTTCAGTTTCTGTCCGTGCGCAGCGAATGTCAGTGCTGTGAAGCTCTCAGCCTTGCTCCCCCCGCCAAACAGCTGATTGAAGCAACATGAGTCGTGCACAACCTATTCTGTGCTGGAACGGAACCCGCTCTTCTCCGGTTCCACCAATTCCAGGTGTTGCACAACGCAGCAAAGTCACTTTTCCAGAAGGATGCGCTCCCATCGGCTGGAGTTCAAGAGAATATTAACAAGCCAAGGAAAGCAAGGCTCTCTGTCCCAGGGCTACCATTCGGAGCAGAGCAGACTCATCTGCTTTTACAACCCTGTGTCCTCCCCGGCCTTGGGTGGTGTTAAAGAGATCACCTTGGAGAGGCGATGCCAGCAACTATCCACCCGGGTCCCGTTTCGGCCGGCTCTTCAGCCGACTCAGCAGAACCTGAGGTAGTCATGTGGAAGAGACCAGGCATGCCAGCCAACCTGGCTGGGAAACTGGTCTGGAAAGCGTCCAGCATGGATTACAACGCAGTGGAGTCTGAGTCCTCTCGCTCCTCTGCAGCCCAAGAACAGCCAAGAGCTGGAATGTGTGTGGCTCAATACCACAGGGATGGAGGACAGAGGGATGCAGAAGGCTCTGGTTGGCCTGCACGCGGACACAGCAGCCACATCCTCTGGATCAAAACACTGGGCTGGCAAGGCACCTGTGCATGTGTTTCTGTGAGCCGGGATGTAGCACAAAACCATTTCAGCGCATTAACAGCCAAAAGCATCCAAAGGGCACGGCGGCTCATGCCTACGAGATGGGGCTTCGTTTCCAAAACGGCTCTCAGGAAAAGGGGCAATGGGCCTCTCCTTCAAAGGGAGGAGAGCTGGTCTTGTGGTAGCAAGCACGAATGGGCCCCCTTGCTAAGCAGGGCCCACCCTGGTTTGCATTTGAATGGGAGACTATGTGTGTGAGCATTGTAAGATATTTTCCTTAAGGGGATCACTCTGGGAAGACGATCACTCCTCAGATCCTCCTCCCTAGTTATTTGCTAGCTCACGATCGGAAACTGGGAGTGCACACCGCTCCTGAAGCTGGGTAGGACGCCATACTCAATTAATGATCCTGCGGACTGGCTTACCGGGTTTTCATGGCTGAATGGGGATTTGAACTCAAGTCTCCCTGGTCCTAGTCCAACACTGTGACCCCCTACACCATGCTGGCTCTCTGATATGTCCCTCAGAAACCACTCAGGGGGTTTCTCAGCTCCCTGTGCTGCTTTGCTCTAGTCAGAAAGCTTCCTGTAGGGCAGTGGATGATACACACTCAGGGACAAGTTGCACATTACATGATCATTATAATGCATGATCGTTGACCCTGACACGCTTAGTTTTTCCTTGCTAATAGAGTTGGTGTGTGTGTGTGGGGGGGGTCTGATCAGGATCAGGACTGTGACATGGAGAGAGGGGTCCTTTAATGCTTATGGTCCCAATCCAGATGGCTGCCACACCCTGCATAGCAACATAGGAAGCTGCCATATACTGAGTCAGACCATTGGTCTATCTAACTCAGTATTGTCTTCACAGACTGGCAACGGCTTCTCCAAGGTTGCAGGCAGGAGTCTCTCTCAGCCCTCTCTTGGAGACGCTGCCAGGGAGGGCACTTGGAACCTAGATGCTCTTCCCAGAGCGGCTCCATCCCCTGAGGGGAAGATCTTACAGTGCTCACACTTCTAGTTTCCCATTCAAATGCAAACCAGGGCAGACCCTGCTTAGCTAAGGGGACAAGTCATGCTTGCTGCCACAAGACCAGCTCTCCTCTCTGAGCTACTACCGGTATATACTCCACAAGGAAGGCTCCCATTGAGACTAAGGGAACCTTTTTTTCCTTAGGGCAAAGAGCTCTTGTGCTCCAAAGCTGGATCTGCCCCCTCACATGCTGGTATTTGTCATGGGAGGGAAGTTCCCGTATGATATTCTGTCTCATTAAGCCCCACTATTGACTCCCCAGCTGTTGTGGGGTTACAACTCCCATCTCTGGGGGAGGAGAGTTGGTCTTGTAGTAAGAAGCATGAATTGTCCTCTTTGCTAAGCAGGGCCCATCTGGGTTTGCATTTGGATGGCTGATTACCTGTGAGCACTCTCTGCTGTAAGGTATTCCCCTTAGGCTTAGGGGATGGGGCTGTAGCTCAGTGGAAGAGCATCTGCTTGCAGGCAGAAGGTCCCAGGTTCCATCCCTGGCATCATCTCCAAGTAGGACTGGGAAAGACTCCTGCCTGAAACCTGGAAGAAACTGCTGCCAGTCAGTGTGGAACATAGGAACATAGGAAGCTGCCATATACTGAGCCAGACCATTGGCCCATCTAGCTCAGTATTGTCTACACAGACTGGCAGCAGCCTCTCCAAGGTTGCAGGCAGGAGTCTCTCTCAGCCCTATCTTGGAGATGCTGCCAGGGAGGGAACTTGGAGCCTAGATGCTCTTCCCAGAGCGGCTTCATCCCCTGAGGGGGAATATCTTACAGAGCAAACACTTCTAGTCCCCCTTTTGTATGCAACCAGTGGACAATCTTGAGCTAGATGGATCAAGGGTCTGACTTGGTATAAGGCAGCTTCCTATGTTCCTGTCCTTTTTGGCCTTTGTGGTTGGGGATGATGGGAGTTGTAGTTCAACAACAGATAGGCAACCAAGGTTAGGAACCCCTGCCATGAGCCCTCCATAGGAACATAGGAAGCTCCCATTTACTGAGTCAGACTATTGGTCCATCTTGCTCAGGATTGTCTTCACAGACTGGCAGCGGCTTCTCCAAGGCTGCAGGCAGGAATCTCTCTCAGCCCTATCTGGATGCTGCTGTCAGGGAGCGAATTTGGAACCTAGATGCTCTTCCCAGAGCAGCTCCATCCCCTGAGGGGAATATCTTACAGGGCTCACACCTCTAGTCTCCCTTTCATATGCAACCAGGGCAGACCCTGCTTAGCTAAGGGGACAAGCCATGCTTGCTACTACATGACCAGCTCTCTTTCCCTCACCACAGAAGATACACCTTTCAACACTTCAGTGGCGAAAATAGGGATTTGTAACACTCCAGTTCTTATCGTAAGGATCTTTGTGCCTGAGAGCATTTTGCTCACCCCACACTCCAGAAGGCCTGCTGTTAAACTACATGTGTTTAGTACTCTGTAGTTGCCTGACCTGCATCTTGCAATCTTTTGCAGTTCTTCAAAAACCCAGCAAAAACCTCTTGACAACAGTCTGAGGAAATGTGTGTTTTTCACCCTGGAGGAAAGGAGATGTCTATCACACCACCTTCAGCTCTCTAGAAAAAGATCTGCTCCTGCCAGCCCATAACAACAGCTCTGTATGCGGCCAGGAGGCTGGTTTCCCAAGAAGATCTCCATGGCTCCCAAGCCTGGTTCAGTTCTTTTCCTGCTTTATAGACCCCTTCATCACTTTGATTTATAGACGGCGTCTTCCAAGGCATCTGAGAGCCTCCTCGGTTTTGTTCCAAGAGGAGGGTTTCTAGGCCACGGTGCTTTTCAAAAGGAAAAGCTCATGGATTCGAGTCTCCTTCATTCTCCTTTTATGCGGCTCGCAAGATTTATAGTCCTCAGATTGAATTTCTCCGCTCATCTGGGGGAATGTGAGTTCCTGCCGGTCCCTGGCCTGACATTTTGCCCACTTTTTCAAAAATGCATGGCCATGGAATAAGTCCATTCATTACACCCCTGGATTGAATCCCCTGGATGGACTAGGCTCTTAATAATTTTAAAAGGATGATGGTTGATGACAACAATAACAAGCATTTGGTACAGCCACTTCGGGATGTTCAAAGAGTTTCACATACATTATGCTGTAAACTTTGCAATACACTGTAAGGTATGTCTATATGATTAACTCCATAGTGCAGAAGAAATCTAATGGCACAGCGGGGAAGTAACTTGCCTAGGGAACAAGAGGTTGCTGGTTCGAATCCCCGCTGGTATGTTTCCCAGACTAGGGGAAACACCTATATTGGGCAGCAGCTATATAAGAAGATGCTGAAAGGCATCATCTCATATTGCGTGGGAGGAGGCAATGGTAAACCCCTCCTGTATTCTACCAAAAGAAAACCACTGGGCTCTGTGGGCGCCAGGAGTCAACACCGACTCGATGGCACAACTTTACTTAGTGCAGAAGACAAGACAGAAGGGCTGTTGTCATGATGATGATGGTGATGATGATGAATTTTAGATTGTGAGCCCTTTGGGGACAGGGATCCATCTTATTTATTTATTATTTCTCTGTGTAAACCGCCCTGAGCCATTTTTGGAAGGGCGGTATAGAAATTGAATGCATGAATGAATGAATGAATAAGTAAATAATCATTATAATAATTATTATTACAAGGGTAAGAGAAGCCTCCAGTCCTAATTTGGGAACCATGCGTGCTCCTGATTGGCTATCATGAACCATGTTCTGTGATCACGAGCTGCCCAATGGGGCCAGCTCTGGGGTGCCATGAACCAGCGGCCTCCACAGCTGCCCACTCACCCACCTGCCTCTTTCCGCATTGCCGCCAGTGGCAAACAGCTGGCCTGTGGGTTGATGATGTCATCACCTGGCGACATGCACCCAATGGTGATGTCATTAGCCTGCTCACCAGCTCTTATCCACCAGCGGCAAGAGGGAGGGGGCAGTTGGGGGCAGTGAAGGGAGAGAGGTGGGTGAACGGGCTAGTTTTTGAGTAGGTGTCAAAAACTCTAGCCACAGGCTGCCGTCCATATCACTACACTATTGATTTCTGACAGCAACCCATCTTGCTGACGACACATTGATTTTGTTTTAACTGCCCAGGCTCATGTTTGACTTAACTACAACCCATGTCCCATCATCATTTCTGGTGCAGCTGGTGGGCATGAAGAACAAGGTCTTTGCAAAAATAGTGCCCGGCTAATGGGATGTCTTGCCACTAGAGATTCAGCTAGCCCTTTCTCTAGATTTAGAAATCAGCTAAAAAGATTCCTATCTAGATGCACTTCTCAGTAATGTATCTTTGATTGATATCCGATAGCTGTTGCTGCTTCTCTGTCTCCTGTTTTTAATGGCTGCTTGTGGTTTTATTGATTGATGTTTCCTTCAGATTGTGAGCTGCTTTGGGATTCTGCTGTCGAACGAAAAAGGAGTGTCATTTAAACATAAATAAATAGTAATTAGATATTTCCCAACCTGATCTACTGTTCTGAACTGGCAAAGAGGCACCTTTTTAATGTGGTGATTCTCTTTATTTAGCAGGGGGAGAGTAACTGGCCCTATCCGCCCCCAGCACAATACCCCTCTAGTGACTGTTGCTGGTGTTTGTCTTATGTTTCTTTTAGACTGTGAGCCCTTTGGGGACAGGGATCCATCTTATTTATTTATTATTTCTCTGTGTAAACTGCTCTGAGCCATTTTTGGAAGGGCAGTATAGAAATCGAATAAATAAATAAATAAATAAATAAATAAATAGGGGGCTGGATCACAGCAGGAAGCTGGCAGAGGGACAGGACCACGGCTAGTTCCAAGAGTGGGATCAGGACCTTGGAAAGCTCCATATAGAGCCATTAGACAGGGGTCAGCAACCTAGGTCTCTAGGGCAGGGGGGTGGGGCAACATAGCCCTCCAGATGTTTTTGGACAACAGCTCCCATCATCCCCTGCTCTAGAGCCAAATATGGCTCTTACGTTTCCCTAAAATTCTCACAACTTCGTGTAAAAGACCTGGAATCACCAATTATTTTTCAAACCTATCCCATCTAGATTCACCAGTGGTGTTTCACAACTCAGCTGATGGCAACATATCCCGCATCCCTACACAGGGAGAATCAGGAAGTGCAGACAAACCCCTTCAACTCGCCCGCCTTCAAGCCAATAATCTTTTAACACATCACAGGCTGGGGGACCTACTGATGAGAGTGACCCCCAAAGTGGACCCTGCTAAAATCCTGGAGCTGACTCCAGTCTATCTGTATCTGGAATTTATTTATTTATCATAGTTATATTTATATACTACCCTAAATAAAATAACTGGGCAGTTTACAACGAGAACCCCAAAACAATTAAAACCTTAAACCACTTAAAACAAATTAAGATAACCATCAATAAAACTTTAAAAGATTATAAACGAAAACCCTGATAAAATAGGCTAGTTTTCAAAAGTCGCTTAAAAGCAGCCAGAGATAGGGAGGTTCTGATTTCATTTGCAAATGTGCTCCAGAGTCCCGGGGCAACCCTAGAGAACGCCCTGTTTGGGGTCTCCACAAAACAATCCGGTGGCAACGACCGCTGGACTTCCCCTGATGATCTTAGTAGGCGGCAGAGTTCATGAAGAAGAAGAAGCTCTCTTATATCCCCGGGGCAAAGATATTCAGGGCTTTATAGGTACTAACCAACACTTTGTATTTTGCTCACAAAGTAATTAGCCAGTGTAGTTCTTTTAAAATAGGAGTCATGTGGTCTCTTCTGGTAGCTCCAGAGACCAGCCTGGCTGCTGCATTCTGCACCAGTTGCAGTTTCCGGATTATGTACAAAGGCAGCCCAATGTAGAGCGCATTGCGGTAGTCAAGCCTGGATGTGACCACTGTTAAGCACCATGGTGTTAAGGTTGTTTATCTCGAGAAATGGACGTCGTTGGCGTATCAGCCAAAGCTGACAAAAAGCACTCCTGGCCACTGCCTCAGCCTGAGATATCGGGGAGAGGTTTGGGTCTAGAAGTACTTCCAGATGATGTACATGTTCTTCCAGGGGGAGTGTAACCCCATCCAGAACATGCAGGTCTAAACCACTTCTGAAGTTCCAACCTCCCATTGGCTAGTGCTTCAACCTGCAGTCGCTCTCCAAAGCCTCTAGCCGTGCTTCACGAAGAATCTGGAGAACTTCTCGCTGCCCAGAATGTACAAATGTGACACGTTCGGTTGTAATTTACAGGCCTTTCTCCCACGGCATGACGCAGTGCCTATTTGTTAAAAAGGACGGGCCGCTTTTAAAGGGCGCAGTTTATCGACTTGCAACTCTACCTGCGAGAAATGTAGCTTTGATGGCCTACTGAATCAAAGTGAATGTGTGGTGTTTATTGTCTCGGCTTTCCCAGGGAAAACGGAATGGTATCTCTCCCAGGCTATAAAATTGAAATATTGCTCTTTGAGAGAGTTCCTCTTGCACTGGGTTTTTGTCTTGGAATTGTGGCCGCTGACCTGGTAATGTGCAGAAGAAGTGACGAAGGGCCGCTCTGAGAAGCGTTGGAGAAAACGAAGGGCATTAGAAATCATGGAAGACATGCAGATGGGCAGAGATTATATCCCACCTGTTCCCATGATGAACTGGCACACAAATAACCTCAATCTCCACAGGAGTGGCAGCAGGCAAGCTTAGTTGTAATGAAATACCTCTCATCCTGGTTTAGACCTCAAAATTTTTATGAAAAGGGTCTGTTTATACATGAGGCTTCAATCCGGTTTTGAGTCTCACAGCATCATAGTGTTTTGGAGTGAGAAGGAACTGTGGAGGAAAGGGGCACCTTTTTAAAGTGGTGATTCTCTTGTATTTAGCAGGGGGAGAGCAACTGGCCCTATCCATCCCCAGCACAGCATCATTCTAGTGGCTGTTGCTGCTGTCTGCCTTACGTTTCTTTTCCTTTTTTTAGATTGTGAGCCCTTTGGTGAGCCCTTTGTGAGCCATTTTATTTGTTTGTTTGTTTATATGCAGATCGCTTTGGGAATGGAATCAGAACTTTTGTTGAAAAGCGGTATATAAATCTTTGTGTTTGCATTTGCTGTTGCATGCAGGAATCTGAGATGGCAATTCCTGATAGATGGCCATCCAGCCCCTGTTTGAAAACCTCTGGTGAAGAAGAGCCCACTATTGCATGAGGCAGGCTGTTCCACTGTCCAACACTCTTTACAGTTCAGAAATTCTTCCTGAAGTCTAGCCAGAATCTGCTTCCATGTAATTCCAACCTGTTGGTTCTGATCCTGTCCTCAGGAGCAACAGAAAAGAATCCAGTTCCTTCTGTGTGACAACCCTTCAGATATTTGAAGACAGCTACATCAGGAAGTTCCTGGTAACAATGAGTGTACTTCTGCATACCATGCTGGGATGGAGCCTTCTGTGATGCAGAAGGCCTCTGGTTCAGGTCCTGACCGTCCTGGCAACATCTCCAGGAAGGTCTGGGAAAGATGCCCCTCTGAAACCTTGGACAGCCACTGTCAGCTAATGAAGACCATATTGAGTTATACGGACCAATGGTCGGATTCAAGGTGCACCTACGTAATTTTGGAGTCTGGACCTAAAGGTTTTTGGAGGTCCACTGCTGCAAGTTAAGCATCATTTTTAACAGGTAGGTTCTTGAGGGCACAAACAACCACACCACCCAGGATAGACTAAAGAAGATATGGGGGCCTCAGGTGTGAAAGCCCTGGACCTTGGCCCTGAAGTCCAGGGGTAAGAGGGGAGCCCTTCTGGTCAGATTCAGTATAAGGCAACTTCATAAGAATCTCCACTCTGAATTTCTCTATTTAGCAGGGGGAGAGCAACTGGCCCTATCCATCCCCAGCACAGCATCCATCCAGTGGCTGTTGCTGGTGTCTGTCTGATGTTTCTTTTTAGATTGCGAGCCCTTTGGGGATAGGGAGCCAGCTTGTTTATTACTTCTGTGTAAACTACTTTGGAAACTTTTGTTGAAAAGCGGTATATAAATATTTGTTGTAGCAGTTGCTTTAAGCAAGCACCCTCGGCAGTGCACATATTTATTTTATTTTTTATGTATTGTTCCATTTCTATAGTGCTTTTCATTAAAATAATCCCAAAACTGATTACAATATAATTAAAGCAATGCACAATTAAAATGCAAATTAAAAGTACAGATATTAAATGTAAAAATATCTCTCTCTTTAAAATTTTAAAAACCTATATATAAAATAGTAATGCACAAGACACAAAGCAGCAGCAGTAAAAACTATACTCCCATATAAAAGTCTGGGTAAAAAGCCACAGTTTTCTGATGGAGGCTGCAGCTAAAAGCAGCTTTTAGCCACAGCCTCGTATGTTTCCCCCTCTGTGGCTAAAAGCAGCTTTAGGGGACAACACATAAAACCTGTCAAAAACAAAAGCAGCAACAAAACACAAACATAAGCAAGATCAACAGCAGAGAGAACAAAGACCAGCTGTTACAGGCTTGCCAGAACAGAGAACACTGAAAGAAAGGGAGCCTATTTAATCTCATGTGGCAGGGAGTTCCAGGGAGCCAAACATCCTCTACTGGAAACCGAGCCTTCCCAGCTCACTTTGTAGAATGGAAACAATGGCTGAGGCATGCCATGAAGTTCCACCCTCAGTTTCAGCTGGAGAGGACAACTATTATGTTGAACCAAAGCTTCCTGAAAGAGCAGGTTTGCCCCTGTTAAATGGACAAAGAGATGCCTTTTAAAGTGACAGCTCTTTTATTGAGCAGGGCAAGAGCAATTGGCTTTATTCATCCTGAGCACAGCATCACTCCAGTGGCTGCTACTGGTGTCTACTAGGCCTGAGCACAAACACAAAAGTTGGGATTGGGTCCAACCCGATCTAATTTGGCCCTGCAGCTGTCAGTCTGGGGTTCTTTGGACCCTTCTGCATGTCGGGTTCAGGACTGGAGTCGAGATCGGGTCAGGGCTGGACAAATCTTAAAACGTTTTTGAAAAGTAACTGCGGATACTCACTGTGAAACTGGAAGAAAAGTAACCTAGCACCAGAGAGTTGTGGGAAGTGATGTTACACCAGAGAATCTAAGGGGTAGTGATGTCACATCAGAGAATCACAGGAGAAACCTGAAATCGGCTACTTGCGGACTAAACATGGGCTTAAAAACTGTTTTTTAAAGGAGATATGTGCAAGCAGGCAGATGGAGGGCAGGAGATGGGTTTTTCCCCCTCCAGCCGAGATCACTGGGCGGGGTGGGGGGAGCAGACTGTTAACACCATTTGTGGAAACTCTGGAAAGTTCCAATATTTTCCCAAGGAGATCAGAGAAGTCTGATCCAAACTGGACTGGGCAAGTTCGGGTTTGGACGCTCTCCGAAGCCCTCCAATTTGGGTAAACTCGGATCATGTCCAATTTTACCAATCCAATTTTGCACAGGCCTAATGCCTATCTTGTGCTTGTTTTTAGAATGTGAGCCCTTTGGGGACAGGGAACCCTATTTTTCCTTTTTATTTTTTATTTTTACATGAACCACTTTGAGAACTTTTTTTTGTTGCCTTTATAAATATATTCTTTAGAAATATAGAATATATCAATATTCTTAATATAATAATAATAATATTATTACTATTCTATAATTATTACTATTATTATTTCAGTGGCTAACTTGGCGAATAACTGAACAGGGATTTGAAGGCATTGCAGGAGACGGAGCCACTTGGTCGATGGGCACCTCTTGACTCACCCAAAGGTCACACAGACACAAGCATCATCCCTTGCTGACGCCGGGCCGTTTCTCCCACTGCCTGTCTCCCCTGTCTTGAAGCTGTCCGCTGCCGCTCTCTTCCTTTGCAGCGACAGCTGCTTGTTCTCTCCTTTTGAGAAGTTCATGCCACTTGTCCTCAAGGTTTTGCTAGGGTGTCAGCACTTCCCGGCTGACAAGCATAAGACGAGAGAGCACTTGACGTGATTTCAGGGCTGGAATACAAAACAAGCGTCCTTGGAGTATAATTCAGGCTGGGAGGAGGTTAGAAAGCTTTTTGAAAAGGCAGGGGAGAAACACTTGTGTATGTATACACACACACAACACACACACACACCCCATGCCCCTTTGGTTCAGTGCAACAAAGTCGCATCACATACAGTACCTGGCTGCATGTATCTTTTGTTCATGGAATATTCTCTATCTATCTATCTATCTATCTATTACATTTCTAGACTGCCCCATCCAAAGACTCTGGGCAGTGCACAAGTTTAAAAAACATAAAAACAAACACCATTTAAAAGACTGCTTAAAACAACAGAATTCAGAACCATTTAAAACCAATTAAAATACTTTTAAAAACAATTTTAAAACTTTGGAAGGCCAGATCGAACAAATATGTTTTTAGGGCTCTCTTGAAGGCCAACAACGAGCCCAAATTATGGATATCTGCCGGGAGTGCATTCCACAGGCCAGAAGCAGCTGCAGAGAAGGCCCAGCTTTGAGTCACCACCAGATGTGCCTGCGGTAACTGGAGACAGACCTCTCCGGATGACCTCAATGTCCGATTGGGATCATACAGAAGAAGGTGCTCTCTAAGGTAGCCTGGAACCAAGCTGTTCAGGGCTTTAAAGGCAATAATCAGCACGTTGTATTTTGCCTGGAAACGTATCGGCAGCCAACGCAGCTGTTTTAAAACAGGTATAATACGGTCTCTCTGAGTTACCCCAGAGCCCAGTCTGGCTGCCACATTTTGAACTAACTGAAGTTTCCGAATTACGTACAAAGGCAGCCCCATGTAGAGCACATTGCAAGAGTCAAGCCTGGAGGTTACCAGCTGATGCACCACTCTTTAGTTGATATAGTTGATTCCTTTCAGCCATATTCAAGCCCTTATCACAAAGAGCCAGTGTGGTGTAGTGGTTAGAGTGTTGGAATGTGGAGACCCGAGTTCAAATCCCTGTTCAGCCATGAAAATCACTGAGTAGCTCTGGACCATTCTCAGTGTAACCTGCCTCACAGGATTGTTGTGAGGATCACAACTCCTCAACTCCTGCCTGTAAGCTTCCAGTGGCATCTGGTGGGCCACTGTGTGAAACAGGATGCTGGACTAGATGGGCTTCCTTGGGCCTGATCCAGCAGGGCTGTTCTTATGTTCTTAAGTTCTTATCAACATAAAACCATGTACATCACTTTGGCCTCCTCGGAGGGCAAACGGGATGGAAATGTAAACATAAATAAACAAAATAAGCAGGATCTGTATTAACCAAATTAATAAAGTGGCCCTAGTTCATCCAATTGTACTTGTCTTGTCTTTACTGGGGCCTGTGGGTGCAAGTAGATTCACTTTGGGGCTCTTAGCAGCAAGGCTGATTGTGAATTTGCACTTTACAAATGGGTGGTTCTACATTTGCTTACCATTGTTAAGCGTTTGTGCATTTTTATATACCTTGTTTACATTTCTGTGTTAGAAGAGAGTGTTTATTACATATTTATCTTTACATTAGTTTTTAATTTCATGATACTTGGAAGTATTGCATACTTCCAGCCAGGGGCGGAGCCACCATTGAGCGGATGGGTTCAAAGAACCCGGGCCGCTGCTTTTTAGGGCCTGGTGTCCCAGACACACATCCTGTATCTGACATCTGATGCGGGGGACGTGATTTAGCTCCCAAACGGGGCCATGCAGCCCCATTTTTTAGCTAAATCGGCCAGCGCTGCCTTTGCAGCGTGGCTGGAGCAACTCTCCCCGCCTTTTAAAGGTGCGGCCCCATTTGGGAGCTAAACCACGCCCCCCACATCTGATGTCAGGTGTGGGGGGGAGCTAAATGCTCCCTGCAGCAGAACCCATGCCATGGCAGTGGCACAACCCAGGCTGCCACTGGCCTCCCTCCGCCCCTGCTTCCACCGTTTACAAATCAGATAACTTTTAATGCTCTGTCGTATGGTGGTGGGTTCTTGTTGGGTCCTTTTGTCCAGCGGTAGTTCAGCAAAACTTGGAGTGCCACAAGTTGGGAATCCCTGATCGAATGTTTGAATGGAGTTTGCTGGTCATGGACCAAAATAAAGGACTAGAATAAAGGACTAGTATCGGCCAGCTTCCTGTGTTCGAAGTCTTGGGAAACCGCTGGATAGCAGTTGCTGAGGAGCCACCACAAAGGAAAGCTGTTCCCTCCATGCCTTGATGGTCTGCCTCCCAGAGGCCTCTGGCTTGGCCCCTGTGGGCAGAAGGATGCTGGTCTAGATGGGCCTCTGGTCTCATCCGGCCGGGCACCTCCTTCGGTTCTGATGTTGCTTCCAACACGTCGTCTCTTTCCCAGGCAGCTTCCATTGACCGCCGTGAAAGATCTCTCTCCATCCTGGGCCCAAGTAGAATGAAAGCTGTTTCCTTGGCAGCCAGAGTGGAATGGAGGTGGAGGAGGCGGCGGCTCTCGCACCTTGTGAATAATGCATCAGTTTGTGCTCATAAGAGTCTGACAACACCACAGGCGCGTTCGGATTAGTTACAAGTTCACTGAACTTGCTGTTGTTCGATTCGTGACAATTCCCCCGAGCCAGAATTGTGACGCCTCTCTCTTCGCCTGGAATAATCTCTCCTCCACAAAGTGGTGAGGATCCATTTCCTCCTTTTATTTGCCTTGGGAGATTTTAATGCGTTACGAACCACCAGAGACTCTTCCCCTCTTGGCTTACTTTTGACATTGTCAAGGAGTCCAGGCGAGCTTTCTGGAGCAGCTGGCGCAACGCAACTGCCTGTGCTGTGCCTATGAACTCCAGCAAATTGTAGTTGGGGATGATGGGAGTTGTAGTTCAGCAGCATCTGGAGGCCCCCAGGTTGGCAACCACTGGTGTAGACCAGAGTTTCTCAACGTGTGGATCCCCAGATGTTATTGGACTTCAGCTCCCATAATCCTCAGCCTCAATGGCCTTTGGCTGGGAATTATGGGAGCTGAAGTCCAGTTACATATGGGGACCCACACGTTGAGAAACCTTGGTGTAGACAATACTGAGCAAGATGGACCAATGGTCTGACTCATCATAAGGCAGCTTCCTATATTCCTGTGTGCCTGGTAGCTCCAGGTTTTAACACTCACATCAATTTTGGAGGATGAATACAACTGAAGGAAGCCCGGGCGGGTGCGCGGCTGGGGGAGTCAGTCATGTGACTTGCCTCTGCCCCCCCCAAGGCAGGGGCCCCCCAGATGACTGTCTCCCCTTGCCCTATTATAGTTATGCCCCTGATGGTCTACACAGACTGGCAGTAGCTTCTCCAAGGTTGCAGGCAGGAATCTCTCTCAGACCTATCTTGGAGAAGTTGCCAGGGAGGGAACTTGGAACCTTCTGCTCTTCCCAGAGTGGCCCCATCCCTTAAGGGGAATATCTGACAGGGCTCACACATATAGTCCCCCATCCAACTGAAAACCAGGGTGGACCCTGCTTAGCTAAGAGGACAAGTCATGCTTGCTACCACAAGACCAGCTCTCCTCTCCTAGAATGCTGCTACATGCAAACATTCAGGTGCTCTTCCCAGAGTGGCCCCATCCCTTAAGGGTGCTCACATGTAGTTTCCCATTCAAATGCAAACCAGGGTAGACCCTGCTTAGCAAAGGGGACAGTTCATGCTTGCTACCACAAGAGCAGCCATAAATACACCTTTGCCCACCTCCTTTTTCTGGTGCTACCACTGATTCCAGAATTCAAAAAAATCATCTGAAGTATGTTTGATTATTACCCCTTCCCCTAGCAAGAACTGGCAAATGTTTAGGAAGTTAAACAAGTGGGGTGTGTGTGTGTGTGTGTGTGTGTGTTTTCCCCTTCTACTCCTTGCCCACTGTAGTTGCTTCCCTGGCTCATGTCAAAGTCTTTGTGGTGCTAAAAATTGACAGGAGTCCGAGAAATAATTGGAAACCACAGGAAATAACCACATTTCCCCCACAGTCTGATTCTTTTCCTAAACCAGTGGAAAATGGTTCTGTGGTCACACACACACACAGTTTGTGCTACCGGTGGCCAAAAAGGAGCTGGCTGAGGAATGAAACGGCTTTTCCCACAATTTCATATTTTGCCATTTTTCCACCTTGCCCCATTCGAAGCCATTTGCTTTCCTGGCTTCAGAGAACTGGAAAGTGTCAGAGTGGAAAATAGGAGCTCTCTCTCTCTCTCTTTCTCTCCCCTCTGCACACACACAACACCCTTGGCCATTATTCTCTGGTTTCTGGCAACCCTTCGCTTCTTTTTCTAGCTGATAAAAGGGACAAAAAGTAGCCGGGTCTCTCCTAAAGCGACTGGCAGCAAGCTCCCGAATGAAAAGAATAAGGAAACACTCTGAAAAGGAGGGGAATGTCACTTTCCCAGGCTTTCAGATTCTCTACTCTTGTCCGTTTCTGGGCACAGTTCCAGGTTATGGTGAGGGACCTTTAAAGCCTTCTATAATGTGGTACCTGATGGATCACCTGTTCACAAACCTGCCTCTACGATGTAGAGCAGGGTTCTCCTGGAAGGGAGATATTAATTAAAAAAAAAAAAAATCCCGTACCAAGACTGTACTTGTCCCTGCGAATTGAGAGATATTGAAACAACGGCTCATGTGCTCCTTTATTGTCAATTTTACTGAGATATATACGGCGTAAACATAGAACCCATTTTATTAGCTGCCATCCAGGTTGTACAGATTCTTTTTATCTTGATTATCTTCTAACTGACAAGAATGACAGAAGATGTTATACTGTGGCTACGTTCTGTTTAAGAGCCAGAAACATAGGAACATAGGAAGCTGCCATATACTGAGTCAGACCCTTGGTCCATCTAGCTCAGTATTGTCTACACAGACTGGCAGCAGCTTCTCCAAGGCTGCAGGCAGGAATCTCTCTCAGCAACGCACTGTATGCTTTGGTAGTTTGTTGGTTCAATAAAAAAATCTTGTCCTTTCTTGGAGATGCTGCCAAGGAGGGAACTTAAAACCTTCTGCTCTTCCCAGAGAGGCTCCATCCCCTGAGGGCGGACCCTGCTTAGCTAAGGGGACAAGTCATTCTTGCTACCACAAGACCAGCTCTCCTCTCCTGAAGGGAGCTAGCAGGTTCATAGCATTTTCAGGGCAGGTTAAATCGGTCCAGACCACGAATTAAATCTGTCTGGTGAGTTCATCTTCAATTATTGGGCAAAACGGACCATATACTTAGGTGCCTAGCTCTGGAATTCAAACTGCAGGGCAAAACACACACACACACACACACACACACACACAATATCTTTCCTCTTCATGGAAAACTGAGCAGTGCATATTATTTTCTTTTTTGTCCAGTTCCAGAAGCCATACAACCCACCATTCCTGCAAATGGCACAGCTCAAAAATGTGGGTGGTACAGATCTAGGGTATCAAGCTCCCACAGCCTTTTGTGAGGTCCTCCTGTGGCAAAAAGGTACAATGAAAAAGATCTGCCTTGTTAATAGGCTACTGCCCAAGGAAAGACAGATTTTGCACCTCCTTGTATTTTCTGCGTTCTTTGCCACTTGCAGCAGTGAAGCCCCTGACCCTATTGGTTGAGCTGTTGTGATCGACTGGAACCTTCCTTAGTGGACATTCCAACCTGTCAGGGAGCCTTGCGGTCCCCAGAACATTTCGCAAATCATACAAGTGGAAAGAACTTGCATTTCTCAGCCCTGCCATGGTGTACATGTTTTGCCTCCTTTAGGATGAAGGACTTGATGCAAGGAGGGAATAGGCAACAGGAAAACCATGACAGTAAAAGTGGGAGGGCATATGCATGGCTGTGCGTACACCATGGTCTGAACATTCAGCGGACTGAGATGTGGATAAGGCAGTGAAGTTCCTCTTACATTCAGGCCCCTGGGGTTTGCTCAGCAATGTGCTCCTAAAGATTCGGATATCTTTGACTTTCCAAACTCAGAATAAACCAGCAAAGTTCTTGTTTCAAATGAGGCATCTGAGGGTGGAGTTTCTTTCTAGAGGCCAGGCTGCTGTTTCAAAACACACACACACACACACACACACACACACACACACACACACACACACTATCAGGTTTTGCAGGAGTTCAAAATTTCTCTCTCCCCACCCCCCAGCATAGTTCTTTCTTGGAAATTCCATCTTCTCAGCATTCACACTGTAATTTGCTCTTGCTGGGGAAATGCAATTTAATCTCCTCCCTTCCTTGCCCATCCAATTGTCTCACATTGTTTGATGCACTATCTGCAAAACAGTTCCATGAGTGTCACAAGCATGTATTGGTTCGTACCAGTGACATCAATGGTGACCAGAAGCACTGCCCATATCTCTATCACTTTCACTTTCCTTTCTGTTTCTCTGGGGTAGACTGAAGGAAGCAGTGTCGGCCTGACACATTTATTTGAAAGGGAGCATCCCACCTCAATAGGAGTATCTCATCTCAATAAATACAGTCAAATATGTGAAATAAATATAATCACAGTAATGCAAGTGCCAGTGAGAAATGAAAAGCATGTGTACTGAATGTTTACTTTGTTTAATAACAGTTTATAAAATGTTGGTTCTCTAAACTTCTATATACTGTGGTAAAGTACAGTTGATAAAATACAAATTTACTGTCTATACCAGAAGAATTTATCGTGTAAAAGCAATCAGTTGTTTCTTAAAAGCCAACAGGTATGGAACAGCTCTAATCTGAGCAGGAAGTGTGTTTCACAGCAACAACAGAGAAGGCTGTTGCCTTTGAGTTGTCACCAGAGCAGCTGGCAGCACCCTCAGACAAACTTCCCCTGAAGATCCTAATAGAGATGAGGTTCATAACGAAGAAGGCATTCTCTTAAATACCACGGGCCCAAGCTATTAAGGGCTTTACAGTTACTACCTTGCAAGGGGCAGAACAAATCTTCAGACGGTCGGCAAGCAGGCAATCCTACATCACTTAGGGTCTATTTCAACTGCCCACTGTACCAGCGGAAGCCCTCAACTATCCCCAAAAGAATAGGTTAAGCCGGGTAGGCAACCTTGGCCTTCCAGCTGTTGATGAACATAGGAAACTGCCATATACTGAGTCAGACCATTGGTCTATCTCACTCAGTATTGTCTTCACAGACTGGCAGTGGCTTCTCCAAGGTTGCAGGCAGGAATCTCTCTCAGCCCTATCTTGGAGAAGCCAGGGAGGGAACTTGGAACCTTCTGCTCTTCCCAGAGCGACTCCATCCCCTGGGGGGAATATCTTGCAGTGCTCACACATCAAGTCTCCCATTCATATGCAACCAGGGCAGACCCTGCTTAGCTATGGGGACAAGTCATGCTTGCTCCCACAAGACCAGCTCTCCTCTCCCAATCTGAATTTTCAGCAGCAGCTGCAGAGCCCAGATTGCCTACCCTGGGCTAAACACCCCTAGGTGAAAGTTTTGAGGTCCTACCTGATAAAATGGGGTTATCTGACCGCCTCTCCCCCCCCCCCCAGCCGATCTTCCATTTAACATTCCAACACAGTTGTTTTGGAGACTGAAACTGCAGGGCTGTTTTCAGCCTGTGGTCTTCACAGGTATCTTTAACTATGTAAAAATACGCCCTTCATTTTCCTGTGGCCTGAGGGCAGGTTGTAATTTAGGTGTGCGTATTTATGGCCCAGGAACAAAGCTATTTAAAGCCCTGCTGACCAAGAACTGGTCTTTAGCAAAGACAAACATAGTCTAAGGAAAGGTGCAGCCAAGCGAGGACAGGGTTGGTCTCCTCCTCTTGTCTGCCCAAGAGTGATGGTGCCCCAACGTAGGTGAAAATAGAAGCAAAGTGCCAGGCACAGGTCAGAACCTCCAGAAAAGCAAATGGAGCTGCCACTAAGAAAGCTTGACCATGTGGAAAGCAGTCATCTGCTTAGCAGTCATCTGTCCCCTCCAGGGACTGCTTCTCACCAGGGCCGGATTCTGACATGCTGAGGCCCTAAGCTATGTCAAGTTTAGAATGCCCCATAGCATGACACAAAAAGGGGGGGAAAGGAAAAGTTTTCTAACAAAAAAGACAATGAAAATAGAAATAATAAAGGATCAGACTTACAAAAAAAACTAGGCCTTGGTCTAATGAAGTTTCGATATCTTGTTTCGGAACAGATTTATAAACTCAATATGATAAATAATAGTGTAGCCATAGAAGTAGATTGATTATTTATTTATTACATTTATACCTAACACCTAAACCTCAAACCACCGCTTATCAGTGTTCACAGCTTATCTTATCTTTGTCTTATCAGAATGACTGTTTTAAGAGTCTTCCACCCCTTCCCCTTTATTTTTCAACAAGTTAATGTAAAACTTGAAATGTAGTCATTTTTATATTCAGAGGCCCCCATAATGTGAGACCCTAAGCTGTAACTTGCTTAAAGTAAAGTAAAGTTGTGCCGTCAAATCAGTGTTGACTCCTGGCACCCACAGAGCCCTGTGGTTGTCTTTGGTGGGATACAGCGGGGGGTTGCCATTGCCTCTTCCCGCGCAATATGAGATGATGCCTTTCAGCATCTTCCTAGATCGCTGCTCCCCATTATAGGTGTTTCCCATAGTCTGGGAAACATACCAGTGGGGATTCGAACCAGCAACCTCTTGCTCCCTAGGCAAGTTACTTCCCCACTGCACCATTAGGTGGCTAGCATGTGCCTAAATCTATTGGCAAAAATTGAGGAGGCAGGAGGAGGGAGGGGTCATCTGCTAGCCACAATCTGGGTAGCAGCAGCCAACCCACATTGTGTACCCAGCACTACACTTATGGAAAGAGAGCTGGTCTTGTGGTAGCAAGCATGACTTGTCCCCTTAAGCTAAGCAGGATCCGCCCTGGTTGCATATGAATGGGAGACTAGAAGTTTGAGCACTGTAAGATATTCCCCTTAGGGGATGGAGCCGCTCTGGGAAGAGCAGAAGGTTCCAAGTTCCTTCCCTGGCATCTCCAAGAAAGGGCTGAAAGAGATTCCTGCCTGCAGCCTTGGAGAAGCCGCTGCCAGTTTGTGTAGACAATACTGAGCGAGATGGACCTATGGTCTGACTCAGTAAATGGCAGCTTCCTATGTTCCTATGTACATAAGAACAGCCCTGCTGGCTGGATCAGGCCCAAGGCCTATGTAGTCCATCATCCTCTTTCCCACAGCGGTCCATCAGATTCCTCCGGGGAGCCCCCAAGCAGGAGATGAAGGCATGCCTTCTCTCCGGCTGTTGCACTCCTGCAACTAGTATTCAGAGCAGGGGCAGATCCACCATTATGTGTACAGGCCCAAAGAACCCAGCCGCCACTACCTGTGGAGCCATCCCATCCAACCGAGCCACGCCCCCTGCTTCGGACATCCGACGCAGGGTGCATGGCCATATGCGGAAACAAGGTCACGCAGCCCCGTTCGCAAAGTGCTTCAGCCAGCGCTGGGTTTCCAGCCTGACTGGGAGCACCTTTCCCTGCCTCGAAAGGCAGAGAGAGGTATTTCCACCAGGCTGGGAACCCAGAGCTGGCTGAAGCTTCTCACAACCTGGCCAGGACATGCCTGCAGTTTGAGTTTGCTCATTTTCCTCTTCTCTCCTCTGTCGGTGCAGCAGCTAAGCACCACTGATGTAATCATCAGTCTGAGAAACTTACAGTGCTCATACTTCTAGTCTCCCATTCATATGCAACCAGGGCAGACCCTGCTTAGCTAAGGGGACAAATCATGCTTGCTACAAGAAGACCTGCTCTCTTCCATTCATGCTCACTACCACTAGGCCAGCTCTTCACCTGGGTTCTTCATGAAGACCTGGGGTGGTTATGAAAAGCTGGATATTCCCCTCATGGGATGGAGCTACTCTGGGAAGAGCATCTAGGTTTCAAGTTCCCTCCCTGGCAGCATCTCCAAGATAGGACTGAGAGAGATTCCTGCCTGCAACCTTGGAGAAGCCGCTGCCAGTCTATGTAAACAAGACTGAGAGAGATGGACCAATGGTCTGACTCAGTATATGGCAGCTTCCTATGTTCTTATGCCCTCTTTGCTACGCAGGGTTCACCTTTGTTTGCATTTGGATGAGTGACTACATGTGAGCACTGTAAAATATAATCTCAGTGACAGAGCATTTGCTTTGCATGAAGAAGGTCCGAGGTTCAGTTCCTGACATCTCCCAGTAGGGCTGGGAAAGACTCTTGCCGGAAACCTTGGAGATTAATTGCCTGTCTGTATACACTCGTACTGAGCTAGATGGACCGAGGGTCTGACTTGGTATAAGGCAGCTTCCTTTGATCCTAAGACAACATTGGCCAGGAAGCTATGCTCTGTCTGAAGGGGATGTCCAGAAGGCCTTTCCCAGTGCCTATACAAATAATGCCATCAGTTACCGCTACAGTTGTTTTGTGCAGCAGAGATGCTTTGGAAATAAATGTTTGTTTGAAGATCCCAAATCTGATGGGCCTTTTACCACAAAGATGCAATTATGAAAATTTACTCAAGTCATCCCACTGACATCACTGAGTCTTACCTGCTGCATGTGGGCTGTGTGAGCAAGTATCTCCTGGGAGATTTGCAAACTTCCGTAGGCATATAATTTATGCCTGAAATATGCTACTGGTAGCTGGAAGTACACAATTTTGCATTCAGCTCCTGTACTCTGTCTCTTCTTCCATTCACAGCACGTATATTAAATTGCAAACCATGCTGGCAGGGACCCATCTACTTTATTCTTTGAACAGCACTTAGCAGAATTATGTTTTAATAGTAATAATGGTTGTAGTAGTTCCTTGGCATGCATATCTCTAGCACATAAACCATCTTCTTCCATATCAACCTGCCCAGAATTTAAGATCAGCTACTGTAGTGATAGTGAGGCTTGAGGGAGGACGCCTCAATTAGAGTAATTCTTTGGAGGGAGGGCTTCTGCAAATAAGGAAGAAAGCCCGGGATAATCAAATGCTTGTGGCCCAAACCAGGATGAGTGGCAGGATTTATTGGCCTATAGCGGAGTAGGGGAGGGGTGTGTCAGAGTTCAGTTCTTCCCTGGGGAAGTAAGCCTCTGAGTAAGATCTGATCAGCGGCTACTGTAGGGAAAGGGGAGACTAACAGCCTTGGGCTGGGAATCAACTGGAAGTTCCTTACCTAGAAGTAAGTAGGAAGGATAGGGACCAGTTTAGCTAGATGCATCAGGGAATTTATTTTTAAGTACGTGTAACTGCAGCCACCTAATAGTGCAGTGCTTAATAGCAAGTGCTTAATAGCAAGCCAGATAGTGCTTAATAGCAAGCCAGAGGTTGCTGGTTTGAATCACCGCTGGTATGTTTCCCAGACTATGGGAACTTTCTGCGACTTAATGCTGCAACAATCATTTTCAACAATGTGTTATGGAATCTCATCAATCATGTGTTTCAGGCCCTTCTTTACCGTAAAAATATATTTTTTTAAGTGCATAAAATAATGGGCCAGAAGTATGTGCTCCAAAGGAGTAATAATACATAATATGATCATATGATTATTTCTCAGCAGAAAGATGACAGATTCCCTGCCTCCCCCTTTCCTAAATGGCTCTTTGGTAGTCAAGTGAGGGGGAAAGGTTCCTAGACTGCTTTGCTGGAGCAAGGCCATTGCAAGATGTGTTTGATGCCCTGAGAAGCTGAAAAAGGTGTGTCTCAGGACCAAAAAACCACTCGGACAAAATTCTCAAGCCGTGCACCGCTCTGTGGGTGCCTCTGACAGATCTTGTTTCTCAGGTGCAAAAGCAGGGTGGAGCCACCATTGAGTGGATGGGTTCAAAGAACCCGGGCCGCCGCCCCTCAGGGGCCGCGCCTCGCATCCCAGACATGCCCCGCGCATCTGACGTCAGATGCGGGGCCATGGTTTAGCTCCTAAATATGGCCAGGTGGACAGAGCGCCTTGACAGCATGGCCGATCAAACTCCCAAACACGACCGCGTGGCCCCATTTGGGAGCTAAACCACGCCCCTGTGTCGGACATCAGATGTGGGGAGTGTGGCTAAATGCTCCCTGTATCTAACATCTAGTGTAGGGGGTGGGGCTAGGGGAGCTGCCGCTGCTGCAGAACACGGGCTGCCACTGTCCTCCCTCCGTCCCTGTGCGAAAGCAACGCACTTGGGGATGCTGACGGTCTGTCCATGGTTGCCTAGACTTCCTTTTTGGTCATCGGTGGGCTGGCCAGACACAATGGATAAGCAGATTGCAAAGAGGTGGCTGTGAATGGGCAGGGATTGGTGGATGACAGCAGTGAAAAGCAGCAACAGTCACTGGAGTGTAGTTTAGTATGCATAAGGGGAGGAGAGCTGGTCTTCCAGTAGCAGGCAAGAACTGCTAAGCAGGGTCTACCCCAGTTCGCATTTGGATGGGTGACCACAATTAAGCACGGTCTGCTGTGAGATATTTCCTTAAGATCAGTGGAAGAGCATCTGCTTGCATGCAGAAGGTACCAGGTTCACTTCCTGGCACCTCCAGGTAGGGCCAAGCAAGAAAGAACCCTGCCTGAAAGCTTGGATATGTCAGTGTAGACCATACTGCTACTACCACTACTATGATGATGAATATTTATATACCACTCTTCAACCAAGGTTCAGAAAGCGGTTTACAAAGAAAAAGACCTACATAAAATGCTCCCCTGTCCCCAAAGGGGTCACACTCTAAAAGAAACACAAGGCCGATACCAGCAACAGCCACTCAAGGGATGCTGTGAATGGGATGGATAGGGCCAGTTGCTCTCTCCCTGCTAAATACAAGAGAATCGCCACTTTAAAAGGTGTCTCTTTGCTCAGTTAACAGGAGCTCTGTCTATGGGCCAATGGTCTGGCTCCGTGGGCTAGTTCTCACGATCCACAACCCTCACTTATTTCCGAGGAACACCCAGCCAGGGTGGGAGAAATGGGTGCACTTCCATGAGGCGGTTCTGTGAACTTAAAGCACAAGATAGGAGGAGAGGAGAGTGATTGTGTGGGAGGCACGAGCTGCATAGGGTAGTTTGTCATCCACCTTTAATAAAATGCTGGGGGCAGGAAGTTGGCGGAGTGCAGCCTTCCCAACTCCCACATGATCACTGATCACTCTTCCCTCCTTCTACCTTGCTTTTTGACTTCACACAGCTGCTGATTGGGACTATGCCTGGCTCTCCGCCCCTAGCTGGGCACTCCGACTGTCCTGATGAGGATAATGAGAACCAGCCTAGTATAAGGCAGCTTCCTATGTTTACGGATGTGCACAGAACCGGTTCGGGGGCCCTTTATGGGCCTCCAAACCGGTTCGAACTGTTGGAAGTGACGGACTCTGCGCTGACTCATGTCTCAGTGACAGTCAGAGGGCTAGAGGGGTCAACATGTTGGTCATCCCTTCTCTACTGCTCTGACACTATCTCTTTGATATGTAGATTGTTATTCTCAGGGACTTCCTTCCTGCCTGCCTTCTTCCTTTTCCCCTTTCTTCTCCCTTGCCTTGCAACACCCACGCTCCACTCTCCCTGCACCATGTGTGCAGAGATGCATCCATGTGCATCCAGCTAGCTAGCTAGATTAGAGATCCGTTCTCTCCACTTTACTATCTAGAATGGAGTTCACTAATAAAGACTCCTTATATTGATTGGAAACGATGAACTGGCTCCAAGTTATTTTGCTCTCAGCATACACGCATGCCTGGGCAGACTCCACTGTGTTGTGCCTCTGTGCACTCTGCTATATTAGAAAGGTATCTCTTACCAGAGAGAATTCCCAGCACGAACAACCGGCAGTTCCAGTTGCGTTGGGTACTTCTGCTGACGTAGGGTATGATGAGGCAACGGGGCGGCAGGGAGGTATGCTGCCGCCCCGACAGACCTTTTGCTAACGGAGTGCCGTTGGTGGGGGGGAATAGAGGAAGGGGTAATGCACCCCCACCCTTAAAGTCAACCCCCCCCCCCCGCTTTGAACTTCCCCCAACCAGTTCCATGCACATCCCTACCTATGATCCTTGGTGATTGAGGGGAAGGGGTCCTCTTGCACGGGACCAGGGTGAAGCCTGCTAGGTTATGGTTGGAGCTTGGCAAGAGGGGAGAAGCCATGGGGGCCCTGTGGTGCTCTTCAGCCCGTTAAACTGGTTCCTGCAGAGTTTCTCAACCTTGGGCCCCCAGCTGCTGTTGGACTACAACTCCCATCACCCCCTGCTTATTGTGGAAATGCAGTTCGACCACAGGTGTTGGGCCAGAGGTTGCCGGCCTCTGATACAGAGTGTGATTGGTCAGATCTGTCAAGCGCAGGCAGTTTGGCATCTCCAGGGGTGTGGAACTGGGGTCAGGCGGAGGGCCTTGGGCGAGCCATGGCCTCCAGCTGGTGTTGATGTGTGCATGCTAATCCTGTCAAACAGCAGAGACAAGGGATGCTTGGTTAAGCACACAGGCTGCTGGAGTCGGGCCAGGGAAACATCTGGCCAAATTAGAATCCGCCGCAAGGCACGGCAACGCCTGGATCCCAGCACGCAGCCGGTGCATCGTCCCGTTCCAAGACTGCACAGGGTCAAGGAGGCCGGAATGTGCTCTCGCTGTCATGTTGGACACGTGCTCTGCAGGCCAGATGGGGCTCCTCCCGCTGCAGCGCGGACCTTCTGACTTCAAGAGGGACACCTGAGAGGCATCAGATCACGCCCCTGAATTGCTCAGCCAGCGAGCGGAAAAGCATGTGGAGCAGCTGGTCTCTGGCTTTGCTGGTGCAGGTGAAACCAAACTGCAATCAATCTGAATTCCAGAGGATTCGAACCGGAACACATAGCTTGCTCTGTAACATGTGGTGACCCTCCTGCTTATGAACCTCTTCCCCAGTCCATATAAAGGTTGTTCTCACGACCTACCTTTGCAAAGATCAAGGGAGGGGGAGCGATTGTGTGGGAGCTCAGGAGGACAGCTTCTCATCCACCCTCAAAAAAGTGCTTGGGACAGGAATGTGGGTTGGCTGCACCCTACCCAGCTCCCACACAATCACTCTCCCTTCCTCTTTTTATATTGATCTTTGCAAACACACAACCTCTGATCTAGCTCAGCAGTAGAGCATCTGCTTTGCATGCAGAAGGTCCCAAGTTAAATGTCCGGCTGCATCTCCAGGTAGGGCTGGGAAAGACTCTTGCCTGAAACCTTGGAGAGGCTGCTGCCAGTCAGTGATGACTGCACTGAGCTAGGAGGGGCAATGATCTGACTCGGTATGGTAGCTTACTATGTTCCCACACAGAGCCACCAAACATCTACAGGATGGGGCTGTAGCTCAGTGCCAGAGCATCTGCTTTGCATGCAGAAGGTCCCAGTTTCAATCCCTGGAATCTCCAGGAACAACTGGGAAAGACTCCTGCCTGAAACGTCAGAGGGTCACTACCAGTCAACATAGAGTCCCAGGATGCACAACTCAGATCAGGTCGGCCTGATGGATGATCTCCAATTGGGAATTGGCAGCGGAAGTGTGACTCATAGGAACATAGGAAGCTGCCATATACTGAGTCAAACCATTGGTCTATCTGTCTCAGTATTGGCTTCACAGACCGGCAGCTGTTTCTTCAAGGTTGCAGGCAGGAATCTCTGCTTTGGTAGTTTGTTGGTTCAATAAAAAAACTTGTCCTATTTAAAAAAAAAAAATCTTGTCCTATCTTGGAGAAGCCAGGGAGGGAACTTGGAACATACTGCTCTTCCCTGAGGGGAATCTCTTACAGTGCTCACACTTCTAGTCTCCCATTCATATGCAACCAGGGCAGACCCTGCTTAGCTAAGGGGACCAGTCATGCTTGCTACCACAAGACCAGCTCTCCTCTGTTGGTCTCTGGCCTCTGTTGTTCCTGTTGGACTCTGTTGGTCCTTTTGGACCTCAGCAGCTTTTGATACTATTGACCATAGTATCCTTCTGGAGCTTCTGAGGGGATTGGGGGTGGGAAGCACTGCTTTGCAGTGGTTCATTCCACTCTTACTTTTCGGGATGGTGTCCCTTGGGGACTGTTGTTCTTCAATATCTGAACTTTGGTATGGTGTCCCTCAGGGCTCTGTATTGTCTCTGATGTTGTTTAACATCTACATGAAACTTCTGGGAGAGATCATCAGGAGATTTGGTGCAGGATGTCATCAGTATGCTGATGACACCCAAATCTACTTCTCCATGTCAACATCATCTTGAGAAGGCATAACCTCCCTAAATGCCTGCCTGGAGGCAGTGATGGGCTGGATGAGAGATGACAAGCTGAGGCGGAATCCAGATAAGACAGAGGTATTTAGGGCGGGGGGGGGGGTGGATCGGAACTTGGGAGATGATTTTGATCTGCCTGTTCTGGATGGGGTCACACTTTCCCAGAAGGAACAGGTACACAGTCTGGGGGTGCTTCTGGACACAAACCTCTCCCTGGTGTCCCAGGTTGAGGCAGTGGCCAGAGGTGCCATTTATCAGCTTCCGCTGATACGCCAGCTGCGTCCATTTCTTGAGATAAATCACCTCAGAACAGTAGTACATCTGCTGGTGACCTCCAGACTTGCTGGTGTCCTCCAGACTCTGTGTGGGGCTGCCTTTGTCCATAGTCTGGAAACTGCAGTTGGTCCAGAATGCGGCAGCCAGGTTGGTCTCTGGGTCATCTGGGAGAGACCATATTACTCCTGTGTTGAAGGAATTGCACTGGCTACTGATATGTTTCTGGGCAAAATACAAGGTTTGGGTTATAACCTATAAAGCCCTAAACAGCTTGGGCCCTGGGTAGTTAAGAGAACATCTTCTTTGCTATGAACCACACCGCCCATTGAGATCATCAGGAGAGATTCGTCTGCAGTTGCCACCGGCTCATCTGGTGGCTACTCGGGGACGGACCTTCTCCATTGCTGCAGCTTTGGAGCTCCCTGCTGAAAGAAGAGCCTCCCCATCTCTTACAACTTTTTAAAAGGCAGTCGAGGCACATTTGTTCACCCAGGCTTTTAATTAGATACTCTTTTAATTGTGTTTTTAATAGTTTTAACGTTTTAAATTTTAAATTGTTGTAATGTGTTAGCCTTTTTATGTGTCGTTTTTATTTTGTTGTAAACTACCCAGAGACTTGCATTTTGGGTGGTATACAAATGTGTCGAATGAATGAATGAAAAATACCCCAGTGGGCCAGAACCAACCATGACTTGGGGGTGGGGGGCGGCAAGGTAAATGTTCAGCACATTCATGATAACATTAAAATTAATGATTAAATAATACATGAAAGCAATTACTAGTTACTCATTAAAATATTAATGAAAACAATTATTACTTAACCGCAACATGAGGAGCGGTGAGGAGGCTGCTAGCCACCTCTCTTCCTTCCTTTCCCCTGTGCACTCCCAAAGCTTTGCAATAAAGGTTAATTTTGAAAAGGGGATGACCCCCGCCAAGGCCATGGGGAATTCTGCACCTCACCTTAGGCATTGCAAAACCTTAGTCCACCCCTGGGGCCAGCTCCGGCCCCCAAGCCTTAGTGTTGCAGTGCTGAGCTAGATGGTCTAAGTCGGTATAAGGCAGCCTCTTCTGTTCCTCACTTTGCATGTTGCACAAGTACAGGATTTGTCTCGATGTCGGCCAGTGCACAGACACTGTGAGGGTGCCGAAGACTCTACAAGTCAGCTGTTGGGAGCAGTGTTCCCTCTAACAGGGATCCCTAGATGTTGTTGACTACAACTCCCAGCATCCCCAGCGGCAATAACTTTTGCTGGGGGGTTCTGGGAGCTGTAGTCAATGACATCCGGGGATCCCTGTTAGAGGGCACACTGGTTGGGAGTGTCAGAGTCAAGGATGCATCCAGTGTGAATTCACAGGGGGAAGTGGACTTCAGCTAGCAAAAGCTTGGGGAACTCTGGCTGTGGAGGTGGGGGTCTGGCCTGTGCAAGGGAGGACAGGCGGCCCTTGCCCTGGATGTTCCTCGCTGATTTATGGGCAGCTTTACAACAGCTGTAAAAAAAGGGTGTAAATTATAGAAAGGGAATAAATAAGGCACGGACCCCTTGACGGACCATAAAGATCTAAGGCTGCCATGACAACCTGTGCATTGCTGGGGGTGCTTTATGAGGCCGGGAGTGGGGGGCACCCAGGCTAATTTAGTGAGCCCTTCATAGAGGAGTCTTTTGTCCCCACGGGACCGGTCTGCGGTTGCGGTAGGGAAGACCAGAGGACTGAGAGAGGATAGAGGAATGTTCAGGTGGACTCTGTAGGCAAATGGATGGGATGGCCGGAGTGGGGAGCAGAATTGGGGATGGGGCTGTCGCTCAGTGGTGGAGCATCTCTGTTGCATGCGGGAGGTCCCAAGCTCATTCCTTGGCAGCATCTCTAGGTCGGGCTGGGAGGGGCTCCTGCTGCCTGGGAGAGCTGCTGCCAGTCAGTGCAGACAGACAATACTGTTGGAGATGAACTTCCAGTGCATTGACCTTTTGCACCAACTGTCCTAATGACCAGTAGGGGCATTGGGAGTAGAGACAGTGAGTCAGGGTCTCCCTATCTGGCCCTACTCTATGACCCCTGAACTGACTCTGCAGCACTTCCTGCGCTGAGTCACAATCCTTCCTTTCCTCCTAGAGAGCAGATGGAAACATCTCTCTCTCTCTCCTTACCTATCCACTATATAGTCCTTTAGATTAGAGATAGGTCTTTCCTGTCTAAGTGTATTTAACCAATAAATATTTAGTGTTTAGTCTTTTCTCTAAATAGCCGCAATATCCGAACCAACCTCTGCTACCTACTCTGCAGCTGGAGTGTGTGCTCATTCCTTAGTGCTCTGCTGTTTTACCTATTGTGGGTAAAAATCAACAACCTCTAACAAATACAAGCTGGGTAGACCAATGCTCTGATTGGGTATAAGGCAGCTTCCTGTGTTCCTATGTAACTTGGTAAGAGTCACACTTCATGAAAGGCCCTAGAGGGGTCTCAGAGTGACAGCGGGCTCTAGACACTCCACTCCCTGCACTAGGGTTGCCAACTGTCCCACATTGTCCAATAGGATGGCCCTATTTCCTGCAGGGGAAATGCTCATCCCGTTCGGGACTCAATTTCTCCCACTTTTTGACTTTTAAAACTTTTACTTTTAAAGCTGATGCTTTGTGGCGGCGGCGGCGGCGGTGGTGGAGTGGGACGGTGGCAAGAGCTCTGCCCGCCTCCCAAACTAAGACAGGTGAGGTTGGGGTTGGGGGGGACGCACTGGAGGCAGGTGGGAGAGAAGCGCCCCTCACTCGGACCTGCCTACCTCCCGGCAGATCAGGCCAACTTCAGGCCTCTGCGCACACTGAAATCGGCCCGATCTGCCTCATTTGGAAGGAAAGCAGATCCGGGTGAGGAGCTTCTTCACCGCCTTCTCTCCCGCCTGCCTCCAGCATGCCAGCCCCGACTTCACCTGTTATAATTTGGGAGGTGGGCGGAGCTCTCGTCACCGTCACCGCTCCACCGCCACGCAGCAACAGCCGCCACCCACCACCACCAGGTAAGCACGCCCGGTGGCAGCTGGATCCAGGGAGCCTGGCTGCACCCTTGCCACCAGGGACCAAGTCCCATCCCTAGGTGCCCCCCCCCCCCGATGCCCCTCCCCCCACCTCTTCCAGTGTCCTGATTTCAGCCAACGCAATGTTGGCAACCCTACCCTGCACTACCAGGCCAAGATGCGAGCTGAAGAAACCACTGGCCAAATCCCTACTGCTCTACAGTGCCACCCTGCAAGTGGCTAGGTGAGTGCATTGCAGCTTTTCAGCCTCGCAAGATCAGCTGATCTGAGCAGCCAATAAGGTGCCGCCTGGTCGTCTATCATTACGGATTCTGGTCTGCCTCTAAAGTTGGGCTGCACAACTTCAGTCCTCCTGCAGCTGTTGGACTTCAGCTTCCATAACCTCTCGTTATTGGCTACTGCAGCTGGGGGTGATGGGAGTTGTTGTCCAACCACAGCTGGAGGGCCAGATCTGTTGCTCAGCACAAGATGAGGTGGTGACCCTGCAAAGCTGGCCACACCAGTCACGACCTGCACCCACTTCTGCCAGTACGTTCGGTTGCAATCCGACTGCTGTTTACTCAGGAGGCTTGTCAGCATGTTTAAATTTTCATTTCAGCCACTCACTTTAAAAAGCTGACTTGGGAACTGGTGCAGACACAAACTGGTTTTGAATCAGATTGTTCATGTATAAATCAGTTGCATGCTGTTTATACTGGAAGGCGGGAGCGGGATCCAAATAAATAAAGAGTCCTCAGTGCACGAATTGTTTTAATTTATTTATTTACTGTTATTTGACATCTTTCTATACTGCCCAAAACTTGTCTCTATCTCCTTCCAGTCAGGACGCACACCCAGCAACTTACACAGAGATATAGCAAGCAACCTTCTCCGATGCAGACATAGAACAATTACCGGCCATCATAGAAGACTGGTTGCAAGATGTGGGGTATGCCTCCTTCCAATCATTTTTAATTATTTTCTGCTGGGGTTCCCAAACTTGGGTCCCCAGATGTTGTTGGATTACAACACCCATCACCCCCTGCTACAGTGTCCATTGTATCAGGTGGTGATGGAGTTGTAGTCCAACAACATCTGGGGACCTAAGTTCGAGAACCCCTGATTTACAGTATTTCTCATGTATTTATTTCCCCTTTCTGTATATCTTCTTCCCCTTTTTATCTCTGCCTGTGGAACTCCCCACCCCACCTCATCCGGCTGCCCATTATTATTATTTTTGGTTAGCAACAGGCTGGCTAAAACTCTGCTGTGCTAAAAAAAAACAGTTTAACTCAAGAAAGGCTTCCCTGGTGTTGGTGACTTTCCGTTTGTTTTAGCAGAACAAATAGACAAGACAGTTCCATGGACTCTGCTTGGTCAGCAGCAGGATATCCGATACAGTCAGCAGAAGCAGAATACACATGGGTTATTTACTCCTCTCTAATGAATTACCAGTTCCAGTAGCATCATAGTAGACGAACCAATGGAAGACTTCTGGATGACTCATCAGTTAACTGGGGAGGGATGACTCATCAGTTAACTTGCTCTCTACAGACCGCCCAGGTTCCCTCCCTGGCAGCATCTCCAGCCAGGAATGAAAAAGAATCCTGCCCGAAACCCTGGAGAGCCGCTGCCAGTCAGTGCAGGCAAGACTGAGCCCGATGGGCCAAAGGTCTGACTCAGTGTAAGGAAGCTTCATATGTACATCATGGAACATGGGATCTCTCAATAAAATAGTTTAATTGGATGCATAGTACGGTAGAATTTCCATCCAGGTGGATTAATGCCCACTCTCCTTTATACACATCCCATAGTAACTGTAGGCATACACGCTATTACTCCAAGGTTTACCACTGGTCGCCAGTTCAGTGCTGCAGGGTTTCCCAGCTCTAGGTCTCCAGATGTTGTTGGACGACAACTCCCATCAGCCCCGGTTCCAATGGCTTTCAGCCATCGGGGCTGGGGATCAGTGTTCCCTGTAACAGGGATTTCCTGATGTTGTTGACAACAATTCCCATCATCTCCAGCTAAAGGCCTTTGTAGCTGGGGATGATGGGAGCTGTAGTCAACAACATCTGGGAACACTGCTGGGGGTGGTGGGATCAAAGGCTGGGAAACCCTGTTGTGAAACTGGCCTAAAAAGGGGGCCTTGGAGAGTTTGACCAGCAGAGATCTGGGAAGCTGAAGGCATGGCTAGACCAAGCTGGGGGCGAGGGAGGCCAGCGGTGGCCCCCTAGCCCCACCCCCTGCATCTGACATCAGCTGTTAAGTCCCACCCCTGCATCTGACATCAAATGCAGGGGGCGGGGGTTGCTTGCAAATGGGGCCGCCCGGCCAAAATCTCCTGGCCAGCACTACGTTTGCAGGGAGAGTCGTTCCCAGCCATGCTGCAAACGCGGCGCTGGTTTAGCTTGTGCGGGGCCAGAGCTTGGGCAGGAAGAGCCACTCTGGCCGTACTGCAAACACAGCACTGGCCGGGGATTTTGCTTGCAAACGGTGCCGTGCAGCCCCATTGGCAAGCAAAGCTATGCCCCCTGCGTCTGACGTCAAAGTGCATCCCCTGAGGAGCGGTGGCCCGGGTTCTTGGAACCCGTTCGCTCAGTGGTGGCTCCACCCCTGAGACCAAGGAAATGCTAGGGGAAATGGGAAGCAATGTCGACAAATACGAATACGACAAATACTTCTATACCACCTTCCAACAAAAAGTTCCCAAAGCAATTTACATAGATATACATAAAATGGCTACCCGTCCCCAAAGGGCTCACAATCTAATAAAAGAAACATCAGATAGAAACCAGCAGCCGCCGCTAGAGAGATGCTGTGCTGATGAAGGGACTAGAGATCATGACTTAAATGCTTAAGAATTGCACCCCATGGTTACCTAGCAACTGAAGCAAGCTTTTTTTTCCAAAAGGAGGCAGCCATGTTGAAAAGGACCCATTGAGAAACAAGGCTAAGGCAAACACTTACGCATGGGGTCTATTAGTGAATGACCCAGGCCCACAAATCTTGGGCATTCATTCTCGGGGGATGAATGCTCATAGTGATTTTTGGCAATGTCTACCCCGTGGAGATGGAAAGTAGGTGACAGTATTGTAGGACTGACAGCTTTCTCTGTGTTATCACTCCTTCTTTATCCCTACCCGAAAACAAAATGGCGGTCATTTTTGAATAGTGGGAAGGGTCATGTAGGTCGGGGTTAGGCTAACAACTGAACAAATGGTTGTCCTCTCTCCATGGAGTAATCTTTGGAGGACATTCCTGCCAGTTTTTACTTCCAGTCCTCTTAACACCAATAAAACTTTGTCCCTTGTCAACAGCAGGTTTCCCAATCACAGATTTGTGTATCTGCAACTGGGAAATTGTGGCAGGTCTTGCCAACCACAACCTGTGTTATCTGTGGTTTGATGAGACTTTTTTTTAAAAAATGGGGGGTTTGGGGGATTTCAGGGGTCAGGAGGTCATTTCTGGTGGTCAGGAGGTCATTTCTGGGGGTCCGGGGGTCATTTCCGGGGTCAGGTGTCATTGCCAGGGGCCAAGGGGTGATTTCCAGGGGTTCAGGGGCAATTTCTGGGGGTCACGGAGTCATTTCCAAGGGTCAGGGGGTGATTTTTGGGAGCATGGGGGTGGTTTTTTCTATTTCGAATGGTTTTTCTTTTTCTTGTCTTTCACCCCGACCGTGATTCCCCTAACCCTATTTTTCATCTCTATCTCTATCTCTATCTCTATCGCTAAGACGTACCCGTGGCTAATCCCATGTGTGGCAGCTCTTGCGAGAGTTCGCGAGCAGCTGCCGGATAGCGATGGGCATGGGCGGGAGGGAAGAAAATGGTGGCAGAAGTGGCAGTGGGCTGGCGGGGATGGGGGTGGGGAGAGGGTGGCAGGTGGGGGGGGCAGGACAAAAACTATGGTGGGAGGTGGGCGGGCAAGGGGAAAGAGGCAGCGGGGGAAGTGGCAGCGGTGAATGAGAGGCCTGCTTGCCAGCCAAAAGGAAGGGTGGCCCACACTGGGGTTGAATGTGAAGCATGGGCGGGCGGCGGAGATGGTGGTGCAGCCCACCTGCCAGCCGAAAAGAAGGATGGCCCACACTGGGGCCGAAAGTGAGGGTAGGCAGGTGGGTGATGGAGAGGGTGGTGCAGCCTCCCTCCGGCCCACCTGCTGCCCAAATATCGGGTCAGCCCACACTGGAGAACGGCTGAGCAGGGGGCGGAGAGGGCGGCACAGCCTCCCTTTCTGGGCCTGCCTACTGGACAAATGGCAGGCCAGCGAGCAGGTGGGAGGGGGAGAAAGCTGGGGAGGGGGGAGGGGGGGAGAACTAGAGGTGCAGGTGCTCTGTGCCCAGTTCAGCTAGTTGGTTATAATGCCTCCTTGTCAACCACAAATTCGCCAGCCGCGAGGTTTTCCAGGAACGGAACCCTCGCAGTTGGTGAGAGAGGACTGTAGTAGTTTCTGCATTTTCAAAACTTTTTGAAGCTCTTAGATCATCACTGCAGATTTGGGGGCTGCTGCAGGCCCACTGGTCAGGACAATGAAAAGATGATAACCTGCTGAAAGTCTTGCTGTGCTCTGTCGCCTGCTTTCCATCTTGAGGGGTGCGGAAACCTCGTCACAAATCACCAGGAGCATCCATCCCCGCAGGTAGAACTGACCACCCTGGCTGACCCGTCTACTATATGAGGGGATCCTAGAAGAGGGGCCATATATACACAGCGCAGATGTCAAACTGGAGCTGCCCAGCTCAAGAATGTCCCGGCCATTTAAAGGAACAGGCAAAGCCATTGTTTCCAGTGCCATTATTAGATCTATGACAGCATCCCAACAGGAGGCCTGTCTTATTCCCAAGCAGTAGCAGGCGGGAGTGTGGTTGGGGGTGGGGGAGAAGAGAGAAGGCGATTGATCTGTGGGTCTAAAGGGTGGTGGGTTTCCCTGGGTCTGAAGCTCTAAATATTTCCAGCAAGAAGCAAATCTTTTGGCACCTGACCAGAGGCGCATTTACACGCAAATGGAGGCCCCTGAGGCAGGCTTCTGTCTGCTTGTCAAAAGCATTTGAGTTGATTGTTCGAGGCACAAGAGTCCATCAGTGGATCATTCAGAGTCATCAACCCTGCTGGTGAGTTCCATTAAATATGAAGTTTACTTTGCACTGGAGCGGAGGGCGGGGGCGGAGAGGGGGGAGGCCCGGTGGGAATCAACAGGAGCCGGGCGATGATGGCTGCATTTGCTCAGGTCGCCAGCCGTGTTCACCGCAGTCCTCCTCTTGCAAAGCTGCAGCAGGGAAGCAAAATACAGGTGGCAAGAGAGGGCTCGAGAAACTTGGAGGAAGAAGGGTGAAAATGTGCAACACATAATAGCTGGATATTATTTATGTCTCTGCATGGGTGCAAGGTGGTCCCAGGGTTGGGGCAAGATTCATAATCTTACCAGGGCCAGCCCTAGAGTTTTTAGTGCCCTTGGTGAAGCTTGATCTTGGCGCACTCCCCCCCCCCGCCCGCCACACCCCCCTCAAGAAGTGGGGAGCCCTGGCTTTAACTTGAGCCACGCAGGTTGCTTATTTGTGGGGGGTGAATGACCAGTTTGCATGAATGACCAGTGAATGACTAGCCTGTGCTGGTTAGAGGATCCCGTGGGAGAGAGTTCCCCAGTCTATTATGGAGGCAAAACTCTAACACTTCAGAGATGAAAAGATGCTGCTGTGAATTTGGAAATCCAGTCTGAGACCTTTAAAAAAAAAATTAAATGAATGTTGAGGCAGGGAATTCATATTTGAGAGAGGGAGTGCAGCTAATGAGCCTAGCTCTTTATTTATTTATTATTATTATTATTATTATTACATTTATATCCTGCTCTTCCTCCAAGTTGCCCAGAGCGGTGTACTACATACTTGAGTTTCTCCTTCACAACAACCCTGTGAGGTAGGTTAGGCTGAGAAAGAAGTGACTGGCCCAGAGTCACCCAGCTAGTTTCATGGCTGAATGGGGATTTGAACTCGGGTCTCCCCGGTCCTAGTCCAGCACTCTAACCACAACGCCACGCTGGCTCTTGGGTGCTGAGGGGCAATGAGCAAAGGGGACTGTGTATTTGGGGGTGCAGGATATGCAGGCACTTTAGGGATCAGGTCACAGTATTACTTCTTACACCACTACGCAATACTTCATGGGTGCAATACAAGAGGGAGAGAAAGAATAATTGGCAGTGCTCTATCCTGGCACTGTTAATGCGCCCTCCAAGAACTGGGGCACCAGGCGACTGCCTTGGTCTGCCTAGTAGATGGGCCGCCCCTGTATCCTGCTTCCACCACAATCCTGGAGTTGCTGCCCGAGATTCAAGCTGGGACCTTCTGCATGCAAAGTCAACGCTCTGCCACAGCGCTGCAGCCCCATCCCCTCCAGTCCAATCTGGCTGGTGGGGGAACAAACAGATGCTTCGTATTTCCGGCTGTTGATATGGGATGTGGCTGCTGGGTGGCAGGCTGGCTGCTGAAAGGGAGTAATGAATAACTGGAGAGGGTATGTAACCAAGCGTTGCAGGCAAGGACTTCAAAGCGCATGTGGGCCATTTGGAAAACATCACGATTTCCGGCTCCACCCCAGCCCTTCAAAGCTGCCTGGGACCTCGTTCCAGAGCACTGTGACAGCCCAGTCATGCAGGCTGGCTTCGTAGCCCCCCGGCCAGAGCCAGTGCGCTGAACTCACACAGGCAGTGCATGGCCTGCCAAGATCAGGAGGTGGTACTGAGGCTGCTCTCGGGACCCTAAATAGGGTCAGAGGAGCACCCAGCCAGGGTCGGAGAGCCATGCACCCTCCTGATCGGCGGCTGTGTGTTTGCAAAGATCAAGGTACATAAGAGCAGCCCTGCTGGATCAAGCCCAAGGCCTATCTAGTCCAGCATCCTGTTTCACACAGTGGCCCACCAGATGCCTCTGCAGAGCCCACAGGCAGGAGTTAAGGGCATGCCCTCCCTCCTGCTGTGACTCCCCTGCAACTGGTATTCAGAGGCATCCTTCCTCTGAGGCTGGAGGTGGCCTATAGCCCTCCGACTACCGGTAGTAGCCCATGATAGACCCCTCCTCCATGACGATATCCAAGCCCCTCTTAAAGCCATCCAGGTTGTTGGCTGTCACCATATCTTGTGGCAGAGAATTCCACTAGTTGATGATGCATTGCATGAAAAAGTACTTCCGTTTGCTGGTCCTAAATTTCCCGGCAATCAATTTCATGGGGTGACCCCTGGTTCTAGTGTTATGTGAGAGGGAGAAGAATTTCTCTCTATCCACTTCCTCCACACCATGCATGATTGTATAGACCTCGATCATGTCTCCCTGCAGTTGTCTTTCTTCTAAACTAAAAAGCCCCAGGTGTTGTAGCCTTGCTATAAGAAAGGTGCTCTAGGCCCCTGATCATCTTGGTTGCCCTCTTCTGCACCTTTTCCAGTTCTACTGGAAATTTAGATGAGGTGACCAGAATTGCACGAGTACTCCAGGTGTGGCCTCACCATCGTTTTGTATAAGGGCATTATAATATTAGCCGTTTTATTTTCAATTAGGGATGTGCACGAACCAGTCCAGAGGCCATTGTAGAGGCCTCCGAACCAGTTCGAATGTGGCGCAGTTTAAAAGTTTGGTGCCCTTAAAGAACCACACAAACCCCAGTGCTGGACGGCAGAGGCGCGGTTCCATGCACACCACTATTTTCAACCCCCTTCCTAATGATCCCTAGCATGGAATTGGCCTTTTTCATAGTCGACACTTTCAATAAGCTGTCCACCACAACCCCAAGGTCCCTCTCCTGCTCATTCACCGACAGCTCGGATCCCATCAGCATATACTTGAAGTTGGGGTTTTTCGTCCCAATGTGCATCACTTTACACTTGCCAGCATTGAACCGCATTTGCCATTTTGTCGCCCACTCCCCCAGTTCGGAGAGATCCTTTTGGAGCTGCTCACAATCCGTTTTGGATTTCACTACCTGAAAGAGTTTGGTATCATCTGCAAATTTGGCCACCTCGCTGCTTACTCCTGCTTCTAGATCATTTATGAATAAATTAAAAAGCACCGGTCCCAGTACAGATCCCTGGGGGACCCCACTTCTTACTTCCCTCCATTGTGAAAACTCTCCATTTATACCTACCCTCTGTTTCCTGTCTTTCAACCAGTTCGCAATACACACGTACTTGTCCCTTTATCCCATGACTGCTAAGTTTCCTCAGGAGTCTTTGATGAGGAACTTTGTCAAAAGCTTTTTGGAAGTCCAGGTAGACTATGTCAACTGGATCACCTTGATCCACACACTCGTTGACACTCTCAAAGAAGTCCAAAAGGTTGGTCAGGCAAGATTTACCTTTGAAGAAGCCATGCTGGTTCTCTCCCAGCAGGGCCTGTTCTATGTGCTTAACAATTTTATCCTTGAGGATGCTTTCCATTAATTTGCCTGGAACGGACGTTAAGCTAACCGGCCTGTAATTTCCAGGATCGCCTCGATCTCTTTTTGAAAATCGGTGTTACATTTGCTACTTTCCAGTCCTCCAGTACAGAGCCTGATTGCAGGGATAAGTTATATATTTTAGCAAGGAGGTTGGCAATTTCACATTTGAGTTCTTTGAGGACTCTTGGATGGATGCCATCCAGCCCTGGTGATCTGTTAGCTTTCAGTTTTTCCAGACAGTTTAGAACATCATCCCTTGTCACTTCTATCTGACTCAGCTCTCTAGCCTCCATCCCTAAAAAGCCTGGTTCAGGAACAGGTATATGCTCAGTATCCTCTGCCATGAAGACAGATGCAAAGAACTCATTCAGCTTCTCTGCAACCTCCATATCCTCCTTAATAATCCCTTTCACTCCCTCATTGTCTAATGATCCAACAGCCTCCCTGGCAGGTTTCCTGCTTCTGATGTATTTAAAGAAGTTTTTGTTATCCCTCTTGATATTTTTAGCTAAATGTTCCTCAAACTCTTTTCGCCTCCCTTATTGTCACCTTGCGTTTATTTTGCCAGAGTTTGTGTTCCTTTCTGTCCTCCTCATTTGGGCAGGCCTTCCAATTTCGGAAGGAAGTCTTCCTCTCTTTTATGGCTTCCTTGACGGTACCTGTTAGCCATGCTGGCATCTGGTAGGAGGAGGTAGGAGGAGGAGACAGTGATCATATGGAGCCAGCATGGTGTAGTGGTTAGAGTGCTGGACTAGGACCGGGGAGACCCGAATTCTAAACCCCATTCAGCCATGATACTAGCTGGGTGACTCTGGGCCAGTCACATCTTTCTCAGCCTAACCTACTTCACAGGGTTGTTGTGAAAGAGAAACTCAAGTATGTAGTACACCGCTCTGGGCTCCTTGGAGGAAGAGCGGGATATAAATGTAAATAATAATAATAATAATAATAATAATAATAATAATAATAATAATAATAAAACAGAGGGAAAATAACAAAAACAGAAGGAATAGAACTGCCCAATGGAAGCAAGATCAAGAACCTGGAAGAAAAAGAACATTACAAATACTTGGGCATTCTCCAGGCTGATAACATTGCACACACTGAAGTTAAAAGAAAAATTGGAAGTGAATACATCAGGAGAGTTAGAAAAATCCTCAAGTCCAAACTCAATGGCGGGAACACCATACAAGCCATAAACACCTGGGCTATACCTGTTATCAGATACACTGCAGGGATAATAGACTGGACCCAGGCAGAGCTAGAGACGCTAGATCGTAAGACCAGGAAAATCATGACCATCAATCATGCTCTGCACCCCTGCAGTGATGTCGATAGGCTATACCTCCCTCGCAGCTCGGATGGAAGAGGAATGCTGCAAGTCCATCAAACAGTAGAGGAGGAGAAAAGAGGCATTGAAGAATATATCAAGGACAGTGAAGAAGATGCACTTCAAATGGTCAATAATGCAAAACTATTCAACACCAATGAAACAAAGCAGGCGTACAAGAAAGAACAAGTCAAGAACCGAGCAGAAAAAATGGGAAAATAAGCCACTGCATGGTCAATATTTGTGCAATATAAGTGGAAAATCAGACATCACCAAGACCTGGCAATGGCTTAAGAATGGCAACTTGAAGAAAGAAACAGAGGGTTTAATACTGGCTGCACAAGAACAGGCACTAAGAACAAATGCAATAAGAGCAAAAGTCAAAAAATCCACAACAAACAGCAAGTGCCGCCTTTGTAAAGAAGCAGATGAAACAGTGGACCACCTAATCAGCTGTTGCAAAAAGATCGCACAGACTGACTACAAACAAAGGCATGACAAAGTAGCAGGGATGATACACTGGAACATCTGCAAAAAATACAAGCTACCTGTAGCCAAACATTGGTGGGACCATAAAATTGAAAAAGTTGAAGAAAATGAAGATGTAAAAATATTATGGGACTTCCGACTACAAACAGACAAACATCTGCCACACAATACACTAGATATCACTGCAGTCGAGAAGAAAGAAAAACAAGTCAAAATAATCGACATAGCAATACCAGGGGATAGCAGAATAGAAGAAAAAGAAATAGAAAAAATCACCAAATACAAAGAGCTACAAATTGAAATTGAAAGGCTGTGTCAGAAAAAGACCAAAATAATCCCAGTGGTAATTGGCGCCCTGGGTGCAGTTCCAAAAGACCTTGAAGAGCACCTCAACACCATAGGGGCCACAGAAATCACCATCAGCCAATTACAAAAAGCAGCTTTACTGGGAACAGCCTATATTCTGCGACGATATCTATAACAATTGACAATAAAATTCTGGCATCCCAGGTTCTTGGGAAGGACTCGATGTCTGGATAAAACAAACCAGTCAATAACACCTGTCTGACTGTGTAAACAAGAAATAATAATATGGGAGCTGGGTAGGACAGCTCTTTGTGCACTCTCAATAAAATGCTGGGGGCAGAACGTAGGGCAGCCACCCACGCCCATCCTACCTGGCTCCTGGCTCCCACACAAACACTCTTTCCTTCTCCTACCTTGACCTATGCAAAGACCTACTCTGGCTGGGCGCTGCTCCTCCAACTCTTGTTTAGGATCGTGAGAACAGCCCTACTCTTTATGGTCCTCCCCATAACCTAGACACCTCCCCTACCTGAGCCATAACAGAATAAAACCAATATATTGTAGGTCTGGCATTCTTAGGGATGGAGGTGTTGAAGTCATTTTCCTGACAGTGTTCTAAAACATGAAATATGGTACAAGCTTCTGCCAGGCAAAAATATTGTTATCCTGACAGTCTTCTTGTCCTTAGTCCAAAAAGAAAGAGGAAGACCTCATCATGATAACCATATGCTTGGGACCTGCAAAATACAAAGCTTGCAAAAATAATGGATCCCCTTTTTCACCCACTACTGCTGCCCATAATCCAGGTCTTGACAGCATCCCCAAAAAATAGGAGCCAGGCAATGGGGACATGACAAAATTACTGGACATAGTGATGGGCATCGTGGAGGGGGAGATTAAATGGGCTTCTCTTTATCTCCTAACAAAGGAATATCAGAATCTGCCTTATACAGAGTCAGACCATTGGTCTATCTAGCTAACTGGCAGCAGCTTTCCAGGGTTTCAGGCAGGAGTCTCTAAGCCCTATGTGGAGGTGCCAGGGATGAACCTGGGACCTTCTGCATGCAAAGCAGATGCTCTACCACTTAGCTATGACCTCATCCCTAAGAGGAATATCTTACAGCAGACAGTGCTCACATGTAGGCACCATCCAAATGCAAACCAGGGCAGATCCTGCTTAGCAAAGGGGACAATTTATGCTTGCTCCTGCAAGACTAGGTCTGCTCCCATGCTTAGAACAGAAACAGAGCTGCCTGGGATAGGGAAATATGTTATTAACACTACCACTGAAATCTTAGTCTAAGCATGATGGCTCCCTGGCACCTAGGATTTGTCACTACAGTGGCAGAAACATAGTTGAATAAGTAATGGTGCAATGGAGAAGTAAGTTCCTAGGGAGCAGAGGTTGCCAGTTCAAATCCCTGCTGGTATGTTTCTCAGACAATGTGAAACATCTATACTGGGCAGCAGCAGTATAGGAAGATGCTGAAAGGCATCATCTCATACTGCACGGGAGATGGCAATGGTCAACCCCTCCAGTATTCTACCAAAGACAACCACAGGGCTCTGTGGTCGCCAAGAGTCAACACCGACTTAACAGCACAACTTTACCTTTACTGTGACATGCAGGAGGTCTCAAGCCAGGCACCTTACTCTTTGTACCAATCTAGTACAATATAGCCAGGGAAGGGAACTTCTGATTTCCTGACTCTGCTGCACTACAGTGCCACCACTGCAGATGGACAGAGGTGGTATTACAGCTACTAGTTCAGCAGAAGTCAGGTGACACAAGGTTCTACCTGATTTTATAAGACTGCTGGCTCTGGCCTGATTCCTAGTGTGAGTAATTTGTCATTCAGGCACACTAAGCAATTTTCAGACCCAGCTTTTAGATCACCAATCATGCAAATATCAGAAAAATATTAAGGGGTTCCAGAAAAAATATTTTCCTCAATTTATCACACAGAGCATAGAAAACCACCATACACTGTGGAAGTTCTTGTGGAAACTATTATAATCCCCCTGCTTTGCTAATTACCATCCATCACAATGCCATCAGAATATTCAAGAAAGAATCACACTTTTGGCTTTGGGGTGGGGGGGTGGGTGGGGGGTGGGGATTTGTCAAAAGAAACATCCTGAGTGTACCTTCTGTTCCAGTAATCCACAAACCTATTCCATTTCTTCCTCCTCTGAAATGTGAAAGAACAAATTTGCTTCCTCCTCTGAATTAAGCAGGGTATGTTAAACATTACTGTCATGAAGGCATTCCACACTTCTTTAAACACACACACACAAATTTAATTCTGCTTCCAATATGCCTCAGGGCAAGGGCACAGGTGTAGCAACTCAATAAAAGAACAACCTGATAAAACAAAAAATATATATGAAATATTCCCTTGCATATAAAATATGGTGTATAAAAATAAATTAAAATCTCCTGTGGAACCACTTTTCCTGGGTTTTCCAACAGCACTGACCAAAAAACCCCCTGTTCTATTAAAAAGAAAAGAAAAGAAAAGCTGCTTAAATAAGGAATGTTTCCTTGGAAGACTGCAGGCTCAGGTGAAGCCAGGGGTTCTCAAACTTGGGTCCCCATATGTTGCCCAGCCATTGTGAACGCAAGTTTGAGAATCCCGTTGGTAGGTTCCCAAGTCCATCTCCAAATTACTTGGCGTTCCTTGACATCATGCACAGTCATGCAGGATCAGCATCAGGGGTTGTCCAATTGGGCGTTGGCCAAGGGCCAACACACCTACAATGTTTGGCAGTAATGCAATTCTCCCACTCCTGCTCCTGGCATCACAGTGTTACTTGCCCCCTCCTGCTGAGGGGGAGCGTTGCATTGTGGGTTAGTAAAGATGGTAGCCACCTCACTGCACCTCTGAAAAAGGGCCCACAAAAGCATGTTGTGGACAAGGGCTCACAAAGAGGAGAGCTGGTCTTGTGATAGCAAGCATGACTTGTCCCCTTAGCTAAGCAGGGATAGCCCTGGTTGCATGTGAATGGGAGACTTGATGTGTGAGCACTGCAAGATATTCCCCTCAGGGGATGGAGCCACTCTGGGAAGAGCAGAAGGTTCCAAGTTCCCTCCCTGGCAGCATCTCCAAGATAGGGCTGAGAGAGATTCCTGCCTGCCACCTTGGAGAAGCCGCTGCCAGTCTGGGTAGACAATGCTGAGCTAGATGGACCAAGGGTGACTCAGTATATGGCAGCTTCCTATGTTTCTAGATCTAGCACCAGCAACCCAGCCATGAATTCTTCAACGAATAGGACACACTTCTCCCACCTCCGTTCTTGGTTTCAAAGAGTTGAGGGACTGACTTGTACTTCTTTATACCACGTGTGGTGAAACGATGGGACTTGCTGCTGCCAGATGTGGCGATGGCCACCAGTCTAGATGGGTGTAAAAAGGGAGGACTGTGGCTCAGTGGGAGAGCAACTGCTTTGTATCCAGAAGGTCCCGGATCAATCCCTGGCAGCATCTCCAGGTGGGGCTGGGAGAGACTCCTGCCTGAAACCTTGGAGAGCTCAATCAACCTTTTTTAAGAAGAGGAGAGCTGGTCTTGTGGTGGCAAGCATGACTTGTCCCCTTAGCTAAGCAGGGTCCACCCTGGTTGCATATAGTAGTCTCCCATTCAAATGCAAACCAGGGCAGAAACTGCTTAGCAAAAGGGAAATTCATGCTTGCTACTACAAGACCAGCTCTCCCCCCATCCTCTCCTCTTCCAGCTCTACCTGGAGGTGCCAGGAATTGAACCTGTGATCTGCATACAAGCAGATGCAAGCAGAATATCCGACAGCACTCACATCTAGTCACCCATCCAAAAGCAAACCAAGGCAAACCCTGCTTAGTAAAGGGGACAGCTCATGCTTGCTACCACAAGACCAGCTTTCCATTCTGGGCATCCAGAACTCCCCTGGAGAAGTAAATCAGGGTCTTTGCCAGAGACACAGAAGAGCATATCTGAGGATCGCTTTCAAAGTGAACTCCAGTAAAAAGGGCACTCTCCCTATAAATCTGTCAGCAGCAGTTTCCTAAAAATCCCATATCAGCTTCTATCCCCACTCGGTTCTCTTCACAGACACCCTCTTCTGCCACAGTAGCAGCCAGAAGGCATCTTTAAAAAGGACATTCCCATCTCTTGTCCAAGATGCTTCTGCATAGTTCAACTGCAACGCCCGAAGATCTCAGCAGTTCTCTCCTCCAGATCCTTAAACTGAAGAATTAAGGAGGTTGGTGCTCCAAATAAAATGAGTTAAATTTCTATCCAGTGGGGATGGGCGGGTGTTCCCAAATATCTCAGAAAGAGTTTTTGTCTTAAATCAGGGCACAGCAGCCTTAGTTGTAGGCCAAGTCTTCATTTATTCCCTCTAACTTAGAGGGGTGATGACACCAGTCTGATAGCTGAGAATGTGGATGATCTGCAAGCTCTACAGGGGCGTAACTATAATAGGGCAAGGGGAGACAGTTGTCTGGGGGCCCACTGCCTTGTGGGGCCCCCCCAGAGGCAATTCACATGACTGACTCCCCCAGCCGTGCACCTGCCCCAACTTCCTTCAGTTGTATTCATCCTCCGAAATTGAACAATTTACAAAACCTTTTTAAAAAACAATTTAGGATGATGTTCTGTTGTGGCACATAGGTTATGTATATATAAATTTTACTATGCTTTTTGTTACCACTATTCAGCCTCATTTAAGATTTCTTTACTTCATGAGCTGAGCTTCAGTGAAGCAGGGCCCATTTTAAAATCTTGTCTCTGGGCCCACTCCAACCTTACTACTCCCCTGAAGCTCTAGTAATGAAAGTCAAAGAGCACAGTGAAAAAATGGGACTACGATTAAATGTAAAGAAGACTAAACTAATGACAATGGGTACAGCAACCAGCCTCAGAACTGACAATGAAGACACTGAAGTGGTGGATAGCTTCTGCCTTTTAGGATCGACCGTCAACAGGAAAGGATCCAGCAGTCAAGAAATGCGCCGCAGACTAGCACTTGGTAGGGTTGCAGAAGGCCGTGGAAAGGAACTTTAGATGCTGTGATGGGTCTATACCTACAAAGATTGGAATCGTTCGGACAATGGTTTTCCCTGTGACACTTCATGGATGCGAGAGCTGGACTTTTGAAGAAGCAGGACAGAAAAAGTATTGATGCTTTTGAACTTTGGTGCTGGAGAAGACTTTTGAGGATACCAGGGACAGCCAGGAAAACAAACGGATCATAGAACAAATCAATCCAGAATTTTTCACTCAAGGCACAAATGACCAATCTCAAGCTATCATACTTCAGACACATTATGTGAAAACCCAACTCCCTTGAGAAGTCCATAATGCTGGGAAAAGTTGAAGGAAAGAGAAGAAGAGGACGACCAGCAGCAAGGTGGATGGACTCAGTTACGACAGCAATGAATGCACCACCGAGAGAGACTTAGAAGGCCAAGTTGAAGACAGACCATCCTGGAAAGAATCTATCTATGTGGTCGCTAATTGTTGACACTGACTTGACAGCAATCAATCCATCAAAAACATAAAGGGAATTATTATTGCTTTTCTCCCCGCAGATGGTATCAATGGCCAAAAGCTGTGGGCCTGGCTTCTGGACTAGGGAGCCAAGTTCCAAGCCTGCAACATACCTTGGGCGGCCCCTGTCATTAGCTCTGCTCTCCAGCAGGGCCTTCCTGCTATTCTTAAGAAGGGACATGAGCGATTGCTCCCTTATCAAACTTCGCCGCGGCTGAGAAGCACTTAAAAGACGGATACATGGAGAACACTTGCCCCTTGACCTTCCTTCCCTAATGTCTTCCATACGAGCGCTTTTAGCACCCAAAAAATGTGCAGCTGCTGCTCAGTTGTTGCGGAGAGTCCAGACATCTGTCTTCAGAGTAGCACAGCTGTTCCTCAGTTGTTGCAGGGTCTCCAAATGCCCTCCATCCCGCTAGTGCTGGTGCTGCAAGGGAACCATCTGCTCACAGCCCCCTGGGATGGCAAAATCTTGCTGGGTAAATGCCATTTTCTCCCCCAAGAACTAGTTCTTCCATTATACTTTTAAACTATTTAAAACCCTTCAGGGCTTAGCGCCTGTTTACCTTCAGGACCGCCTCTCCTGGCCAGTGCTGCCTCGTCCTGTGAGATCTGCTCAGGTTGCCCGTCTTTCGGTCTCTGGTCTCAGAGAGGTCCATAGTATGAGAGCCCGTGGAAGGGCTTTCTCTGTTGCTGCCCCTTCACTCTGGAAGGGGAGAGGTGCTCTTGTGGTAGCAAGCATGACTTGTCCCCTTAGCTAAGCAGGGTCCACCCTGGTTGCATATGAAAGGGAGACTAGAAGTGTGAGCTCTGCAAGATATTTCTCTCAGTGGATAATGGAGCCGCTCTGGGAAGAGCAGAAGGTTCCAAATTTCCTCTCTGGCGTCTCCAAGACAGGGCTGGGAGAGATTCCTGCCTGCAGCCTTGGAGAAGCCGCTGCCAGACTGGGTAGACAATACTGAGCTAGATAGACCAACGGTCTGACTCAGTATATAGCAGCTTCCTATGTTCCAGATCCCGCCATTCTTAAGGGGTAGAGGTGAGATTGCTGTTATCCTTTTCTCATCTTCTCAGCCCCTCCGCCTGCCTGCAACAGACTCTTTTTCAGCTGCTGGAGCCAGATTAGGAGCTCTCAGGTGCCAGCTCGGGGCAGATCCCTTGTCCGCTGTAACCCAAGCTCTGTGCCACAGCAGCCACCATGGAAGAAGCACCCAGGGCTGGCTGCACCTGTGAGTGGCAGTTGAGCGATTGCATGTCACTCAGTCTCGCCGGCCTCCCAGCTCAGGAATGTCCAGCATTCATGGCCGGCCGTTGCCTGCAGCAGCCCAACCTGTTTCTGGGGCTGAGAGAGGCGAGTGGAGCGTAAGGATGTCTCAGGGTGGGGGATAGGGATGCAAATGCAGAGATCAGGTTTCCCATTCATACAGGAAGGTTAAAAAAAATACAGGGGGGAGGTCGCTGGCGAGATAAGATAAGGCAGGGGTTTTGAGACTCACAGCCTTCAGGGAATCCTTCTCCACAATGGCATCGGCCCAGGCGCACCTGCACATCTGCAAGAGAACCCAGATGCTATGCCCAGGCTTCTGTCCCAGGGTGCATCCTCAGTTTAGCCAGGCACAGGGGAATAGGGACATAGGGAGCTGTCTTATACCGAGTCAGACCCTCGATCTGTCTAGCTCAATACTGTCTACACTGACTGGCAGCAGCTCTCCCAGGGGACGAGTCATGCTTGCTACCACAAGACCAGCTCTCCTCCCCAAATCGGGCAAAACCAAGTGCCGCAATCAGCAACCGGACACAGAGAGAAATCTGAGCGGCATTCAGCTGTTGTGAGATTGCCCCGCTGCAGCCGTACGCACTCCTGGTTTTCGATCGTGCGTCAGTTTAAACAACAAGCTCAGAGGTGGGAGTTTGATCCCCAGTCAAGCCCCAGCTGCGTAGTACGATTTCCCCACCAACCTAATTCAGGAGCTGGGGGTGCATGGAACCTGGGTAGGACATGCTTGTCCTGTCCACCTGGGGCCTAACTGATGAGCAAGCTCCCCACCTCCGACCTTGCTTTTTATCTCACACACAATCAAAAACCAGGAGCGTGCCCAGCTCCCAAATTAAGGTTGGAGGCCGTGGCATACAGAGAATGCCGATGGACCCCCGATGTCAGACTGACAGGGGGCGTGGCCACATCTGCTAACGAGTCCACACATGGCTCTGTTTTTGAGAAGCTTCAGCCAGCGTTGGGTTCCCAGCCTGGCTGACAACCTGTCTCCTTGCATTTGCAAGCAGGGCAAAGTGCTCCTGGCCGCCGCGGCAAATACAGCACTGGCCGTAATTTACTTGCAAAGGGGGCGAGCGACCCTGTTTGCACACATGACCACACCCCCTGAGTGTCTGACATCTGATGCAGGGGTGTGGCTGGGGCGTCAGATGTGGCCCCTGCATGGTGGCCCGGGTTCTTTGAACCCCCTCTCGCAATGGTGGCTCCTTCCCTCCCAGTAGCAGGCTTTTGGTGATGATCATGTGAACTCCCTGACTGTTTACTGATTCTTTCTTTCTTTCTTGTTACATTTATATCCCGTCCTTCCTCCAAGGAGCCCAGACATGGTTAGGTTTATCCCCCCAACAACCCTGTGAGGTAGGTTAGGCTGAGAGATTGGCCCAGACTGGCCCAGACTCACTCAGTGAGTTTCATGGCTGAACAAGGGCTAGAAGATTATATTTAGAATAACAGAATTTTCCAGTTTGAAGGGTCCTTGGAGGTCATCTAGTCCCACCCCCTGCACTGTGCAGGAACTAGCTGCAGCATCCCTGACAGATGCTCGTCTAGCCCTTATTTGAAAACCTCCAGCAAAGGAGAACCATCAAGTATCAACCATCAAGTATTATTTTTATTTCATATATATCCCACCTTTCTTCCAGGATAGATCTCAATGCACATAGGAACCTGCCTTATCCTGAATCAGGCCATTGGTCCATCTGACTCAATATTAGGTTCATTCAAAAGTTTGAAAACTAGAGAGGAGATCGCGAGGTTGGATCACCCCAGCCTCAGGATCACGGAAGCACCCATCACCATCATGAACAGGGGGCACTTCCCTGTTCAGACAAACCCCACTCTAAGCGTAAACAGTGGGGTGCGAAAGTGACTGACGGGTCAGGGGCAGGACTTCTGACCCATTTATGCCACTATACATGGCTACAGCAGCATTTTAGGATAACATCCAAAGAAGGCTTTAGAAATAAAACTCCAAATATAACCTCAAATAGCAGAGAGGGAAAACAACAGACTGAGCAAATAAAGCCTTCTCTAGCTGACATCTTGGAAGCCACCTAATGGCGCAGCGGGGAAGTAACTTGCCCAGGGAGCAAGAGGTTGTTGGTTCGAATCCCCGCTGGGATGTTTCCCGGACTAGGGGAAACACCTATTTCGGGCAGCAGCAATATAGGAAGATGCTGAAAGGCATCAACTCATACAGTGAGGGAGATGGCAATGGTCAACCCTTCCTGTATTCTACCAAAGGAAACCACAGGGCTCTGTGGTCACCAGGAGTCGACACCGACTCGTTGGCACAAGTTTACTTTACTTAGCTGACACCTAAACCCCATGAAGGTAGGTGCCAGCCCAGGCAGTAACGGCTCATCCTACTGAGCGGGGGTTGGGGGGGGGGTTGCTGCCTCTGTTTCCTGGCAACTCTGTTTCTGGGTGCAGCTGCCTCTGTTTCCTGGCAACAGCTCAGGTGACCCCTCTCTCTCCCATGCTGCCTGCAGAATGGCCATTCATCAGGGCCAGCCTGCAGGCAGCGTGACTCTTGGGTGGAGCCGTAAAGCCACCTGTGCTGCCTCCTTGGGCACCCCCCGGCTTGTTAGGAAGAGGGGTTACTGGTGGCAGGTGCACAAACCTAGGGAGGACAGAGGACAGATGAGGAGCCACCATCTGCTTGATCATCTCAGCTGATGGAGGTATTTGTAGGAGGGACTCCCCGGATGACCTCAAACCAAGGGGCAAGCTCATATGGAGAGCCGAGCAGAGGGTCCTCTCATCTCTGTGGTGCCCCTGGGGGCAATTGTGGAGGTGGAACAACCAGGCTCCTGAAATTTCCAGAGGCACCAAGTTCCCCCCTCCCCAAATCCGAGTCTCCAGAGTTCCTTTGCTGTTTGTTTTTGTCTCACTGTCATTTTAACCTTCAAGAGGAAAGGCTTTCTTCCCGTTGTTTTCATTGCTTGGCTGAGGTTTTGCACTATAAATATCTGAGCGTCGTTGGAAGGAAGGAAGGAAGGAAGGAAGGAAGGAAGGAAAGAAAGAAAGAAAGAAAGAAAGAAAGAAAGAAAGAAAGAAAGAAAGAAAGAAAGAAAGAAAGAAAGAAAGAAAGAGAAAAGCATGCTCTCCCAACAGTGGGAGAGAAATCATAGCCCAGGGGAAAAGATGCATAATTATAGTCTTTCTCCTGATGAAAGGAACAGCCAGTTGAACTCTAAAATGACAGTCTGCAGAAAGGGCTATTATCAGATTATCGTGCGGCAGAATCTCTGCAGAAGTAGGAAAGTAGGAGGATGTTTCCTTTGTCCAAAAGCCAGAGCTCCGCAAAAGGAGCTTTCCCCATTAAGGACAGAATTGCCTTCTCAGACCTAGCATGGCCCATTCAACTTCAAGTTCCTAGTCCGCACTAATAAAAGGTCATTCATTCATTCATTCATTCATTCATATGGGTGCTGTCTTTGTTTTTTCTTTGACAAAAAGTCCCAGGGCAGCATTCAAAAGTTAAAATCAACAATAAAACAACAAAAGTACCAACAATGAAATAGGCTACGAATACAACAAATATTTTTATCCTGCTTTCCACAAAGGTTCCTAAAGCAGTTTACACACATAGAGATAGATAGATAGATAGATAGATAGATAGATAGATAGATAGATAGATAGATAGATAGATAGATAGATGATTAAATGGCTCACTCCCTGTCCCCAAAGGGCTGACCACAATCAAAAAGACTTAAGCTGGTGTCTGCTTAAGACAGACTCTGCTAGTCTGCTTAGCAAAGGGGACAATTCATGCTTGCTACCACAAGACCAGCTCTCCCGTTACTCCTGGGAGTGATTCGCACATGGCATCATGCTGCAGGGTATATGTTGAGCAAAGCCACTTCGAATCACACTCGCGGCATGGAGGGAAGCAGCCCCTCCCCTCTGCTCTTGGGTTTTATTTTGGTGCAAGTTCACATTGCATGCCTCCATGTTTTCCTTCTAGCCAATGGTGGGGGGGGGGAGAAATTCCTAAAGAGATATATCTGCATTTCATAAGAAAGTATCCCTCTTATCATGCTAATAATAAGAACAATAAGAGAGTCAGTGTGGTGTAGTGGTTAGAGTGCTGGACTAGGACCAGGGAGACCCGAGTTCAAATCCCCATTCAGCCATGAGACTTGCTGGGTGACTCTGGGCCAGTCACTTCTCTCTCAGCCTAACCTACTTCACAGGGTTGTTGTGAGGAGAAACTCAAGTATGTAGTACACGGCTGTGTGCTCCTTAGAGGAAGAGCGGGATATAAATGTAAAAATAAATAAACAAATAAAATAATTCTACCTCAGTAAAGGTAAAGTGTACCATCAAGTTGATTTCGACTCCTGGCGCCCACAGAGCCCTGTGGTTTTCTTTGGTAGAATACAGGAGGGGTTGATCATTGTCTCCTCCCATGTAGTATAAGATGATGCCTTTCAGCATCTTCCTATATCGCTGCCTCTCCCTATTTTCAGAAAAAGTAGCTTAAAACCAGCATCTTAAAAACCCGAAAATACATCGAGATAAGCTAGAATTTGCAAGACAAAGCCCGATTTGTGTGTGGAGTGCTTCCAAGGAGTACATTTGGAGTACATTTGGCTGGTGTACACCATACACATGGTGTACTGACTTTGGAGTACATTTGGCTGGTGTGTGAACGCACACACTCTCTTCTGGAGGAGAATTGGGGTCACTGTAAAGTCTCCTGGAGAATCCCTCCTGCCATTATTTTTCATAATATCAAACTAAATCTCCAGGATTATGCTCAAAAGTGACCTTAGGGATAGTGACTCCATTCCACACCAATCTTGCAAGGTTGGCCATCTTATCTGGCCCTGAGAATGCTGGAGACTGACTCCACCCATTACAGGAGAAAGCAGCATCCAGGCAAGAGGTCCTCTGAGGAGGAAGGACCCCCACAACCCCTCCGCCTGCCACGGCTGCTGGCGTGCATTCCCTCAAAGCTGGGTTTTCCAGTGTAAAGCAGCCCTTCTGAAACGTGAGAATGTATTTTTTCATTTTGGCTGAAATTAGTCTTTTCCCAATCTGGACTTGCCCCCTTGGTATTGATAATTTCGATTCTCCTTGGAAGCAACTTATTAAAACAAAATCCCAATATTATGGGTTTTCGCCTGATATGCTTATTAGTTTGGGCCACGACTGCGCTAAGCAGCTGATCAAACAAAGAATTTCTGACACCGACCTGCAGCTTGAAGTTGCTAAAATCCTAAAAGGTTTATACCTTGGAGATCAGCTTTACAGCACGAAAACTGCTGCATATTTAAATAATATCACCTTTTCTAAGTTCAGGCGGGCGCTATCTTTAGCTCGATTAAACGTGCTTCCTACAGCGGTGCTTTATGGGAGGTTCAGGGGGGTCCCTTATGCATCCCGACTTTGTCCTTGTGGGTCTGGTGATATCGAGACTACTGAACACGTTATCTTAGATTGTGACCTCTGCAAGAATGATCGTTCAACTCTTATTTTGCCTTATCTTGTGGCGTTTCCTGATCACTCCGACAAATTTCTCTTAAAATTTTTATTGTCATATTTTAATTATGAGTACACCAATTCAGTGGCTAAATTCTGTTATACTTTATGTAAATTATGTTCTGCTGTATGTGATAATGCTTCTGGTCAATGACTGAAATAAAAATGACTGACTGACTGAGTGGGAATACATTCTAGGTGAGAGCCAGCATGGTGTAGTGGTTAGAGTGCTGGACTAGGACCAGGGAGACCCGAGTTCAAATCCCCATCCAGCCATGAGACTTGCTGGGTGACTCTGGGCCAGTCACTTCTCTCTCAGCCTAACCTACTTCACAGGGTTGTTGTGAGGAGAAACTCAATCCTTGGAGGAAAAGCAGGATATAAAATGTAATAATAATAATGACAATGACAATAATAATAATAATAATGTCAATAACACCTGTCTGACTGTGTAAACAAGAGATGATGATAATAATAATAATAATAATACCAGGAAAATCATGACCATCAATCATGCTCTGCACCCCCGCAGTGATGTGATAGGCTATACCTCCCTCGCAGCTCAGGTGGAAGAGGAATGCTGCAAGTCCATCAAACAGTAGAGGAGGAAAAAAGAGGCCTTGAAGAATATATCAAGGACAGTGAAGAAGATGCACTTCAAATGGTCAATAATGCAAAACTATTCAACACCAATCAAACAAAGCAGGCCTACAAGAAAGAACAAGTCAAGAACCGAGCAGAAAAATGGAACAATAAGCCACAATAGCAGAATAGAAGAAAAAGAAATAGAAAAAATCACAAAATACAAAGATCTACAAATTGAAATTGAAAGGCTGGGGCAGAAAAAGACCAAAATAATCCCAGTGGTAATTGGCGCCCTGGGTGCAGTCCCAAAAGACCTTGAAGAGCACCTCAACACCATAGGGGCCACAGAAATCACCATCAGCCAATTACAAAAAGCAGCTTTACTGGGAACAGCCGATATTCTGTGACGATATCTATAATAATAACAGCAACAACATTGACAATAAAATTCTGGCATCCCAGGTCCTTGGGAAGGACTCGATGTCTGGATAAAACAAACCAGTCAATAACACCTGCCTGACTGTGTAAACAAGAAATAATAATATTATTATTATTATAGGTCAGCGGTGCCCACCTGACTCCAGTCTACCTTGAAGCAGGGATTCCCAGATGTTGCTGACCACAGCTCCCAACACCCTCAGCTGCAATGACCTTTGGCTGGGGATTATAGGAGTTGTAGTCAACAACATCTGGGAATCCCGAATCCAGGGAACACTGCTTTGGTCCTCAGATGTTATCAGACTACAACTCCATCATCCACAACCGAAAAGGCTTTCAGCTGGGAATGATGGGAGCTGTAGTCCAGCATCCTCTGGGGACCCAAAGTTGGAAGCCCCTGTTCTAGGAAAATTGCAATATCCTTTCTGCCCCTCCACTCCCCAACCAAGATGTAATGCATGCCTCAAACACTTCCTGACTTTTTTTGCAGTGGCGTTTGCTGTATGTATTCCTTTTCCCATTCATATTCCTGGCCCAGTGCCTGAGACAAGAGTGAGCAGCCTAATCATTACTAAAAAAAACATCAACCCCAAACCCCACCAAGCTTCATCCACTATTGTCTTCAATGGGGCTAAATTGACTAGTCAAAGTACCTTGGCTTCCTTGAATTGTAGATCAGGTTAATAATAATTTCCGTTTTTAGCAGCTGGCTAGAGCTCAGTTCTGTACAGAAGGAAAGGTCATACGCAGAGTTTAAACACTTTTTGTCCTTAAGAACTAGAGATGTGCATGAATCAATTCGATTTTGCAATTCAGTTTGAGCTCGAATCAGGGTTGCTTCAAACTCAAACCAGGCTCTTTAGGCTAAGGGCGATTCTCTTCCTATCACTCGAATCAGCTCAATTTGAGCTCAGATTGATTTCTCTCTAATTGATTTGCACATCTCCATTAAGAACACAAAAGACCTGCTGAATCACACCAAAGGTCTGCCCAGCTCAGTATTCTGGGTATTCTTATTAACTTATTTTATATTTTTTTAAAGTATATACTGCTTTATTACAGCTTGTACCCAAGGCCCGTGTACAGTAAAACATAATAAACACAACACATTCAATAAATAACAATAAACACAAAACTGCTAAATCAGAAGAATACAGTGGATCACAAAAATAGGAACTTTGTTTGTTTGTTTGATTGATTTCTATACTGCCCTTCTGAAAATGGCTCAAATTTACACAGATAAATAATAAATAAATATAAGAAGATGGATCCCTGTCCCCAAGGGCTCACAATCACAATATTTCATTCATTCAGTTAAAAGCTTTATATGCCCCCATTCTTCATATTGGGAGGAGAACTGGTCTTGTGGTAACAAGCATGAATTGTACCATTTGCTAAGCAGGAGCCACCCTGGTTTGCATTTGAATGGGAGACTGCATGTATGAGCACTGGAAGATATTCCCCTCAGGGGATGGAGCCGCTTTAGGAAGAGCAGAAGGTTCCAAGTTCCCTCCCAGGCATCTCCAAGACAGGAGTGAGAAAGACTCCTGCCTGCAATATGCTCCTATGTTCTTAAATGAATTCAGGAGGCTTACATCAAAATTCATTTAAAAAAACAAACACAGAACACACAATAAATCAGAACCTCTAAAATCATAGAAAGGCAGAAGTAGACAGACATAAGAAGCTGCCTTATACAGAGCCCGGCCATTGGCCCATCTAGCTTAGTACTGTCTACACCAGGAGTAGTAGAGCCAATACTAGCTCTCCCATTGTTATTGAACTACAACTCCCATCATCCCATCAGCCTAGCCTACTTCACAGGGTTGTTGTGAGGAGAAACTTAAGTATGTAGTACACCGCTCTGGGCTCCTTGGAGGAAGACTGGGATATAAATGCAAATAATAATCATCCCTAGCTAACAACAGTTGGAGAGCCAAGGTTGCCTGTCCTTGGTTTACACTGTCTGGCAGCAGCTCTCCCAGGTTTCAGGCAGGCGTCTTTCCCAGCCCTGCCTGGAGATGCTGCCAGGGATTGAACCCGGCACCTTCTGCATGCCAAGCAGATGCTCTTCCACCAAGCTACGGTCCTTCCCCTGACTGTACTGACTCGCTTGTCATCACTTTCGTTGCTGCCGGTTGTGGAAAGAGAGCTTTGGCCAAAGGGCTGGATTTCTCTCGTGCTTCCATGGCCAACGCTTCACCGCACCGTGCATGGCGCATGGTGGTGCTACAAAGAAGACGCAAGGAGGCCAGCAGAGCACGTGCACACCCAGTTGGTCCTCACCGTAATTAACTCCGTTCTGCAAATCAATGAGAGGCCAGAAGTCAGGCTCATCTGATGCATAACGTAGACGGCAGTGAATCATTTTCCCCATGGATGCGAGCCGGGGAGCATGTATCGGAGGGTTCACTGCTAACCCCTGAGCAAATTACAGAGACCCTTCTGCGCTCAGCATGGATGGGGGCTGCCGGGGGGCGGGCTGAGGCCATGAACTGTCTGTTACAGTAATGAGACAGGATGGATTCAAGCAGCCAGACCAAGCTAGATTCCAAGAGGGATATTAATTATTATTATTATTATTATTATTATTAAATTATAATTATTATATAATAATTATATACTATAATTATTATTATATTTAATAATAATATAATAATCATATTTATATAATATTTATATCATTATTATGATATAATAAAATAATAATAATAATTATTATTATTATTACATTTATATCCCACTCTTCCTCCAAGGAGCCCAGAGCGGTGTACTACATATGTGAGTTTCTCTTAACAACTCTGTGAAGTAGGTTAGGCTGAGAGAGAAGTGACTGGCCCAGAGTCACCCAGCAAGTCTCATGGCTGAACGGGGATTTGAACCCGGGTCTCCCCGGTCCCAGTCCAGCACTCTAACCACTACACCACGCTGCCTCTGTACATGGCTCTGTGGTCGCCAGGACCCGACTCGACGACACAACTTGGCCTTTACGTGAGCCAGGCAGGGGGGTCGGAACCATCTGGGGGTCGGCTGCTCATTGTGATTTTCGACAAGGTCTACATCCCTAGCGATGGGAAATCAGGGACAGCATTGCAAGACTGACTTTCAGCTGGCAGTGTGTCCTCACACTTCTGTCGATGGGGCCTGTAGCAGGCCAAACTGGCAGTGGTGCTTTCAAAGCTTTGAAAAGTTTTCAAAACACAAAAACAACTCAAAAATGTCATCGATGTTGTAGAGGACTGGAAATGGAAATGGGCAGGAATGTCCTCCAAAGATTACTCCGTGGAGCGAGGACAACACTTTGTTCATTGTTACCCTAATCCTGACCTTTTGCTCTGTGCAAAAATAATTGCTATTTGGCCATAATTGTTTGGGGAGTAGAGATAAAAAGGGAGTGGGGTGATAACACAGAGAAAGCTGTAACTGCAACAATGCTATCACCTGTTTTGTGTCTCTGGCGGGGTAAAGTTGTGCCATCAAGTTGGTGTCGACTCCTGGCACCCACAGAGCCCTGTGGTTTCCTTTGGCAGAATACAGGAGGGGTTGACCATTGCCCTCTCCCACGCAGTATGAGATGATGCCTTTCAGCATCTTCCTAGATCGCTGCTGCCCGATTTTGGTGTTTCATACCAGCAGGGATTTGAACCAGCAACCTCTTGCTCTCTAGGCAAGTCACTTCAGGGAATCCCTGGAGTTGGCAGTTGTAGTCCATGCAACAGTATAGCAATAGCAATAGCAATAGCACTTACATTTATATACCGCTTTATAGCCGGAGCTCTCTAAGCGGTTTACAATGATTTAGCATATTGCCCCCAACATTCTGGGTACTCATTTTACCGACCTCGGAAGGATGGAAGGCTGAGTCAACCTTGATAGTGCTTTATTCCCTCCAGGGCTTAGCAGGGACGCAAAAGCATTTCTTCCTACATGGAAATCATGTGCTGCTCTTGCTATTCCAACTTTTATCATCATTCCTCCCATCTTAGGAAGATAGGAAGCTGCCTTCGACTGAGTCAGACCGTTGGTCCATCTAGCTCAGTATTGCCTACACTGACTGGCAGCGGCTCTCCCTGGTTTCAGGCAGGAGTCTCTCCCAGTCATTCCTAGAGAAGCTGCCAGGTATTGAACCTGGGACTGTCAGCATGCAAAACCTATGGTAGACTAGTGTCAGGACATAGATGACAGGGAATGCCCACTGAAATGCCCTGGTTCCTTACAAATAGCTGTAGACCATTTGGAAATTCAATGCACTCCAAGGCTACTTGGAAGGAACCAGTGCATTTCAGTGGGCACCCCCGGTCATCATTCTAATACATTCCCTAGACTCTACATGATCCTTGACTTTTGGTAACGGAACCCTGCAAATGATTGCATCTATCAAGGGTGGAGCCACTGAGATGGGCGTGGCTATGGAGCTGTCATGGAGAGTTCCTGCACTTCTGAATGTGTGACTACATCGTGGCCCAAGGGTGGGAACCCTGTTCTAGCCAATACACCACACAGATGGATACCAGATCAAAGCGCCTTTTACTCACTCGGACTCTAGAGACCTTGGGAAGGGAGCCAAACCCGGCGAACGACGAGGGCCCTTCTCATAACCCTAAACAGGGTCAGAGGAGAGCCCGGCCAGGGTGTTTGCAAAAGATGAAGTAGGAGGAGGAGGAGGGGAGAGTGATTGTGTGAGAGCCAGGCGCTGGACAAGATGGCTTTTCATCCACCCTCAATAAGATGCTGGGGACAGAATGTGGGTTGACCACACCCATCCTACCCAGTTCCTGCCTCCCAGACCAGTTGCAGGGGAGTAACAGCAGGAGAGAGTGGCATCTGGTGGGCCACTGTGCAAAACAGGATGCTGGACTTGATGGGCCTTGGGTCTGATCCAGCAGGGCTGTTCTTATGTTCTTACTATCAGTCTCCTTTACTCCTACCTTGATTTTTGCGAACCCACAACCACTGATTGGAAGTGTGCACGGCTCTCCTATATCCTGGCAGGGAGCCCCATTTTAGGGTCGTGAGAACAGCCCTAAGGTCTAGCCCAGGACTGCTCAACTTTGGCCCTCCTGCAGATGCTGGCCTACAACTCCCATAGTCCCTGGCTATTGGCCACTGTGGCTGGGGATGATGGGAGTTGTAGTTCCAAAACAGCTGGGGAGCCTAAGTTGAGCAGGCCGGGTCTAGCCACTCACAAGGGCAAAAACACTGAAGGCAAAAATAGGGACCAAGCAGGGATAGAGATTTACCAAGAGCAGGGATCAGCAAGCAGGGAGTCCTTCAGCTAACTAGGGACAGCTGGCACACAGATTCTACTCAAATCTTTCTAATGGCGTTGCTGGAACCCTTCCACGAAGAACTAATATATTATATTAGCCAGGGGTAGAAGCAGGGTGGGGAGAGGGAGACCTCACTCACGGTATGTCAGGGGAGTTCTCTGCAGAGCATACTAAAAGCCCCAGCCCAGCATTTCTGACGCGTGGCTGGCTGGCTATTGGTGGATTTTGATGCACGCTCTCCGTTATAGGAGTGGAGGAGAGACGCAACTTGGCAAAGCCAGCAAGTCTCTTCCCCTCGGAAGGATCGGCAGTTGGTCCGAATGAGATGCTTCCTTGCCAGGCCTGGGCGAAGTGCGTGCCTGCCTGAGGCCCCCGCCCGGAGCAGAGAATTCAGCCGAACAAGCAAAATGCAAAGATGGACCTAGAGAGCAGCGGGGCAGCTTTCAAGGGCGAGCTGGAGTGCTAAATCAGCCCCTTGCCTGGAGCAGGGATGCAGCCTTGATGGGTCCAAAGAGAGATAATGAACATTTAACGCCGCTGCGGCCCAGGCAAACAGCCGGGTAATGAGAGGCTCCCCTCTCGGGCACTTCAGACTGGGAGAAGTGCATTAACTGTGGGTCTGGCTGCAAACACCACCGTGTAACTGTCTGGTCTGATTGTTGTCTGCAGACAATAAACCATCATGTGATGTTACTTAATGAGCTCCTTGGTCTGTGGCAATTGCAGGCTAGCTGTTCGGCTCTGGGCAGACATCCCGGCCTCTTGCTCCGGCTCCCTTTTGGAATTGCTTGCCAGGCCTGCTCCTCATTGCATCCCTTCCCCTGCCCGGCCGGCAGACCCCTCTAGAACAGGCAGCAGTAATCTAACCCAGGCGTGGTCATGTGGCCCCTTCAGTGGGGGGGGGGGCGCTCAGCAACATGGCCTCTGGTAGGCCTTCTACTCCATGAGTGGTGCCCCTTAAGGTTTGGGGTGTGTGTGTGGGGAGGTCTTTTTATTTTCTCTGCATCTGGTCAGCGCTGGGTGGCAGGCACCATGGTTTCCCCACATTGTCCAGCCTCATTCTGAGTAAGGTAGAGGTAAAGTGTGCCGTCAAGTTTATTTTATTTATTTATTTTTACATTTATATCCCGCTCTTCCTCCAAGGAGCCCAGAGCGGTGTACTACAGTACATACTTGAGTTTCTCCTCACAACAACCCTGGGAAGTAGGCTCGGCTGAGAGAGAAGTGACTGGCCCAGAGTCACCCAGCTAGTTTCATGGCTGAATGGGGATTTGAACTCAGGTCTTCCTGGTCCTAGTCCAGCACCTGGCACCCACAGAGCCCGGTGGTTTTTTCCTTTGGTAGAATACAGGAGGGGTTTCCCATTGCCTCCTCCCGCGCAATATGAGATGATGCCTTTCAGCATCTTCCTATATCGCTGCTGCCCGATAGAGTACCCGCGGGGATTCCAACCGGCAACCTTCTGCTTGTTAGTCAAGCATTTCCCCATTGTGCCACTTAAGGTTCATTCTGAGTAGAGTTGCCATATGCTGGCTTTCCAAAGCTGGGTGCCTAATTTGCACATTATGTAAATTGGCTTGAAAATAATTTTGTATATGCAAATTAGCAACTGCACTTTCCAGTTGATTTGTATTTGCTCCGGATAGCTACCAACAATAGTTGGGGAAGAAATCTTTGCCTGACTATTTTCCTTGACATATGAACAGCAGCAATAGAACAACAATGGGGTGGGGGGGGAGAGCACAGCTTTTAATTAAGGCTGCAATTCTGTGCACACCTATTTGAGAGATGATCTGATTGAAACCAACAGTGCTTACTTCTAAGTAGGCATGCATTGAATGTAAAGCCAAGAAAGTCCTTAAACTTTACAATACACAGCCTGGTAGGCAGGTAGTGATTCACACCAAAAGCAAGCTATCCTCTCAACTGCCTGATAGAGATCCCCTGCTGATAACAAACGAGGCAACATTCCTCAGGGGCCTACTGCACTTGCAGAAGTGAAACCCTCCCAGCTAGCCTCCTGTGCTCTTCCTCTCTTAATCCAAGTCCAGAGGTGGAGCAGAATAGTGACTGCACGTTTTGCTCCATTACTCCTACAAGGGCTAGAGCTTAGCTTTCTTTAAAAACAAAAACAAAAAAACGGAAGCTGAAATCTGGGTGAATCCGGGTGGGCTACACAATCTGGGTGAGATGCTTGAAATCCAGGTGAAACCCAGAATTCCACAGGACATGACAACTCTAGTTCTGAGGCCCTGCAGGGTGGGGGCGGTGGCTACTAGCAGAAATGGTGGCTAGGCCCAATCCTGCCTTGTCCGGACCTGATCTGGCTCTTGCCTGAAGGGCAAGACTCTGTGGTGGTTACTACTAGGGCACTGCAGCCCAAGCAGATGCTCCAGGCCCCTGCTAACCGGGCCAAGAGGCACCTTTTAAAGCCATGATTCCCTTATTTTTAGCACAGAGAAAGCTACTTATTTATCGTCAAATGTTTACACCACCTTTCGTTAAAACAATCTCAAGGCAGTTGACATTTAAACCAATATAAAACGATAAAAGTTACACAATAAAAATATTGGCTGCTAACTTAGATTGCAAGTGTCCCAGCTTTCTGACATTGCATAGCTGGTGACTGAAGACGGTTCTTTTTTGGTTGTGGTGCGACTTCCTTTTCCGTATCGGCAGGGACTTTTTGGTGGTGGGCCTCTCCCCCAGAGATTTTGCTTTGTATGACTGTTGTTGTCTCCTGGACACCAAGTAACGGTGATTTCATTAATTCATGCGTCTCTGCAATCTCTGGTCTGCTTTTTCATGCTTCCTGTCAATTCCATTATTGTTTTTACAGTTGCTTAGACAGTTTGTGTGACTTCCAAGCCCTGCAAACTGTTTTTGAACATGTTTATAGGATATAAATATTTCAAATAATAATCATGGAGTTATGCGTTGCTCTTTCTTCCAAGCAGCCTATAGGCCACAGGCATGACCCACTGATCCACGCTGCCCACGAAACAACCCTGGGGGGTGGGCTGGGCTGAGTGGAAACATGAACCCAAGACTCCCTGGTCGAAACCCAGCGCTCTATCCACTATGCCATACTGCATGGGAAGAGTGTTGAGTGCTCCCACGTGATACTTATGAGGGGCTAAGCATTCTCCACGTTTCCTAGCTGCAGATGCCGACAATTTGAAACTATTTGGAAATGGCCACATTTCCTCGTTCTGCCAGCTTTTCCCGGATGGAAGCTGCCTTATACTGAGTCAGACCTTCGATCCATCTAGCTCAGTATTGTCTACACTCTGACTGGTAGCGGCTTCTCCAAGGTTTCAGGCAGGAGTCTTTCCCAGCCCTACCTGGAGATGCTGCCAGGGATTGAACCTGGGACCTTCTGCATGCAAAGTAGATGCTCTATCACTGCACTGCGTATACTCCTGGTTTAGGCTGGGTTAAGCCAAAGAACCGGCCAGCTGTCTATAGGGGTGTCCTGCGCTCCGGGTCTTTCCAAGGAAGCCGCAAGCTGGCAGCGTCTTTTGTCATTCAGATCTCTCAAGGGGAAGGGTCTTGTCACCCCTGTCCCCTCCTCCAAAAGGACTCTCTGTTTGTCTGCTTTTGTTTTTTTAATTCCAAATTAGGGGATTGAAAAGAGCCTTTTAGCAGATTCCCTCCCTGGGCAAAGTAAGGTCAGGAGGAAGGAAGGGTGGGGGGACCAGCTCTATTGTGCTGGGATTCTCATCTTCTCTGCAGCTGCTGCCTTGTTCTTTTAGGGAACCAGAGAAAGTGGTTTGATTGGGGGTGGGTGGGTGGGAGGGGGGCTGCTAGGTCTGATGGGGGCATGTGAGTAGGGGCTGAGCTGGTCCGGGCTGCCGCATGGGAAAGAGGGCAGGTCTCCTGTTCCTTTAAGAGATGCACAGAAGCGGGGATTTCAGCAGGTGCAGCTAAGCTGTGTGGGTGTTTCCCACACAGGGCTTTTAGCTCACATCTCCTCTGGAATGGAGGGTGTGCATTCAGATATCGGCCAGATTCACCCCGAAGCCCCTACCAGCTATCGGGGAGCACTTCACACATAATTTGGGTTCTTCATTGTGCATTAAGAGTGTAACCCGATTTATATCCAAGGTTTAAAAAAAAAACCCACTTTTTGTACCAATTTTTTGGGACAACTTCAAACCTGCTGCCTGAAAACCCTCCAGCTGAAATTCCCTCCTCTTTGCATCTCTTACAGGTGCAGGAGACCTGTCCTCTTTCCCAACTGACAGGCCTAAAGTCGAGTGAAGCAGGACCCTGGCGGACAGCCCACAACATCTCGGGGCCATCAGTATGCCCGCATCAACTATGACCATGCAGAGGCAGCTGGGTGCCCTTGGGATATTCTGTCGGAGATACCAAAATGACTTCTGTCTAGGCCTGAGCCAGCCAGGCAGGCAGGCCTTAATTTGTGCTGGTACTGAGCCTCAGAGTTATGGATGCCTCTTCGCAACCGGAAAATGCACATTATGCACATGGAGGAGAGCCGTTAGTGTGGTAAAGTGTGCTGTCAAGTTGGTGTTGACTCCTGGTGACCACAGAGCCCTGAGGTTGTCTTTGGTAGAATACAGGAGGGGTTGACCATTGCCTCCTCCTCTATCAGTATGAAAAGATGCCTTTCAGCATCTTCCTATATCACTGCTGCCCGATATAGGTGTTTCCCATTGTCTGGGAAACATACCAGCAAGGATTCGAACCAGCAACATTCTGCCAGTTAGTCGAGCATTTCCCTGCTGCGCCTTTATTTTATTTTGTTTGTTTGTTTATTCGATGTCTGTACCGCCCTTCCAAAAATGGCTCAGGGCGGTTTACACAAAGAAATAACAAACAAATAAGATGGATGCCTGTCCCCAAAGGGCTCACAATCTAAAAAGAAACATAAGATAGACACCAGCAACAGTCACTGGCCGTACTGTGCTGGGGGTGGAGAGGGCCAGTTAGGTGGCTGTTTATGTGGTAGCAAGCATGAATTCTCCCCTTTGCCAAGCAGGGTCCACCCTCCTTTGCATTTGAATGGGAGACTGCATGTGAGCACTGTAAGATATTCCTTTTAGGGGATGGACCCACTCTGGGAAGATCATCTGCCTGCAGAGGGTTCCAAGTTCTCTCCCCGGCAGCATCTCCAAGATAGGGCTGAGAAAGACTCCTGTCTGCAACCCTGGAGAAGCTGCTGCCAACCCGTGTCCGTAGATAATAAATACTGAGCTAGATGGACCAAGGGTCTGACTCGGTATAAAGCAGCTTCCTATGTATGCCTTTGAAATTCCAGACAAAGCTGCAGTGGTGTTTCCTGCCCATCCCTCACCTGATGTTCCTGCACACCTGGAGTCAAGGTCACTCCGAAGCAGGTGGTCAAAAGCACCTGGGAGGCCGTGTGATTTCAACAGGGCCTGTCTATTTTCTGCGTTTCAACCGGCAAGAGGCCGAATGGGGAAAACCTTCGTTATTTATTTTGCACATGCTTTTTCAGAGACCAGTGTTCAACCGCCGAACAAGCACTGCTCAGCATTTAACGGGAACCGGCGTTTCTATTTCTGTCTCTTGCGTCCAGTTCTTCTCCTCCTCTCTGGCAGTTTTTTATTGAATTTTATAGAGCTGCAGCCAATTTGTAAAGGCTGGGCGGTGGGGGGGGAACGCCACTGGGGGCTAGCTGGCAAAGAAACACGCAAGTTGGCAAGGAAGCACAGAAGTTAACAGTTCTGGTACTTCTTGACAAGATTTTTCCTTTGGCGTGGGCTCTTCGCAAAGAGTGTGCAGATCACCTGGGCTGCTTGCCTGCAAAGAATAATGATCGTGCAAGTTCATTTCTCATCATGCGGATTACTTGATGTACAAAGGACTAGCCATTGTGGGGGCGGAGAGTGGTCCAGAAACCTCATAAAAAGCTGTTGCTAAGGCTGTGAGAAGTATCAGAGGCCTGTTCAGGTCTGGTCTGCTTCAACTTGCTTTGGCCCCTCGAAAAACCTTCACTCTGATTTGGCTTCATGACGATGAAATGTAACCACATGGTATAGCCAGGAAGCCACTTCAGAGTGAAGGTGAGGCTTCCTGCCCTCACTCTGGAGCTTTGTGAGTGGGAAATGGTGCCTGCCAGCAACTGGAAGTGCAATTACCGCTACTGGTACTGTTGCCCCCTCCCCGCAATTGCTGCTATGTCCCCCAATCTTTCCACCCTATGAACAGAATGGCAAAATTAGGAGTGCTTCATTTCAACCATAATATGTATGTATTTATTTAAAATCTAGTTTTATTCCAATACCATCTGGAGACCCAAGTTTGAGAACCCCTGCAATAGTTTTTTTTTGTTTTTTTTTAAAGGAGCCAGCGTGGTGTAGTGGTTAGAGTACTGGACTAGGACTGGGAAGACTTGAGTTCAAATCCCCATTCAGCCATGATACTTGCTGGGTGACTCTGGGCCAGTCACTTCTCTCTCAGCCTAACCTACTTCACAGGGTTGTTGTGAGGAGAAACCTAAGTATGTAGTACACCGCTCTGGGCTCCTTGGAGGAAGAGCGGGATATTAAATGTAAATAAATAATAATAATAACCGAGCCGAAAAATGGAAAAATAAGCCACTGCATGGTCAATATTTGCACAATATAAGTGGAAAATCAAACATCACCAGACATCACCAAGACCTGGCAATGGCTTAAGAATGGCAACTTGAAGAAAGAAACAGAGGGTTTAATACTGGCTGCACAAGAACAGGCACTAAGAACAAATGCAATAAGAGCAAAAGTCGAAAAATCCACCACAAACAGCAAGTGCCGCCTTTGTAAAGAAGCAGATGAAACCATGGACCACCTAATCAGCTGTTGCAAAAAGATTGCATAGACTGACTACAAACGAAGGCATGACAAGGTAGCAGGGATGATACACTGGAACATCTGCAAAAAATACAAGCTACCTGTAGCCAAACATTGGTGGGACCATAAAACTGAAAAAGTTGAAGAAAATGAAGATGTAAAAATATTATGGGACTTCCGACTACAAACAGACAAACATCTGCCACACAATACACCAGATATAACTGTAGTCGAGAAGAAAGAAAAACAAGTTAAAATAATCGACACAGCAATACCAGGGGATAGCAGAATAGAAGAAAAAGAAATAGAAAAAATCACAAAATACAAAGATCTACAAATTGAAAGTGAAAGGCTGTGGCAGAAAAAGACTAAAATAATCCCAGTAGTAATTGGCACCCTAGGTGCAATTCCAAAACACCTCGAAGAGCACCTCAACACCATCGGGGCCACAGAAATCACCATCAGCCAATTACAAAAAGCAACTTTACTGGGAACTACCTATATTCTGCGATGATATCTATAATAATAACAGCAAGAACATTGATAGTAAAATTTAGCCATCCCAGGTCCTTGGGAAGGACTCGATGTCTGGATAAAACAAACCAGTCAATAACACCTGTCTGACTGTGTGAACAATATAATAATAATAAAAACACACACACCAACAAATGCTGTAGGGCAGGGAAAGAAGCTGGGAGAAGTCACTGCTGCAGAGTGTTTAGCTTCACAGCAGCTTTAAGGGCATCATGTGAGTCTCCGGGTTGTGAGCAGGCAACCCAAATTTGCCACTTAAAAGGATGCCAACATCTGCCATTAGAGGCGGCCATCTCACAGGATGTTACGTGTTTGAGTCTGTGAGCAACCAACCAGTTTACAATATAGGAAGCAGCCTTATAGCGAGTCAGTCCATCGGTCCATCTAGTTCAGGATTGTCTACACTGTCTGGCAGCGGCACGCCAAGGTTTCAGGCAGGAGTCTTTCCCGGCTTTACTTGGGGATTCTGCCAGGGATGGAACCTGGGACCTTCTGCATGCAAAGCAGACTCTCGACCACTGAGCGTCAGTCCCACCCCCTCAGGGGAATATCTTGCGACAATAACAAATATTTATATACCGCTTTTCAACAAAAGGTTCCAAAGCGGTTCACATAGAGAAATAAATAAATAAATAAGATAGATCATCTTACAGCAGAGGTGCTCACATTCAAATGCAAGTTATTTATTTATTTTTTACATTTATATCCCGCTCTTCCTCCAAGGAGCCCAGAGCGGTGATAAAGACAGTGCCTTGGGGCATGTGCAGAGTGCTTTTTCTTTAGGACTACCTAGGCTGCAGAGTACGCCTGGTTTAAAAGAGCGTTTCAAAAGCTTGCAGGTCACATTGACACAGATATTACCCTTCTTAGGGATGCACACGGAACCGGTTCGGAGGCCCATTATGGGCCTCCGAACCGGTTTGATCAACTGGCGGTTACCCTGGTTCGAAGGCAGGGGGCCATACTTTTACGGGTGGGAGGGAGAGGATGCCCTTACCCCTCCCGCCACGTTTCTCCTGCCGGCACTCTATTGAGTAAGTCCCCGTGTCGGAGTGGCAGCATTCCTCCTGCCAGCCTGGTGTCCTCCTCAGCCGGAAGCTAAAGGAAGTACCCAGCGCACGTGTTCCATGCACATCCCTAACCCTTCTAAGTCCATAGCAGGCCTTACTCCTTACAATGTGTGTATAGATAGTAGCGCACCCTTCGTAATAACACCGTAGTCATCAGATCTCCCTCTGAGCATACATGCATAGGACTGGACAACCAACTATCACATACACAATGCCATCAGTGTAGAACAGCAGACCTTAACCCCCCAGCAGTTTACTATCTAAAAAGTATTAGACACAAGAGAGGGCATGCTTATGAGAAAGCTCTGCTAGATTAAGCAGGGCTTCCTTCGCAGTAAATATTCACAGGATCGGGCTATCAGCAACTTCATGCTCACTTACTTCCTGTTACCAGAAAGTAGGATTGTTTTAATGAAAGGTGGTATAGGATTTTAACAATAAACAAGAAATACCATCACATGCATCACAGCCCACGTAGTGTAGGAGTTCTCAAACGTGGGTCTGTGGATGATTTTGGACTACGACTCCTATCATCCCCAGCCACAATGGCCCTTTTCTTTTGACTGGGGTGGGGATAATGGGAGTTGTAATCCAACAACATCTGGGGACCCAATTTTGAGAACCCCTGAGTTAGATAGTTGAACTGGGCCTGGGAAACCAGGATTCAAATCCCCATTCAGCTGTGAAACTCACTGGATGGCTCTGGACCAGTGACTTATTTCTCAGCCTGGTCTACCTTACAGGGTTGTTGTGGGGATAACCATAACCATGTACACAGCTCTTTGGCTCCTTGGAAGAAGAGAAGGAATATCGACGTAGTAATAAATCGTGCACATGGTTACCATCATGTGCAACAAGTCCCTGCCCCAAGTAGCTTACAATCGCAAGTAAGCGGGACCGGCGGGAGAGCCCGTCCTTCTGGAGAAAAACCAGCACAGGATGGGGCTAGAAAAGTCACACGCCTCTGCTCACTTACTTGGGAGTAAGCCTCCCCCACTTTCAACAGGGCTCCTTCCGAGTAAAACGCACAGCCTGGATCCCGCTGCCCACGAACGACGCTTCCGGCGGGGACGGAGATTGCAAAAGGGCCGGCTCGGTGGAGCCTCCGTCCCGGCTGCAAAGGCGGCGAGCGGCGGCAGCAGCACCAGAGAACCAGCAGCAGCAGCAAAGCAGCGGCCTAACAGCGCTGCGGTGCGGGAAGGAGCGAAGGAGGTGGCGGCGGCGGCGGCGGCGAGCCGGAGGCACAGGCAGGAGGGGCGGCGAGGAGGGAGAGGCAGGCAGGCAGGCAGGCGAGGGGGGAGGAGGAGGGGCCGGCCTGGAGGTGTGGGAGTGACTCAGTCCTGCTCTCTCGCTGCTGGTGCCGCCGCTGCTCTCCGCGCTGCGCTGGGGGAGCGACTCGCCTTGGGCACCGGCTGCTGGAACCCCGGAAAGGCGCTGCGCTCCGGAGAGCGCACACCACGCAGAGCCGGCCCCGCACCAAACGCAGCCGCCCTCCGCTCGTCCGCCTCGCCACCCCAACCTCCCGCCCGGGAGTCCTCGGAGGGGGCGCCGCCGCTTCTCCCCCCCCCCCGAGCTGAAGAGAAGGCACCGATGGAGCCGGGACTGTGAGCCGAGGAGGACCGCGCGCCTTTTGTTCCCAGCGGCCGCCCCCAGCTGGGGCTTGGGAGCTTCGCCGGGCTCCCTTTCTTCTCCGCCGCGGGACCTGTGGCGGCGGCTGCTGCTGCTCCCGCCGTGGGCACAGGAGGGGGGCGATCCCCCTCGGCAGATCTCCCTTCCCGGGAGCCCCGCGAGCCGGCGAGGCGGTAAGTTCTCCGGGGCGCGTGTGTCGCGGCGGCGGCAACTGCTGCGCCTGGCCGGCGAAGGCTGGAGAAAACTTTCCCACCAACTTCGAGACTTCGGGGCCAGGCTCCCCCGGAGGCAGCTTTCGGCCGCCGGGGAGGCGGGGCGCGGATCGGCCCCGGACTCTCGGAACCCCCCAACCCCATTTTGTCCTGCTCTCTCCTCGGAAGGTTTTAGTGGGGCGGGGGGGAGGCAGAGGAGCCCAACTGGCAAACTTCCCGCTGCTTTCCAGCCGCGCCAGGTTCTCCATCGCCCCCGGCGTTTGGCGCCTGGCGGTGCAGCGATTGCGGCTCCGGGGCCTCGAAGCCAGACCGCTTCCTCGGAGGTACCCGGGGGCGGGGGGCGCTGCGGCTGGTTTTTGGCGCAAGCCTCGGTCTCCGGCACCAGGGAGGCCCCGCGGAGGGCAAGGCGAAGCGGATCGGAGTAGGAGCCGGGCTGGGGGGCGGCGAGGTGGAGGGGGCGGAAGAAGCGAAAAACATTCGGGGGTGTGTGTGGTCGGGCTCGGAAGGTGGGGGGCCCTTCTGAGAAGGATGCCCACCGCCACGGTCCCTAGCAAGCTCGCTTGACGCGGCTGCCTGCTCGGCTGTGTGTCTGGAGCGTTGCTCAAGGATGGGTCGTTTCCCCACCTGGCTTGCCGTCGATGTTGAGTTTCTCGGGATGGGAGAGGTGCCGCCGCGGCTCTGGTCACACCCATTGGCTTGGGCGCTTTTCGCCCCTCTTTGCAGCTGTGATGTAGTGGCTGGGGTGAGCCTTTGGAAGGAAGGGCACTCCAGACATGCTCAGAGACTCTCCTTGTGGATATTTCGCTTGGGTTTTGGAGCCGAGCCCCTGATGTGGGGACCGGAGCAATTCTGGGACTGGTGTATTCTGTTTAAATTGAAACCATGAAACCGGGTTGCTAGCTGCAGTGGTTAATAACGCCTATTAAACCAACACTTGTAATTCTCATCGTTAATGAAAATTAAGCCTAAGACCGCAGTTCCCTCTGTTGCCTCCTCCACTGTCAAAAATCTAGATTGTAAGTTCCTTGGGGCAGGAACTTGGCTCATGCTTAGCTAATGCAATGCATCATGAACCGTGATGAAGATCATGGCTGGTTACTATTTTTTGAGAGATCGAGGAGTGATAGATAGCTCATCTGGGTTAACTAACACTGATCAGTGAAGCTTGCATATGCAACTGTGGTACCCACAAACTGCCTACGACAGGGGTCAGTCAGAAACAGGGAAATCCCAATATAAAATCCACCACCAGTCCAAAGAATACCAGCTGCCAAACCAGAGCAAGAGGGGGGTGCAGTGGGAAGGAGGGAGTGGCAGCTGCTACTGTCCACTTTGGGGGGGGAGGCTCCACCCCCCCACACACACCTCCTACCATAAAACAAGGTGCAGACTGGCTCATTGCTTCCATGGTTCTCAACATGGATGTGCATGTCATTTACCTTGACCTAAGAAATGGACAGTGGGGAAATGACTTGATGAGCAAACCAGAGGTTGCTGGTTCAAATCCCCGCTGGTATATTTCCCAGACTATGGGAAACACCTATGCTGAGCAGCAGCGATACAGGAAGATGCTGAAAGGCATCATCTCAGACGGCACAGGAGGAGGGAATGGTAAACTCCTCCTGTATTCTACCAAAGACAACCACAGGGCTCTGTGGGAGTCAACACACTTTACCTTTAAGAAATGGATAGTGTGGCTCATAAACACCTGTCAAAGTGGTATGTCTGCTTAGGGGCTGGGGCTGTAACTCAGATGTAGAGAATGTGCTTTGCAATCAAACGGTCCCAGATTCAATACCTGGCAGCATCTCCAGGTAGGGCTGGGAGAGACTCCTGCTTGAAACCTTAGAGCAGCTGCTGCCAGTCAGTGTAGACAACCCCAAACTAGATGTCCGAGGGTCTTACTCTGTATACGGCAGCTTCCTGTGTTCCTGTGCCCTGGAGGAATTGAGTTGAGGAGGGCAAGAGGTGTGTATGTTTACAGGGGCAGGCTTCCCACTGCCCTTGGATGCCAGTTTCCGGCTGCTGGGAGTTGGTTCTGTTTCCTTCTCTTTCTATGACTGGCTCAGAGAAAGGAATTTATTCAGAATATTTACGTACCCCCTTTCTTTCATCCACAGAAGTTTGCAAAATGGTTCACGTTGCAGAAGAACTGGAATCAATGCGGCGGTTCACCTTCCTGCTATTTACCATGCTTGGCTTGGTGCAGGAGCTTTCACCCAAACACACACACACAGAGAAAATATCTTTGATTGGTTGAGGCTTGAGCAGATTTTTGAACATTTGCAGGTCCCCCTGCCCTGTCCCCCCCCCCTCCATTTGACACTGGCAGTTCTAGCAAATTCTAGAGAATGCTCTTTTTACACGTATCCAGAACAAAGTGTGTCTTGTGGCACCACAAGGACTTATTTATTGTAAGTTCTTGTGGATTAGAGCTCCCTTGGTCAAATGCATGAAGGATTAGCTGGCAACTACCCATGGCTACGTCGAAGTCTAAATGGTTTTGAGCCCAAAAGGCCATGAAATGTGAGTCCTGCTGTAAGTCTGTGACACTTCTGGGCAAAATCCCAATAAAATCGGCATGACCTGTTCTTCTCTTGTATGCAGCTTATGGCACAAATCTGCGAGCTTTAAAGTATCACAAGACTCTTTGGTTTTGCTCCAATGCCAGGTTAACACTATTAATCTAATAGGATTTCTTGCCTCTACAGACTGATGGCTGCCTCTGTGAGTGCATAATCAGGAGCTGCTGTGTCCGACAGTAGATCCTGCTGAGCTCCATGGGGCTTATTTCCTAGGAGTCATGCTTAGAGTTGCAGCTAGAGGCTTGCATTCATTGCTGTGGGAAGAAGCACTACAGCAGTAACTAGCAGATGTCCAAAAGATGGTTCTTACCCTTTCCCATGCATGGGCAGCCCTCCCAAAGAGGTCTTGCCAGTGGGGTGGGTATCAGTGTTTCCTCTAAGGCATGCACGTGTGTGCGCGCTCACACATTTTTTGATGTCCGCTCAGTTAATTTTAGCTCCCGCTCAGGCTGAATCTGGAAGGCCCCACCCTGAATGCTTATGTGCGCACACACACTGCCTTGATTCTGCTGCCCAGAACAAATCTAATTCCACACACAGATGAGAAAAACTAGAGAGAACACGGGTGGGTATCATCTCAGGAAGACCTAGTAGACGGTCCCACGGTGCTGAACCAAGAGCTGATCAGCAAGCATCGCTGGAAAATATTGCTTGCTTTGTAAATGCTGAGAAGAAGATGTGCATGCAGATCTATGTTGATGTTGTGTTAGGTGCCCCTGTCCGTCTTTCTGGTACCCAGTAAATTGCTCGGAGCCAATGTTGATAAAATAGTGTAGGTGGCACATGGATGAGCTTATTGTGGTGGAAATAGTATGCAAGATTTTGAGTTACATTGTACTCTTGAGTTGCAAAGGTTTGGACGCAAGGGTATTGGCCATTAGAGGTTAAGGGTTTGTTGTATCTTCCTGCCTAAGCTGAAAGTCTGCTACCTTTCCCTGTTCTGCCAGATGAAAACGTCCAGTTAGTTCAAAGCTCTGCGTGAGGACATAAGAACAGCCTGCTGGATCAGGCCCAAGGAGGCCCATCTAGTCCAGCATCCTGTTTCGCACTGTGGCCCACCAGATGCTGCTGGAAGCCCACAGGCAGGAGTTGGGCATGTCCTCTCTCCTGCTGTTGTTCCCCTGCAACTGGTTGGTACTCAGAAGCATCCTGTCTTTGAGGATGGAGGTGGCCTATAGCCCTCTGATTAGTAGCCGATGACAGACCTCTCATCCATGAAGTTATCCAAACCCCTCTTCAAGCCATCCAGGTTGTTGGCTGTCACCACATCTTGTGGCAGAGAATTCCACAAGTTGATAAAAGATTACTTCTTTCATCAGCATGTTAGTCCAGTAGAAAAAATGCCCATTTTAGGAACATAGAAAATAGGAACATAGGAAGCTGCCATATACTGAGTCAGACCATTGGTCTATCTAGCTCAGTATTGTCTTCACAGACAGGCAGTAGCTTCTCCAAGGCTGCAGGCAGGAATCTCTCTCAGCCCTAACTTGAAGAAACCAGGGAGGGAACTTGGAACCTTTTGCTCTTCCCAGAGTGGCTCCATCCTCTGAGGGGAATATCTTATATTTTCTAGTCTCCCTTTCATATGCAACCAGGGTGGACCCTGCTTAGCTAAAGGGACAAGTCATGCTTGCTACCACAGGACCAGCTCTCCTGGTCCTATTTTAGTATGTGAGCCAGTTTGGTTGGGGGTGGGGGTTGGTATCATCTGGGGGTATTAATGCTCATTGTGACTTTTGGCAAGGTCTGCACCCCTAGAGGTGGAAAACAGGTGATAGCATTGTAAGACTGATGGTACTGCAAGCTTATTGGCTTGGCCATGGGGCCTACAGCAACCCCATTTGCAATGCTGGTTTTAAAGTCTTTAAAAGTTTGAAAAACACAAAAATGGCTATAAAACTGCACCAATGTGGTCAGAGGAATGGAAATGAAAATTGGCAGGAATTTCCTGCAAAGATTACTCCGTGGAGAGAGGACAACAATTTGTTCGTTGTTGGCCTAATTCTTTGCTCTGTGCAAAAATGACTGCCACTTTACCTTAATTGGTTGAGGATCGAGATAAAAACCAGGAAGCTGAAAGTGCCACAATGCTGTCTTCTATTTTACATCTTTAGGGAGGTAGGCGATGAAAAATAAATAAAAAATCACAGTGGGCATTGAGATGGTTGGATTGATTGATTGATGAAGTGCCGTCAAGTTGGTGTCAACTCTTAGTGACCACATAGATAGATTCTCTCCAGGATGACCTGTCTTCAGCTTAGCCTTTAAGGTCTTTCAGTGGTGCATCCATTGCTGCCATTGAGATGGTACCGAATGCCAAAATTTGTGGGCCGGGCTCATGGGTCTATTTGGTCTGCTTTCCTTTTCTTGGAGTCAAAGCAACAGCCGTTCCCTTTGTAAGTTAGCGTTTGGGTGGCTTCCTAGCTGTGTTCCCTGTAACAGGGATTCCCAGATGTTGTCGGGCGGATTAATGCATAGGCAATATAGGCACTTGCCTAGGGCGGCAAATTTTGAGGGGTGGCAAATTTTGGGAGTGGCATGCAAAAAAAGGGCTTCGGTTGGGGGCAAGTTAAATTTTCCTTCTCTACCTTTTTAAAAACTGCCACTGTGCACCTTGATGATGGAAGGATGGCAGCGGCAGGGGTGGTGACGAGAGCTCTTCCCACGGGCCCGCCTGCCTCCCAAATGACTAATCAGGCCATTTTAAGCCCATTTCAGAGTTCTCGGCACATGAAGAAAAGATTTAACTCCCCCTTGCCAAGCCCTTTACTTGAAAAGGGGAATTCCCCAAGTATAGCTGTCAAGCCCCTCGAGACGGGGTGGCAAATCTTTGGTTGCCTACAGGTGGCAAAAAGCTTAATCCACCCCTGGATGTTGTTGACTACAACTCCCATAATCCCCAGCCAAAGGCTGTTGTACCTGGGCATGATGGGAGATGTAGTGAACATCCGGGAATCCCTGTTACAAGGAACACAGCTTGCTTGTTGAGTGGATTGGTGCCACTTTCTTACAGTCTGTGCTGCCAGATGTAAGAGATCAGGGCGGATCCTGTACCAAGGACCCTGTTCTTGGTACCTTCCTGTTGTCCAGCTCAGAGGTAGTCATCTAGTACTCCATGTGAAGGATTTGACCCCAGAATCAACTTTATCTGGTCCCTGGTGGCCCAGATTTTAACCAAGGTGTAGTGGATCATTTTGTTACTTACTGGAGGAGTCCTTATTCCCTATCAATAATATAGCATTTGTGTTTCTGATTCTGGAAGGACAAATGACCCCTGCTTTGTGTTGGTGGCGAACTCTCTAGAAGTGCTTTTGTCTCCTCAATTGCAACTCCACAATTGTTGACGCTGTGCCATTCGGTCACATGGGCTCCATACTTATAAAGCCTTCATCGCTGGATCATGCTAAATACACTGGAGTTGTGACAATCTGTAAGTAGGGAGGGCAGATGGTTCCAGTCGCCAGACGAGCACAATGATAATAGAATGGCCCCTAAGGATTTAGGAATTGGCTATCCCCGGGTCTAAATTTGCATGGATTGGTTGAATGGTGATGGGGTAGTGGATGGATTGTTCTGTGCTGTGACAGTGTGTCGGCTTGTCGGGCCTCTTTGATTCAGTTGAGTCTTTCTTTCTTGGGAACATAGGAAGCTGCCTTATATTGAGTCAGACCATTGGTCCATCTAGTTCAGTATTGTCAACACAGACTGGCAGCAGCTTCTCCAAGGTTGCAGGCAGGAATCTCTCTCAGCCGTCTCAGATACCAAGGAGGGAACTTGGAACCTTCTGCACGCAAGCCTGCAGATGCTCTTCCCAGAGCAGCCCCATCCCCTAAGGGCAATACCTTACAGTTCTCACATATAGTCTCCCTTTCACATGCAAACCTGTGCCAGACCCTGCTTAGCAAAGGGGACATTTTATGCTTGCTACTGCAAGACCAGCTCTCCTCCTCTTACAGTCTTCTGTCTGTAAGAGCTGGCTCTCACGCACATTTCATTGCTTGATGAGCAGCATAGTGGCGACTCATGTGTGTGTGAATGAGCCAACCCAGGAATAATGTTCAGTGCCAACTTGCATCCTGTTAAAGGTGCAGAACCTTATAACATCCATTCTATGCATTTAGCATATGGGAATTAGCAGTGAACCGATCGATAGATAGATAGCATCATTGATTGATGCTAAAGTTAATGATTAGGTTAATGTTGAATGCTGGAATAATGTTTGTTTGTGTTGTTGTTTTGCTTTGGCCATTGGCTGTCAATAAAGTATCTATCTTAGCAGTGAATCCTGTATCATGATGCAGCCAGGTCTGATTCAGCTGATTTGGGGCCATGAGTATAATACCAGAGATGTGCATTTTCCGGAAAATCTCCCCATACAAATCTCCCTCATTTGTATAACATTTGCATTTTCCCTTGCTGTTCTTTTTGTTGTTGTTGTTGTTTTACAATTTTTATTTAAACCTATTACTCAACACACAATTACAAGTTAGAAAAAGAAGAAAAAAGTTAAATTTTTCTTTTGCTATACAAATTTCCCTGATGCCCTAAATAGATTATGGTCTGATTTGGCATGCTATTTGACCCATCTGTACAGTTGTGTGTGTGTGTGTTTTTAACCCTTCTGCCATATTGATTTCTCACACTGTATCAAAGGTTTTTCAAGTAGTTGGAGTAGAAAGAGTCCTGCCTGAAACCCTGGACAGCCTTTGCTGGTTAGTATAGGCAATGTTGAGCTAGATAGTCTCATGATTTGACTCCATGGAAGGCATTTTCATAGGATGGGGCTTTAGCTCAGTGGTAGAGCATCTGCTTTACATGCAGAAGGTACTAGGTTTGGTCCTGACATCTCCTGTAGGACTGGAAAAGACTGTTGCCTGAAACCTGGGAGAGCCACTGCCAGTCAATGGATAATATTGAGCTAGATAGACCAGTAGTCTGATTTGGCAGAAGGCAGCTTCCTGTGTTCTTATCCACTGAGGATCCACCTTTGACATAGACTTCCACTCATGGAGATTCTTCATTCCCTGTTCCCAAGAATCCTCAGATACTTTTGTTTCCTCTCCCTCAGTTGTGAGCATTGGGATAAAGTAGCTTCCTATGGCATAGGGCCATAGCTCACTGGTAGAACATCTGGTTTGCATGGTGAAGGTCCTTGGTGGCATTTCCAGGCAGGGCTGGGAAGATCTCTTGCCTGAACCCTTAAGAAGCTGTTGCCAGTCAGCATAGATAGTGCTGAGCTAGATGGACCGAGGGTCTGATTAGATTTCACTGTGGGAAACAGAATGACTTGGTCAGATCCATATGTTCGTCTTTCGTCTGACAATTTCTGCCCACTGTGTGCATAGCGTCTTCAAAAAGGTGATTACCCAGGAACTTGAAGGTTCCAGATATCACCAGACCATGGCTGATCATAAATACATTACGTGGAATCAAGCCCCATGGATTTCAATAGGATTTAGGTCAGTGTTGGTAACAAACCAGATGTGAATTGGCAGTCTTCCTTCCTTTGAAGCTTGGCTTTTCTGCTGCATAGGACTATTTCTTAGAACATTTTATGAGGCATAGCAGATCTGCACAAATGGATTATTTTTGCTTCTTTAAACCTTTTTGCTTTGTTCAGCCAATCTTGATTAATTCATATCTAGCTGTTTCTCTCGAGAAACCACTCGGATTTGGGTCTAGCCGTGCAGAATTTCCTGGACTTTCTGGTGGCTACAGCATTGGCAGCTGAGGGTTGTGCATTCAGAACTTCGGTTTGGCAGGCTCGGGAACAAGTGGGTATTTTGAATGCTGCCTACTTCCAGGGCGTTGGTTTTGGTTAACATAGACGTGTGCCATATAAAAAAAGGAAGAAAGACAAATCCAGCTTCTTCTTTAAAGTCGGGGCTTTGGAGGAGGAAGATTTCCTTGGGATAGTTTTCTGAAAATTAAGGCTGGTTTTTTAAAAAGAAAAATTAGAAATTCTTAATTTAAAAATTAAGAAATGATTTTTTTAAAACTTATTTTTGTTTTAAAACCTTGCATTTTGTCTTGGATCCCAAGGCGGTAAATCTAAAAGGACCTAAACAAGTTGGTTGCTGCTGCTGTATTTTCAAAACACATTACAAAGATGTAGCAGCTATTAAAACCAATGTGTTCTGATAGCAAACAGACCTCAACCTCAATAGTTGTCCAGAGGCTGTAATAAAAAGAGCAGTTTTTAGAAGTGTATGAAAGACTAGGCAGAAGGGAGCTGTACAGATTCCCTCTGGGAGGAAATTTAATAGTCTGGGGGCAAGCACAGAAAAGACCCTGTCCAGAGATGTGGGTGGAAATTTTTGAATTGCAAAGCTTTCCCATTCAAATTTCCCTCTCTTTTGCACAAAATTTGAATTATTATTATTTTTTAAAAATACTGAACACATTTTCCTGATGCCCTAAATAGATTATGATCTGATTTGATTTATTATTTGGTCTTTGTGTCAATACTTGGCTACCTGAAAAACGTTTGAGATACAGTGTGGGAAATTAATGTCGTGGTGGAGGTATGTATTTTTTTTTTAAACTGAAAAAATAGGTTAAATAACATGCCAAATCAGATCATAATCTGTTTAGGGCATCAGGAACATTTGTATAGTAACTTTTGGGTGTGTGTGGAATTAATGCAAATATTATACATTCTATTCATCAGGGTCTTGCCTATGTGGGGAAATGTTCATGGGGAAATTTGCATGGGAATTCTTTCAGGATTCCCCCCCCCCCAAATAATTTCCAGAAACGTTTCAAATTCAGATTTTTCCATACGCTGGTGAATAGAATCGTTTTAACCTGGCATCTAGAAATGTTGGAGAAGGTGCCCTGGAGAGCATTTCCGCGGAGAGCATTTTGTAGACAGGACACAACAAGAGAGAAAGCGACATCAGTGATTTTGGCAGGGAGAAGGTGCTCCTTCAGGTGATCCAGTCCTAGGTAATTTGGAGCTTTATTCGTCAAGCCAGCTCATTGAATGGTGCTTGCCACAAAACTGGAAGACAGTATATTTGTCTCAGCGCCGGCAAAAAGTGGCCAGTAACTTAGTTGTCATCATCCTATAACAGTGGTTTGCAGATGCTTTTCAAAGGTGGCCCCATGTAGAGTGTCTAGCAGATTACTCACCAGGGCATGGGGACCTGTGGCAAGATCACATATTGCATTTCTCCTGGAGAAATGAAAAGTACCCCTCAACTGTGAACTTTATCTTTAAGGAGGAGTGCAACCCCATCTGTTACAGACTGAATATAATCTGCATGGTCAACAGTAGTATTGCCTACTTAACAGTAACAGCCAGCTAATGGTGCAGCAGGGAAATGACTTGCCTTGTGAGTCAGAGGTTGCTGATTCAAATCCCCACTGGTATGTTTCCCAGACTAGGGGAAACACCTATATCGGGCAGCAGCGATATAGGAAGATGCGGAAAGGCATCATCTCATACTGTGAGGGAGATGGCAATGGTCAACCCCACCTGTATTCTACCAAAGACAAGCACAGGGCTCTGTGATCGCCAGGAGTCGACACTGACCCGACAGCACACTTTACTAACAGTACCAGTGCTTGTTCTGGGTGTGGTGAAGACAGAATGTGGTCTTGCATGATGAGATACTGAATTTCCAGTACTGGAAGTGTGAGGAGAGGGCTGTGGCTTTGGTGGGACTCCAGAGGTAGAGCTTGTTGAAGCATTCAGCAGCATGTTGGTAGAGAAGCAAACCTGTAAGGCAGGGTTCTCATAGGCCGGTCCTTGGATGATGTTGGACTACGACTTCCATCATCTCCAGCTGTTGTGGCTGGGGGTGATGGGACTTGTAGTCCGACATTATCTGGGGACCCACATATGAGCATCCCTGCTGTGTAAGGAATGTTTGGAGAAGTTATGTCTTGGTTTTCCCCTCTCTGTATTATAGATGTCAAATTCTAAAGTGGGGCCATTGTGATTAGGGATGATGGGAGTTGTAGTCCAACAACATCTGACGGAAATACCAGGAAGAGAGGAATCTGTCATGGGTCAGAGAGGCAACCTGTAAATTAAATAAAATAAGCTGGATTGTTGTAGCCTTTAAAGCGGGGGAAGCAGAAATATTCATGGGAGAAGGAGAGGATTTGAAATGCGTAGTCAGACTGGAGCAGCAGACAGATTCCTGTGGATTTTGCTCTTCTCTGCATTTCCGTCAGTCCCGTTCAACGTAAATGATCTCGGGCAGAGGGGAAAGAAAAGAGAGAAGGAATGGGGAGCCTGCCAACTCTTGGCTCTGTTGAGGCCTGTCACATATTTCTTTGGCAGGAGGCCATCTCCTCCCCACCACCGCCAAAGACACAGGAGCACTTTCCTTCCGTCATCTCAGGGGTGGCTGGCATGCATTGGTGCCCCTCCATTGTCGTCTTTGGAGAGGATTAAAATACATCAAGACTGTCTCTGACTGGAATAGAAAAGAAGCTGCAGCTTGGAAACTGGATGACGGCTTGTGGCAGGGAGGAGTTCTCCGTTCAGATTCCTGTCCTACCTTGGAGTGAGGCGCAGAGGGCCTAGATCTGGGAAAGCGGAGAAGGAGAAGACGAGGAGAAGGAGAAGACGAGGAGAAGGAGGAGCAGCAGCCTCTCTTCTCTCCAGGAGAGCTGAAAATGTACGGTTTGCTCCTCAGTTACCTGTCCATTTTTAACAACAGGAGCAGAACTGGCTCTTGTTTTGGAGGCAGGCCGCCATTTTGGATGGTAGTAATGGTGACGGACGGACAGACGAACTAGGGCCATGAGGTCTGCTGTGCTTCTGTGCAGCTCTTGTTGATTTCACCAGCGCAGGGGTGCCAAACAGCAGCCCTCCGACTGTTGTTGGCCTACAACTCCCATCAGCCGCAGTCATAGTAGTCAGGGATGATGGAATTAGTAGGTCAACAACAGTGGGAGGGCTGGAGTTTGAAACCCCTGCACTAGAGATCGCACAGGAGAACTTCCAGTGGATTGTGCTCCTGTTAATGGGTGGGTGGGAAAGGGAGGGAGCCATTTTGGATTTCCTCCCTCACCCAACTGGCTCATGGCTTGTCTTTTGGGTACATAAAGAGTGTGACTCTTCACAGCAACAGAAAGACGTTCTGTTTCCTGAGGAATACTTCAAATGTGTGTCTCAGAAGCTCCCTCCAGATATATATCTGTGCTCAGATTGTCTGTACACAGGTACAGGTTTTCATGTGAATGGCTGTCTGTGTTCATCCTGGGTGCCTCTTCAAATGCCAGACACAGATAGGCGGTGTACTGCTGTACCTGTGTTCAGCGTCAAGTGTGAATCATTGTACCTGTGTACGCTGTATACAGGGTGTACAAGTGTTGAACAAAATATGTGGATAAGGTTTATTTTATTATTGTTCAATTTATATACCGCCTTTCATTTAAACAATCCCAAGGCGGTTTACAGAAAAATTTAAAATCAAGATTGTAAAAAATACACAATTAAAATATTAAGCTAAAAATATAAAACAAATTTGATTTTAAAATTTAAAATAAAAGCAATACAGAGTACAAAGAGCAGCAGCAGAGACAATCAAATAAAAGCCTAGGCAAAACCCCAAGATTTTACACTCTTTCTAAAAGCTGTGATGGAGACCGAGGAGCGAATAGCCACCGGGAGAGCATTCCAGAGTCTGGGGGCAGCAACAGAGAAGGCCCTGTCCCGCATGTACAACAACCGAGCCTCCCTCATTGTCGGCACTCAGAGCAGAGCTCCCTCAGATGACCTCGTCAAGTGGGCTTTAACATTTGTCTCGGGGAGGTTTCTCAGGCTTGGCCAATGCAACTTTCCACCAGAATTTGGATCTCTTGTGAGGACCAGGACGGCACATAGGAAGCCATAAAGAATGGCCGTCGGACAGCCTGTCCCACCAGAGTGGTGTAAAAAGCCTTTGGGCCCATTCTCACAACCAAAAGCTGGGTAGGAAGAGTGTCCAGCCAGGATCCCAGACCCCGCACGCTCCTGAGAGAACTGGCCACGTGTCAGCAAAACATGAGATCGGACTGGAAAGGGATGGTGTGCTGGCCACGACCTGAGCACGGGACACACGTTTCCTCCACCCTCGACATGATGCTGGCTAGGTGATGTTGCATGGCCACTGCCATTGTAGCTGGATCGCGGCTAACACAAGATCATTTCCCTGGGGTTCTCCTACTTTAATGTCTGTGTTGGGCCTTGCCCATTGGTCATAGCTCAGCTTAGCCATAACCTGTGGTTCGGCTGGTGGCTGTGCTTTTACAGAGGTCAGAGGGATCCGTGCAGGCCCTAATGCCTCTGCTTCTGGGTTTAAAGTGGCTACGTACGATGGTAGGACTGCTGGAGTGCTTGCCTCAGAGCCAGGGCGTTTAAAAGGTGGATTTAAGGATAAATTTTCCTCATCTGAGGAGTCCTCTTGGAACTCAAAGATCTAAGAAGAGATTCTCTGCTTGGGGGGGCTCCTCCTCAAGCAAAGTAAAGTAAAGTGTGCCGTTGAGTCCGTGTCGACTCCTGGCGACCACAGAGCCCTGTGGTTGTCTTTGGTAGAATACAGGAAGGGTTTACCCTTGCCATCTCCTGTGCAGTATGAGATGATGCCGCCTTTCAGCATCTTCCTAGATCGCTGCTGCCCAATATAGGTGTTTCCCATAGTCTGGGAAACATACTAATGGGGATTCGAACCGCCAACCTCTGGCTTGCTAGTCAAATCATTTCCCCGCTGCGCCATTAGGTAACCCACTCCTCCTCAAGGGGGCTCTCATAAAGGCAACCGATCAGCTCTCTGGAGTGCTCTGTGTCTCCTACGATTCTTCTAAACTCTCCTACGCCGAGCTTGAGAAGCGCGTTCAAACGTGCTCGTATCCTACCTTGATTTTTTTCCGACACGACCGGTTCTCGGGAATGCACCCAAATATGAGATCCTGGCTGGAAGCTCCTTGTGCTCAGCTTCTGGTTGTGTGAACGGGCATATTGTGTGGCAGAGTGGTGGCCTGGCAGTAGTTCTGCCTCAGGCACAGCCACACCAGAGATGCAACGGGTTGTGTTCCACAAGTTCACTTGCACACTGGATGTCTGTAGATCGGAATGTGCATAGTTCCAAGAGTGGTGGCTGGTTTTAATGTGCCGGTTGGCATTTGTAAGTTGGGAACTTCCCTAATGTACTGTTTTGCGCAGCTGTGTTGGTGATGGATGGATGTTAGTAACTTGGGCAGTGCTTCCTGTATGTTTCGGAAGCTACTGGGGTGTGCTGGGGAGGCCTCTGCCTTTTTAAGGATTGGAGAAGCTGCCGGACGGACGTTTGATTCAAGCCCTGCGTCCTGCGTCTCCCTGCTGGGCCTATGTACACATCCCAGCCAGGAGGTGGCTACCTGTGTTTTGCATACCTGGCTGTTGACTTTTCGACATCTGCTTTAACCATTAATTGGTGTGGTTTCCTTCCTCCTCCCCAGTTCAAGTAAATATGTTTTATTTAAGCAAATGTTTTATGGCCTGACGCACAGGGAGGGCACGAAACCCTCAGGGAAATCTTTGGGCTCCTGTCGCAGGGTAATTAACCCATGGGTTTTGGACATGGATTTCGTGTTTGCATGTGGAGGCATCAGAGGTTCGAATTGGGGGGGGGGACCTGGTTGCTAGACTCATGTATGGTGAGATTTCTGTAGCACTTCCTGAGTGGTCAAAGTGTTCCGTGCCACAGGGCCTCCCTGTGACCTTGGCCCCTCAGGTTCTTCTACCCTCAGCTGCCCAAAGAGATCCAGCCCCTTCACGCAACTCGGCCCTTTCTCCCTGCCTGCCCCCTGATCATTGGAACTGCCTCCTGGGGTGCCTCCTCTTTGACTTCCTCCAGGTCGCTTCTTAAAATCTACCTTTCCTGTGAAGCCTTTGGTACGAGACCTTGGTCCCTGTTCCCTACTGTAACTGAGTCCAGCTTGCATAAGAACAGCCCTGCTGGATCAGGTCTAAGGCCTGTCTAGTCCAGCAGCCTGTTCTCCACAGTGGCTCACCAGATGGGTCTAGGAAGCCACACAACCAGGAGATGAAAGCATGCCCCCTCGTCTGCCGTGGTGCCCCCAGTTGAGTCTTTCTTTCTTGGGAACATAGGAAGCTGCCTTATATTGAGCCAGACCATTTGTCCATCTAGCTTAGTATTGTCTACACAGACACAGATGTGTACACAGACCCATCTGTCTACACATCTACACAGACTGGCAGTGGCTTCTCCAAGGTTATAGGCAGCGGTTGCTCTCAGCCCTCTCTTGGAGATGCTGCCAGGGAGGGAACATGGAACTTTCTACATGCAAGTATGCAGGTGCTCTTCCCAGAGCTGCCCCATAAGGGGAATATCTTGCAGTGCTCACATGCAGTCTCCCACTCAAATTCTATCTATCTATCTATCTATCTATCTATCTATCTATCTATCTATCTATCTATCTATTTTTGCATTTATATACCGCCTTTCATTAAAAAACAATCGCAAGGCGGTTCACAGAAGTTAAAAACACACAATAAAATGACAATAAAAGTATTAAGCTAAAAATATAAAAACGAACCAAATTTAAAATGCAAACCAGGGCTGACCCTGCTTAGCAAGGGGGACAATTCATGCTTGCCACCACCAGACCAGCTCTCCTCCCCGCTCCTTACTTCACTTTGTGTCAGTTCTCACCCCCATGCGCACACACACACCGCTATTCCCAGCATCGGTTCAGCAGGTGAGCAAGCAGAGGTCTTGCCTGCAGAGATGCCCCCGTGCCTGCTGTCTGTGAGGACCTGTGAATGGAGACATCAAGGCAGTGCTCATCCTCTCCTCAAACCATGTGTAGGGAAACGTGGAAGCCAAGTAGCAGGTTCTGCGCCTCTCTCCTTGCTAGGATTGTGAGTGGAAGGGAGTTCTTCTCACCCTCACAACTGAAGCCCTTGATTAGGTGGTGGTCAACCCACCCAGTGTTTTGGCTGGTTGAAGAGAAGAGGAAGAGGAAACTTCGGCTTGGCCAGAGATCTGTCCCCACCCCGAAATCCATGCACACATCCATCCAGTGTTCCCTGTAAGAGGGAATCCCAGATGTTGTGGACTACAGCTCCCAGAGTCCCTAGCTGCAGTGGGCTTTGGCTGAGGATGCTGGGAGTTGTGGTCAACAACATCAGGGATTTTCTGTTAGAGAGAACACTGCATCCATCTCTCCTACCTCCAGGGACTTCATGATTCTTTGGGAACCCAGCCAGACCTGCTCAACTTAAGCCCCCCCCCCCACTGTTTTTGGTCTACAACTCCCATAATCCCCAGCCACAGTGGCCAGTAGCCAGGGATTATGGGAACTGTAGGCCAACATCTTCAGGAGGACTGAAGTTGAGCAGCCCTGCCTAAGCCAAATGTCCTGCCCCCTAATCCCTAGAGAAATTAGGCCTGTCTGTACTTGCTCTGTGATGAACAGTGTTCCCTCTAATAGGGATTCCCAGATGTTGTTGACTACAACATCTGCAATGACTTTTGCTTGGAGATTATAGGAGTTGTGGTCAACAACATCTGGGAATCCCTGTTACAGGGGACACTGGTGATGAGGTGGATGAATTCAACATACACTCGCTCGGTGTAGGCTTTTTTGCATGCAGTAGAATGAGTTGAGAATGGATTGGGGGTCTGAGTTTTGAAGTGGCAGAATGGACTATACAACTTTAGGTAGTGGATAACGTTTTTGAGCATTCCCCCTTGCAAAGAAATAAATAAGCTAGCATCTCAGGGGGAGGGTTTCTAGACTAGCTCTTTCCCTTTGGGGCTAGTCTTCTCGCTGCGAGGTGTGTCCACATAGAGAGGAGAGCAGGTCTTGCAGGAGCGACCATGATTTGCCCCCTTTGCTAAGCAGGGTCTGCCCTGGTTTGCATTTGGATGGGTGGCTGTGTGAGAGCTGCCCCCTTTAGGGTATAGTGGAAGAGAGTCTGCTTAGCACAGCAGAAGGTCTTGGGTTCAGCCCCTGGCAGCATCTCCAGGTAGGCCTGGGAGGCACTCCTGCCTGGAACCTTGGAGAGCGGCTGCCAGTCAGAGCAGCGCTAGATGGACCAAGGGTCTGCCTTGGTATAAAGCAGCTTCCTGCACAGGTGAACATTCAGAAATGCCATTCCCCATTCCACCACCCTGTTAGGCTGTGTTTGTAGCCCAAGCTGCTGTGTGTAAGTGGCCAGTAGTGAGTGTTGAGAACACGGAAATTCAAGAGGGGCATTTATGGCGTGTGGCTAAATCTTGCTCCTTCGTTTTGTTTTTCCCCTCCATATATTCTTAGACTTGTCCCTCGTCCTGCGGTAATTGGCATGGGCTTATTCTAGGCTTCCCGTCGGCCAGTACAGAAGCTTTGTTTTTAGCACAGTCTCTCAGCATCAGATAACTCAGCCCACAGAGCGGGCTGACGACACAGAAGGACCCAGGTGCTGAGTTAAAGTTTCCATTGGCTCTGGATTGCCCAGCGGCCTCTTGTCGGTGGTTTTTTTTTTTGGTTTTTTTTTTGGCTCTCTTCACCCTCTCCATGAAATATGGAGAGCTAATTCTGTCACCCAACAAAAGCAAGCCTCAAGGCTGTCTTGTACTCAAGGTACAGAGAGGGATTTGTCAGCAGAAGGCAAACGGGCTTCTCCGTCTTTGCCATCCCTGGTTGGGGAGCAGAGAGGAAGAGAGTCTGAAATGGAGCCTTTGGAGCTTGCAGTAGGGCGGCTGGCCCAGGGCTGAAGCGGGAACGCTTTCCCTCCCGAGAAAGCAACAGTTGGAACAGGGAGGTTAAAAGGTGGCCTGTCGATAACTTTTTTAAAATGGTCAACGGCATGCTAGGTGAACATAGGAAGCTGCCTTATACTGAGTCAGACCAGTGGTCCACCTCGCTCAGTATTTTTATCTTTATTTATTTTATTTTATTTTTGTTTTCTTATATGCCTCCTCCTCCAAAGACTCTAGGCGGTGAACAACAATACCAATAACAATCAATTAAAATAATAATAATAATAATTAATAACAATAATTAATAATTAAAGGGCAAGACACCTGGTAAAATAGATGGGTCTTAAGAGCCTTAAAAGCAGCCAGGGAGGGTAGCCACAGAGAAGGCCCTCCTACGGGCCCAGGCATAATAATATTTATATTTATATCCCGCTCTTCCTCCAAGGAGCTGAGAGAGGAGTACATGGTTATTTTTATCCTCACAACAACCCTGTGAGGTAGGTTAGGCTGAGAGATGCATGACTGGGCCAGAGTCACCCAATGAGTTTCATGGTTGAATGGGGATTCGAACTCGAGTCTTCCCACTCCTCGTCCAACACTCTAACCACTATGCTATGCTAGCTGTGCTGATTAGCAGCCTCTTCAAGGCTTCAGGAGGGAATCTTTCTCAGCCCTCTTTGGGAATACCTAGAGGAAATCTGGTCTCATGGTAGCAAGCATGAATTGGCCCCTTTGCTAAGCAGCATCCACCCTGGTTTACATTTGAATGGGAGGCTTCATTTGTGAGCACTCTATGATATATTCCCCTTAGGGGATGGGGCCGCTCTGGGAAGAGTATCTGCCTACTTGCATGCAGAAGGTTCCAGCTTCCCTCCTTCACATCTCCAGTTAGGGCTGAGAGAGACTCCTGCCTGTAATCTTGGAGAAGTCACTGCCAGTCTGTGCAGACAATACTAAGCTAGATGGACCAAGGGTCTGACTTGATATGAAGCCGCTTCCCATGTTGCTCTGCCAGTGGGGATTGAACCTGGGACCTTCTGCATGCAAAGCAGATGCTCTTCCACTGAGCTCTGGCCTCATCTCCAAGCTACAGCTCCTGTGCTATAGAGGCGGTTAATTAAAAAGTAGAGGTTTAATTGCCTGTGGCGTAGCACAGTTTTCTGCAGGCTGCCATAGGGAGTTGGTGTGGTAGAAGGCAATGAATGAATGTTACTTGCTAAGGCGAGCAACTGCCAGGTTCCCTGGCAGATGGCCGTCCGGCCTCTGTTTGAAACCCCGTGGAAAAGAAGAGCCTGCCACTGCCAAAGCCAAACAGCTCTTACAGTCAGGAAATTCTTCCTAAAGTCCTGCCTAGGTCTGCTTCCTTGCCATTTTGAGCTCTGGGTTCTAGTCCTGCGCTCAGGAGCAACAGAGAAAGATGTCTGTTCCTCCTTCTGTGTGACAGCTAGATACTTTGAAGACTGCTATCATGCCTTTTCCTTTTGGCTACCAAGGACTCGTATCGGCACATGTAGGCAAGTAGACTAGTAACTTCTGTGGGTTTGCTTCCCCGGCTACAGCCTGCAGGTGGCACAGGCCCAATCCAGCAAACTTTCAGTCTTTAGTTAAACAGAATGGGGTTGGTGCTTTCCCCCTATCTGCAGGGCTGCAGAAATCCACTAGTCTGTGACGAGTGAGAAATGGTGGGGGGAAGTCCTGATGAGCAATGTACTAACATATCTTGGCAAGTAAAATATTTTGCCTGGATGATAAACTGAGGGCATTCCTTCAGCCGATCTGGATTGTACAACTGGCCGATAGTCTTGTGGGTCTCTAAGAAAGATGTCTACTAGTCAAGGTGCTCATGATCCTCTATCCTGTAAAAACTTTCCTGAAGTGTTTGTGTGCTTAGCCACTATGGCAGGAGTTCTCCAGCTTGGGCCTCCAGAAGGTGGTGGACTACAGTCTCCATCATCCCCAGCCACATTGGCCTTTGGCTGTTGTAAATGTGGATGATTTAATTATCCACATAATTAATGTGGATAATTTAATTATCCATTATCCATTTAATTAATTTATTATTAATTTATTTCTGTATGTAAACTGCTTTGGGAACTTTGGTTGAAAAGCAGTATATACAATATTCATTTCATTGTATTGTATTGTGTCGTGTCGTGTCGTGTCGTGTCGTATCGTATAATGGAAACTGTACTGCAATGACATTTGGGGTCCAAGGTTGCAGCTTCCCATAGTGTGGAGGTTCTTAATCTAGAGCAGAAGTTCATGTAGGCAGAGAAGGCTGCTTACCTCTTTCCCCAACTTTTCTTAGCACACACACGCACACACACGCACACCCATACTGCATTTTGCCCTGTGGAGCCAAAGACCCAACGATAAATATCTTTTTCTCCCCATGGGTTGAAAAGAAGTTTGGAAAAGGGGACAAGTTTGAAAAGAAAAATGTTCCACAGGGAAATAAATAAATATCCCTCATATGAGCTTCTGATCTTAGTTCCCATTTCCTGCAGCTGCTTTGGGTTAAGGGTGGAGGCAGAAAGAAACCGCGGGGAAACACTCACATCTCTGAGCATCTTGGGCCGTTTGACCCTAAATGATGGCTGATCTCCAAAGGAAGCTTCAGTCATTACAACCCTGGGAGGAAACAAACAACATCAATGACTAGCAAGTCTACGTTTTGTACTTTGGCTGGAATATCTGAAGAAGGAAATAGTGCATCTCATAGGAATGTAGGAAGCTGTCAGACCATTGGTCCCTCTACCTCAGCCTACACTGACGGGTAGCAGCTCTCCAAGGTTTCAGCCAGGGGTCTTTTTCAGCCCTCCTTGGAGGTGCCAGGGATTGAACCAGTGTTCCTTCCAACAGGGATTCCCAGTTATGGGAATATGGTTGTTGACTGCAACTCCCAGCATCCTCAGCTGCAATAGCCTTTCCTTGGGGATTATGGGAGTTGTAGTGAACAACATCTGGGAATCCCTGTTAGAGGGGACACTGGGTTGAACCTGGGACCTTCTGCATACAAAGCAGTTCCTCTACCACTGAGCTCCGGCCGCGTCCTGCCCGGTCTCCTCTGAGATGAGATGTGTGGGCTTTGGATATAGGTGCAGTTCACAAATTTTATTTATTTATTTTATTTTCTACATTTATATCCTGCTCTTCCTCTGAGTAGCTCAGAGCAGTGCACATGCTTATTTTCATCCTCACAACAACCCTGTGAGGGAGGTTAGGCTGAGAGATAAAATGACTGGCCCAGAGTCACCCAGTGAGTTTCATGGTTGAATGGGAATTCGAACCCGGGACCTTCCGGTCCTACTCCAACACTCTAACCCAGTGATTCTCAAACTTGGGTCCTCAGGTGTTATTGGACTTCAACTCCCATAATCCCCAACCAAAGGCCACTGAGGCTGGGGATTATGGGAGTTGAAGTCCAATAACACCTGAGGACCCAAGTTTGAGAATCCCTGCTCTAACCACTACATTAAGCTGGCTCCTGTATTCCTAAGAGGTAGGAAACTGCTTGATTTCCCTCTTCAGCTATTATATCCACAATTCAGAAGGTCAAATTGTTCAATGCTTCGCTAAAGCAAATACCAAAAGCTCTTATAGAACATTGCCGAAGATGTTGGTGTGAGTCTTTTTCATCTGATTTCACTGGAACATCACCCCACCTGAAACTGCCTGTCTGCTTATCTGCACCAGAGATTTAAACTGGTTTAATAGTCCATCGTCCTCCTGGGAATTCTGGGGGCTCGAGCTCTGCGGGAGGGGCTAGAGATTTCTAACGGAGAATTCTCTGCGCTCACAAACTACAATATAACACAAGAGCCTTGCTGGATCAGGCCCAAGGCTTACCTAGTCCAGCACCCTGGCTTCCACAGTGGCCTGCCAGATCTCTTGAGAAGCCAGACAGCCAGGAGATGAAGGAATGCCCCCTCTCCTCCATTGCTCCCCTGCACCTTGCCTCTGAGTCTGCAGGTAGCCAATAGCCATCAGGACTAGTAGCCATTGATCGGCTTGTCCTCCATGAACTTGTCTAGGCCCCGCTTAAAATCTTCCAAGCTGGTGGCCATCACCACATTCCATGGTGCAGAATTCCATTGATTAATGATGCGCCCGCCATCTAATCCAGCATCCTCTTTCCCACAGTGGCCCACCAGAGGTCACTGGGAAGCCCATCAGCAAGAGATGAAGGCACGCCCTCTCTCCTACTGTTGCTCCCCTGCAACTGGCATTTAGAGACTTTTTGCCTCTGCGGCTGGAAGTGGCTTGTAGCCACGAATGAGAGCTACCAAATGGCACAGTGGGGAAATTACTTGCCTAGTGAGCAAGAGGTTGCTGGTTCGGATCCCCGCTCATGTTTTCCAGAATATAGGAAACACCTCTATCGGGCAGCAGCGATCTAGGAAGATGCTGAAAGGCATCGTCTCATACTGCCCGTGAGATGGCAATGGGAAACCCCTCCTGTATTCTACGAAAGAAAAAGGCAGGTGTGTGGCTGGGGGAGTCAGTCATGTGACTTGCCTCTGGGGGGGCCCCCAAGGCAGTGGGCCCCCAAACAACTGTCTCCCCTTGCCCTACTATAGTTACGCCCCTATCCCTGGCTATCAGTTCCATGGGATGACCCCTGGTTCTAGTGCTGTGAGAGGGAGAAGAACTTCTCCATATCTCCTTTCTCCAAGTCCTGGGCGACCTGGACAGTAACTGCAAGCACTAACTGATATCTCTTCGTTATCACTGACCTTCTCCCCTATTCCCCAGCATCTGCTCCCCACCTGAGAAGAATGGCCCCGAGTGGGTGTGATGGGAAGCCATCTTCAGTGTGAAACTCTTTCTCCCTCGAAGTAGGAGGTCACAGCTCACAAAGGGTTAACTTCCACTCCTTGCTCCCCATAGACAGGAAATCTCAGGTGTTTTTCAAGTAGCTGAAGTCCGTCCCCCTTCTCCCAGCATGCTCAGGTGTGATTCCCCAGTTCCTTCCTGTCTTCGCTCCTGATCAGAAATGCACCTGGGCTCCTGCCCAAATTCTAATCTGCATTCATTCTTCTACCAGTGAGCCTTTCCCCTTTCTACAACTGGGCATGGGCAGCTAGCAACCTGGGGACACCTTAGCAGTGGCGAGAGGGTCTTTCAAGAGGGGCAGAGCTCTCTCTTATGGAATCTTTGGGGGAAAGCGCTGGGAAGGGCTATGCTACTCAACAATGTGGGTACACCTTCCAAGGGGCTCTGTTTCCCTTTAAAGCAGGGCTGCACAACTTTTGCCCTTCCAGCTGTTCTTGGAGTACAACTCCCATCATCCCCTGCCACAGTGGCCAGTAAATAAGAACATAAGAACAGCCCTGCAGGATCAGACCCAAGAAGGCCCATCTAGTCCAGCATCCTGTTCCACACAGTGGCCCACCAGATGCTGCTGGGAAGCCCACAGGCGGGAGTTGAGGGCATGCCCCCTCTCCTGCTGTGATTCCCCTGCAACTGGTACTCAGAGGCATCCTGCCTTTGAGGCTGGAGGTGGCCTACAGAATAGCCGGGATGATGGGAGTTGTAGTCTGACATCTGACATCATAAGAGCCAGTGTGATGTAGTGGTTAGAGTGCTGGACTAGGACTGGGGAGATCCGAGTTCAAATCCCCATTCAGCCATGAAACACTGATGCATTCACTGTTACATTGTCCACTTTATACTGATGAAAGAGATTTATTTTTATCTCGGTATCTGAAAGATCTCAAAAGCCACTCAGTGGAGACAATTCTTATATGTTTATTAGAAGACAGGGACCCAACAATATCCCTGGCGGTTGCTAAATTCTGTTACACATTGACCAAACTAAGAGAAGCTAGAGCACAGCAATCGGTTACTGTCAAAGGTTCCTGATTTTATATATTTGATGACATTTTAGACTTTGTTTCCGTTTTTGTTTTCTTGCTTTACTGTGTATATTCTGTGTATATTGATGTTTGATCTAAGATCGTAAATAAACAGCAACAGCCATGAGACTTGCTGGGTGACTGTGGGCCAATCACTTCTCTCTCAGCCTAGCCTACTTCACTGGGTTGTTGTGAGGAGAAACCTAAGTATGTAGTACACTGCTCTGGGCTCCTTGGAGGAAGAGCGGGATATAAATAATAATAATAATAATCATCATCATCATCATCTGCAGGAGGGCCAAAGTTGTGCAGCCCTGCCTTAAATGAGCCCCCTGGGGGTGCACTGCACTTCACCATGAGAATGGTTGTCTCTGTACAGTGCCAGGGGAACTGTGCAGAATATTCAGCTCCGGGGAAAGATTCACACTGGCCCAATAAGCCGTTGGTCCGGGAGCTGTGCTTGGGGTTGATGTGGCCGGCCTCTGGCCCTCAAGCCTTGCAATGAAGCCCCCGGATACAGAAGTACCCTTTCACGCCAGAAATCCTCGTGTGCGCTGGCGTTTTTGCAGTGGCCCCACCGTTCTTGACGGAACATTCTGGAAGCGCCAACCTTACGGAAGCGGTGCCCACTGGTGCCTCGGTGTGCTTGGAGTTTGCAGGGGACTTGGTCCCCCGTGCCGACGGGCGCACGAGGCCCTCGTATCGTCCCGTGGAGGGAGAGCTGCGGCAGCGGTACGTGTCCGAAGCAGCCCTTGGCGTCCTGGGACGTCTGCTGATCAAATGAAGTCTTGTAACCGGGAGGATGTGCTGGGGGCGGGAAGGTGAGCAGAGGGCCAGTTCCCACACGGGGGAAGGAAGGAAGGAACTGAAGGGCACCTCTGTTTGCATTCCTGCCCTGGGCAATGAACAGCCGTCCTGTTCGGATTTATATAAAGACTTCTGTAAATACCGAGAAGAGCTGCACCTTTGTACTCCCAACACGCATCCTTCAAGTTCACGGGCGCTTTCCGGAGGGCAGTCTGGGAAGCCAGCAAAGGGAGAACGGCCTCTGCCTTCCGGCTGGTTTTGGAGAAGAGTAAGAGGTCGGTGTCTTAGGTAGGTTGCGAAGGGTTGCTGATCTTGCGGCAGAAAGCATGAATTGTCCCCTTTGCTAAGCAGGGTCTGTCCTGGTGTGCATTTGGATGGGAGGCGACTGAGCAGTGTCCTCTCAATGGCTTTGGCTTGGGGGTTATGGGAGTTGTAGTCAACGACATCTGGGAATCCCTGTTAGAAGGAACACTGCATGTGAGCACTGTAAGATGTTCCCCTTAGGTCAGGGGTTCCCAACCGGTGGTACTCCAGATGTTGGTGAACTACAACTCCCATCATCTCCAGCCATAATAAATTGGAGCTGGGAGTGATGGGGGTTGTAGTTCAGCCACATTTGGACTACCACCCATTGGGAAGGCCTGCCTTAAGGGATGGAGCCCTACAAAGCTCCATGGAAGAGCATCTGCATGCTTGCAATGGAAAAGGTCCCAGTTTCACTCCTTGATAGCTCCAGGTAGGACTGGGAGAGACTCCTGCCTGAAACCTTGGAGAGCTGCTGCCAGTCAGTGTAGACAATACAGAGCTAGATGGACTGAGGGTCTGACTCAGTACAAGGCAGCTTCCTTTGTTCCTGAGTAATGGCCTTTCTTTTTGAGGGGAACTCGAAAGCAGACCCTTCTCACAAAACTGTAGCATGTACTTTGGTGCCAGAGAGATCAGATTAGCAAAGGCCTTGGCAAGTTTTCTTTGGGGTGATTCCAAGGGTAATGGAATCAGGCACATTACTGCTTCTTCAAAGGCTGTAGCCATAAGCAAATGTTCAAGCTGATACATATACCCTCTGGTAAGAGAGCCATAACCTACACTAAGGTCTTGTTGTTGGTTTTTTTACAAAACCCTTAAGAGTGTGTGTGTGTGTGTGTGTGTGTGTGTGAAAGAAACATGCAAAATGCATTGGTAATGGAATCAGAAATGCTGCACCAAAATTCTGATCTTTGGAAAAGGTGGTCACATGACTGATTCCGTTACTGTTTAATGGCTGAAACAAGTTTCTGTCCCTGTGTGTTTGGAGAGCGGAGGAATATCAGGAAACATAAGGAGAATGCCTGGTCTCAGCTGACAGCCACTGTTTGCATTGGTATCCTCACAGGATACACCTGTTGCCTGTACCACTGCAGGTGAAGACATCAAATCTTTGGATTCTCCACCATTGTGTAAAAGGAAAAGGGAGAGGGGTGGAGCTGGAATGTCAAGCCAACATGAGCTTCTGATCTAGCCTTCTCCAGTATTTCCTATTGCAGCGGGGGGATGCTGGGAGTTGTAGTCAACAACATCTGGAACTTGCTGTTATAGGGATCACTGGCCTTTTCCCTGTCATGGATTTGAACATTCATGATGGAGTGGGGTGGTGTTGTTTTAGCAAGCATGCAAGTGTTGGATTTCCCCCACCTGCAGTTGGAAGTTCAGTCCAGGAACAGGTATTTCCTCTGACGGTGTTGGACTGTCATGTCTCAAGGCCTCAGAAACTTGTGAGAAGAATTCCTGCCCCTTCTGTGGCCAAGAATCTTCCGTTTCTGGCTGCTACCTTTCCCCCAGCAGTGCAAAAGGCTATTCAAAAGGGTGACTATGCCATGGCACACCTCTCTGTCTGTACACATTGGGTTTTTATAGAATTTGCCCTGCGTACTGACAAGGGAAGGGCTTGGGAGCAGTGCTTAGTTTAACCAAAGATGTGATGAGGTTTTTTTGGGGGGGGAGCCCGTCATCTGCCCAGGAAGGTTCTTTCACTCAGTGGTAGAACATGCAGGTGATTCCAGGTTCAATCCCTAACTTCTCCAAAGTGTGTGGGGAGGAGAGTGGGTCTTGTGGTAGCAAGCATCAATTGCCCCCATTGCTAAGCAGGGTCCACCTTGGTTTGCATTTGAATGGGAGACTAAATGCCTGAGCAGTGTAAGATATTTCCTTTAGGGGATGGGGCCACTCTGGGAAGAGCATCTACATTCTGCATGCTTGCATGCAGAAGGTTCCAGGTTCCCTCCCTGGCATCTCCAGCTACGGCTGAGACAGACTTCTGCCTGTAACCTTGGAGAAGCTGCTGTTAGTCTGTGTAGACAGTACTGAACTAGATGGACCAGTGGTTTGACCCGGCATATGGCAGCTTTCTAGGTTCCTATTCGGACATTAGGCTGCACATGTGTACAGATGTCTGTAGAGGCATACATGGTTTTGTGTTAATGGCTGAACCTGCATTGGTTTTAAAAGTAAGCCTAGGAACAGAGCCTTCAAATGCATGGAAGCGGCAGGAATTGCATGGCTGGACCTGTGTTCAGCATAATGTATGAATTGTCGTACCTGTGTACAGATCTGTACCAGTGTACCCTAGTTGTATGAATGTCTAACATAACCTGTGAATAGGGCTCAAGTAGGGCTGGGAAGACCCTGACTTGAACAGCCCAAGCGCAAGACGGCTCTTCTATGAGGCCAGGCAAGGTGGTTGTCTCAGGTGGCAAATGACGGGGGCGCCAGCCAAGAGGCCAGATCCCCTTTGCTGCCACTGTTGGAGCAGCTCTTCGGACCAATCGGACCCTTGCAAGCTTTGTAAGGAGCACCTCTCCTCGCATCCCTTGCCAAGTTTGCAAAAAACACAAGGAGGTAGTGTTCCCTCTAAGGTGTGTGCATGTGTGCATGCTCACAAATTTGTTGTCTGCTCAGTTAATTTTAGATCCCGCTCAGGATGAAGCAGGAGGCCCCACTCTGAATGCAGGTGCGCACACACTGCCTTGATCCTGCTGTCCAGAACAAAACTCATTGCGCACACAAGTGAAAAAAATGAAAGAGAACCGTGCAAGGAGGGACCAGGAGGCTGCTGGCAACCTTTCTTCCCCCACCAGGAGGAGAGCTGGTCTTGTGGGAGCAAGCATGAATTGTCCCCTTTGCTAAGCAGGGTTGAATCGGAGACTACATGTGTGAGCACTGGAAGATGTTCCCCGTAGGGGGTGGGGCTGCTCTGGGAAGAGCATCTGCAGGCTTGCATGTAGAAGATTCCAAGTTCCCTCCCTGGCAGCATCTCCAAGATAGGGCTGAGAGAGATTCCTGCCTGCAACCTTGGAGAAGCCGCTGCCAGTCTGTGAAGACAATACTGAGCTAGGTAGGCCAGTGGTCTGACTCTGTATATGGCAGCTTCCTATGTTCTTCTCAACACCACTTTCAAAGCTTGGAAGGATTATTATGAAAGGGGACAGGCCCCCCCACCAGAGTTTTGTGCCACACCTGCTGCAGAGAGCTGCATCCTGCCAGGTAGACAGTTCTGACTCGGATGAACCAATGGTCTGACTCTGTAGAAGGCAGCCATCTGTGTTCATTTGTTAACTGAGCCTTTTTAGTGGTGACTCCCTTTATTGAGTAGGGGGAGAGCAACTGACCCTATCCATCCCCAACACAGCATTCCTCCAGTGGTTGCTTCAAGATGTCTATCTTATGTTTCTTTTTTATATTGTGAGCTCTTTGGGGACAGGGAGCTGTTCTTTTTTTTATTGTTGATTTCTATATAAACCGCTCTGGGAACATTTGCTGAAAAGCGGTATATAAATATTTGTCCTATTCATATATGAGCTGTTCCTTCATCCTCTGCCATCCATTCAGGCCAGGCTGTGCTTGCCCCGTGGTGAAGGGGCACATTTTCCATGCTGAAAGGTACTTTTATCGCTGCCGCTTAAAAATGTAAAAAAGATGCAAAGTGGCTGCAGATGGGATGGGGTAATTACTGGACTCCTGGTGCTATAAGGCCCCAGTTCTGGCCAAGGAGATTCCGTCGAGGAGGAGGTTCCATCGTCGCTGCCATGGCCTGCTAGGCTTCTGTGTATAGGGATGTAAAGGAATTTTCCATCACCGAAAGACTCGGGAAGTGGAACAGCCCAGACACAGTCAGGCCACTTGTATTGGAGATATATATTTACACTGTTGAGCTGTTCCATACAGGGTTCAGAATGTGCTGTGTTTGGTGATACTTTGGCAGATGGAGGGTTTTTTCATTAACCCCCCGCCCACCGGCCTCGCTCCTTTTAAAGTTTTATGCTATTCAGGAGCAAGTGTCTCTCTCTCTCTCTCTCTCTCTCTCTCTCTCTCTCTCTCTCTCTCTCTCTCTCTCTCTTCCTCCCTCTCCCACTCAAAAACTCACTCAAAAACTCTCTCTGTGCAGTTTGGCCTTCGGTCAGCTGCATGTTTTCCTGCTGACACCACTTCCAGCCTCTCCAGTGCCTCTTTTCTGCGTTGCCGAAAGGACGCCTCACAGCTAGTGACTCGTCCTTGGGATTCATGCTGGAAATATGAACCTGGCCTTTGGGGAAGCCAGGATGGGCTTCCCTCTGACGCTGTCCTGAGCCATCCTTGGGGGTGCATCAGGGGAGAAAAATGTACAACTTGATGCCAGCTCTCCAGTCCCTTCTCAGGGGATTTTCATTTTGTGACTCTCTCCCCTCCGTCCTCCCGGCCACACAAATGCGCGCTTTGCACATTTCAGCACTCTGCCCCCCGCCCTTTCCATGCAGCAAGTTCCTTCTAGGAAAGAGAAGAGCCAGGAAAATTCCCCACTAGGCTGTGTTTGGAGTAACATCGTACTTGATAAACAAAACCATTTGGGCAGCAGTTTCCCAAAATACCAGAGACTCATAAGCTAAGTATTTTGCTCTGTAGCAAAACTTCTAAATATGCATTTATCGCTTTTAAAAGGGCATTATCAGGGGCCACATCACTGCTAAAAATTAGGGATGTGCAGAAAATCCTTGGTTGGCTTGTTATCATACAAATCAAGCGTTGTCATGGGCAGCTATGCCCCCTTTGGCTGGCTGGGAGGAGGGAGATGGGAAAGAACACAAAAGGAGGGAATTATTCAAAGGGACTGGGAGGCACAGAGAGAGAGAGAGAGCCCTTATACTGTGCCTCTGTTGAAGAAGAGGAAACATCAGGAGAGGAGGAAGGAAGGTTTGATTTTATGGTGTACTTTTCTCAGCACAGAGCATACACATGTCATTCTGTTGCTGCTAGAACTATCTGGTTTTACTGGATCTCAGATTGACAAAGGCAGAACTTGGGTGCCTGCCTTGAACCTTCCTTGAACCTTCCTTGAGTAGTGGTTTGTTTTGTTTGTGAGATGGTGTTGTGGTGAGAAATAGACGGCAGGGGTCAAACTTTGGGGATTTGGGGGGAAGGTTAAAAATGTGTTAAAAACCACCCGCTTGCTCATTTCTTTTGTGGGTTGGGTGGTAGGTAGCACCCATCATGCCCTGCCACACAACCCACTTTGGTGTCCCTAGGAGCTACCCATGGGGAACATTGGGGTGTTTTGAGTTTCCCCATTGTTCCCTAGGGCCCAAACACTAATGTTTTGAGTTGTTTGGTTGAAACGGCTGGTTTGGCTGCTGTTCTGATGAAATGTTCTGGCCGTTTTGTGTTTTGTTTCGAGCTTGAAGCAGAATGCAAAACTCATTTTGTGCACGACCCTGCTAAAAGTCTAGTGTCAGCTTTTAACTGCTGGACTGGTACATAAATCCCAGTCATCATGACCTTTGATAACAAGATAACCAAGCAAGGCTTTTTCAGACATCCAACTGAGAAAATTATGGCTTTCGCCCACACAATTTTCCACCGTCCTTTTGCCCTTTAAAAGGATGCAACAAGGATCAGGACTTCCTTGAGTTAGCTGGCTGCAGTTCCTCTTCCTACCTTTGTCAGGAGAGTGCTGTGGAGCAGCAAGGGACAGGGCAGCAGCCCTTCTCTCTGCTTCTCTTGTGATGCAGAGAGAAGATGCATGGGTCCCTCAGGCAGATACCCTGGATTTGAGCCCCATGGCATCTTAGAGGGCAGGTAACTGTTGCTCTTTTGATACCCCACTGTTTTAAGTGGATGAGTGAAGTGTACCTACAATTTTAATCCATTTTTGCAAGGTCTCTCTTTTCTCCCTTCTCCTCTCATGCTCTGTGTTTAACCAGTTTCTTCTACTTCTGATCCTGGTTTGAAGGGATAGCAGAAACCATGGTTTTCAGGTCCAGATATAACAGCAAATTGTGGATAATATGAAATAGTTGATTAAAACCTAGTATGACAGTAGGGGGTTGGAGTGGAGAGGAATATCCTATGTTGACCAGAAATGTGGATTTTCTGGAAATGTTTGAATTGAAAATGTTTTTTTGTGTCTACTACTGCTTCTATCTTATATACTGCTTTTCAATCAAAGTCCTCAAAGATAGACACCAACAACAGCCACTGGAAGGATGCTGTGCTGGGGTTGAATAGGGCATCGACTTAGTCCAGCTAGAAAGCAACACCATAAAACCTTTATTAAGATCAAATAAAAACAAAAATACTGCACCATAGAAGGTCTTATGGCTATGGATTTATGCCTAATGGACTGTGTGCACTCTCAAGAGCCATTAGACTCTCAAGCCAAAATCTAGATGTGGCAAAAGAGAGAAGAGCTCTGCAACCCAAGAGACAGGAAGGAAACTTGTGCAGACAGAAATAACCCAAAATAGCGCTATTCCAGTGTTCCCTAGGAACATAGGAAGCTGCCATATACTGAGTCAGACCTTAAGTCCATCTAGCTCAGTATTGTCTACTCTCCACAGACTGGCAGCAGCTTCTCCAAGGTTGCAGGCAGGAGTCTCTCTCAGCTCTATCTTGGAGATGCTGCCCGGGAGGGAACTTGGAAGCTAGATGCTCTTCCCATAGTGGCTCCATCCCCTGAGGGGAAGATCTTATAGTGCTCACACTTCTTGTCTCCCATTTATATGCAACCAGGGCAGACCCTGCTTAGCTAAGGGGACAAGTCATGCTTGCTACCACAAGACCATCTCTCCTCTCCCTGTAACAGGGATTACCAAATGTTATAGACTACAATAACATTGTACTCAATGCAGCCCATCAAGAGCATCCAGAGAGGTCCATCTGCAGTTGCCACCAGTTCTTCTGGCGGCCACTCGGACAGGCCTTTCCTGTTGCCACCCAGAGGCTTTGGAATGCGCTCCCTGCTGAAATAAGAGCCTCCCCATCTCTGACAGCTTCTAAAAAGGTTCTTAAGACAGATTTTTTTTCCCCACCCAAGCTTTTAACTAAGATTGTGGTTTCAAACTATTTTCATTTCTGTCTTAGTTTTAGATTTTCAACTTGTAAACTGCCCAGTGATATGAGTTTGGGGCAGTGTACAAATATACTAACTAAATAAATAAAATACAACTCCCATCATCCCCAGCTGCAATGGCCTCTGGCTGGGGATAATGGAAGCTATAGTCAGCATCTGAGAATCCTTGTAACAGGGAACACTGCTCTATTCCCCACAGTAAGGAAGCAATATTATTTGCCAGATATCACACTGAGCAGTGATATTGCCGAGAGCAGAAGACTGCATGCCAACTGGCAACACGCAAAAGCAGGAGGTGTAGCTAAAATACACCATGTGTTTGCAACCAGCTATCGCAGCCCCACTAGTGAGGGAGAACCAAACGCTTGGGTGGGAATTGGACATGGCACCAGCATTTTTGTGTGGGATAGCATAAAAACTAGAGTCAACATTAGGGATGTGCATGGAACCGGTTCGGAAGCTCTTTATGGGCCTCCGAACCGGTTCGAACGGCGGGTGGTTCTACCGGTTCGACGGTGGGGTGTGTGCAGCTTTAAGGGTGGGAGAGGAATGCTAATTTGCATGTTGTGTGCTGGCGTGTCTGCTACTTCCGCAAAACGTCCACTACTTCCAGGAGGTATGATGCCGCCCCGATGGATGCTTAAGAAACCGAGTGCCAGCAGGGGAAATGCAGCAGGGAGGGGGGAGTGCATCCTCCCCCGCCCTTAAAGCTGCACACGCACATGCAGACATGCATGCACGCCGTCGAACCGGCCCCCGCAGGTTCCGTTAAAATCCCTAGTCAACATGTGTCAATCTTTCAAGTCAAATCCAAGAGAATGGAATCCAGCTTAAGCCAAGAAAATGAAAGCAGAAAACCCTTGGGCCAGTGGCGACCAAAGGAATGGAGGAAGCTGCTGTATATTGAGTCAGACCATTGGGTCCATCTAGCTCAGGATTGTCTACACTGACTGGCAGCAGCTCTCCAAGGTTTCAGGCAGGAGTCTTTCCCAGCCGTACTGGAGATACCAGGGACTGAATCTGGGACCTTCTGCATGCAAGCAGATGCTCTTCCACTGAGCTACAGCCCCAGCCCTGAAAACAGGAAAGGGAGATTGACTTAGTAAAAGCAGAGGACAGCCCTCACTGCAGCCGATGGGACCTTCCGATGAAATTTTCCCTTGGTATGTAAACCTTGTTTGGATAAGGAGGCTGATACAAGGAGCTTTATACTATAAAAAGTTTCAATATTTGTAGCTCCAACATTTTCTGAGTTATGATATGATCATACGGCAGATTAATTAAAGGGCTAACCATTCGAATCTCCTTTGTGCCAATGCTCTCTGTCTTCACTGAACAGGAGAGGGATCTTGGGGTTGTGGTGGACAGCTCGTTGAAGTGTCAACTCAATGTGCGGCAGCTGTGAAAAAGGCCAATTCCATGTTAGGGATCATTGGGAAGGGGATTGAAAATAAAACGGCTAATATTATAATGCCCTTATACAAAACTATGGTGCGGCCACACTTGGAGCACTGCGTACAATTCTGGTCACCTCATCTAAATTTCCAGTAGAACTGGAAAAGGTGCAGAAGAGGGCAACCAAGATGATCAGGGGCCTAGAGCACCTTCCTTATGGGGCAAGGCTACAACATCTGGGGCTTAGAAAAAAGACGACTGCGGGGAGGCATGATAGAGGTCTCTAAAATCATGCATGGTGTCGAGAAATTGGTTAGAGAGATTTCTCTCACACACACATTCTAACACTAGAACTAGGGGTCATCCCATAAAATTGGTTGCCAAGAAATTTAGGGCCAACAAACGGAAGTACTTTTTCACAAAACACATAATCAACTTGTGGAATTCTCTGCCACAAGATGTGGTGTTGGCTACTAGTTTGGATGGCTTTAAGAGGAGTTTGGCGGTATATAAGTATTTATTGTTGCAGATAATCTTAATGAGACACTTTTTAAAAAAATGAGCACCTCTGTGTCCTGTAAACGTCTGCACGTTGGTTGATGTGTGTTGCAGCCAGGAGGCCTATGAGAGAAGCGTCTGAGGGTGCCACGTGTCCAGGTTTAAAGTTTCTTGCTCCAGCCCTGCTGCTGTTCTTCAGGCAGAGTTCTCTCACTTGTAGTAGTGGTTCAGCAACTGGCTACCGTTTGGGATTTTGAAGGGAATAGGATACCTAGGGGAGGAGAGCTGGTGTGCTAGTGAGCATGAACTGTCCCCTTTGCTAAGCTGGGTCTGCGCTGCTTTGCATTTGGATGGGGGACTGCATGTGAGCATTGTAAGATGTATCCCTTAGGGGATGGGGCCATAACTCAGTGGTAGAGCATCTGGTTCAATCCCTGGCAGCATCTCCAGGTAGGGCTGGCAGAGACTCCTGCCTGAAACTTGGGAGAGCCGCTGCCGGTCAGGGCAGACCAGGCCTGCTCGAATTAGCCCTCTCCCAGCTGTTTTTGGACTTCAACTCCCATAATCCCCAGCCACCTTGGTCAATAGCCAGGGATTATGGGAGTTGTAGGCCAACATCTGCAGGAGGGCCGAAGCTGAGCAGCCCTGGTGTAGTCAGGGCTTCCTCTGTCCCTGTTGGAGACTATAGAATATTTGATTTCCTGTAGATTAATTCTGTTGTGTTCTAATCAACAGTGTTTGAAGCCCTGCGCCTTGAAGAGCTGACTGAGAAGAACAAGCGAGACCCGCATTCCTCTCCTGTTTGCAAACGGATACCCAAGCTCCGAGTCCTCATGGAGTCTGAGAGTGCAGTTGCCAACCAATAGCAGGAAAACTGGGATGTTTGCCTGGAAGTGCCTCATTCTTTGGGCTGTGCTGGTCACAGCCACGCTGTCCGTTGCAAGACCAGCTCAGACCTTGCCAGAGGAAGGTAGGAAAACTAGTTCTCCTTTGACCATTTTCATGCATAGGTTTGTTTCACCTGAGTGCTACTGTTGGTGGATTGAACCCAATGGCAGTTCCTTGCCAAGTGTGTATTCACAAGAATCATGTTGAACAGTACCCTCTCCAGGTGTGTTCAGCAATCAATGGGTGAGTTCTCGTGATCTGCACAATTGTGGTTTAATGGGCATCTGAAATTCACAGGGCACACTGCACATGTGTATGTAGTGTATCCACACAGAGTGTATTGTGAGAACCTGGAAATTACTTGGAATCTCCAGTGTGATGCCACGGGAAACCAAGTTTGTTAACCAAGATCTGAACTGAGTTTAACAATACTAGCTTAATCTTAGTTTTTTCTGCTGTGTGGATCTGAGATTCCAGATAATTCTGGGTTCTTATGACACACTTTGCGGGAGCGAACGCACCTCGGGAATCTCAGATGCCCATTCAATTAACATTGCATGGTTCATGAGAATGTGTCCATTATTTTGTTCCTCATACTGTGGTTAAAAATCTGTTTGAAAACCTAGTGGTTTCTGTTTGGGATCTAAATAACTGAGTGTGTTTCAAAGAGGGGGTTAACTAGCACACGTTGTGTGGGTTAACTAGCACACTTCACCACAATACTGAGAGATGTATCTCTTCTCTTCTCTTCCCCCCACCCAGCTGCCCTTTCTTTTATGCCCCTCTTCTGAAATGGGAGTTGGGACATGTAGCCATAAATTCTTTGATGAGGTTTGAAATTTCGGAAAGGAATTAGAGGGTTATTCAAATAATAATAATCAGCAAAGTTGTTTGCCTTTCGCACACTTATCCTATGCATAAAAGTGCATGAAATTACTGCGTGAAATTATCACAAAGGTTTATAAGCTGTCCTGAGAATGGAAACGTGGAGGGTATAAACCACTTCAGAACTTGAATCTTGTGCATGGTTGATCGAGGCTTCTCCCACACTGTATGAGTTGTTTTGGAGCTGTGGAATTTAGGTGTGTTGCTGTGACTTGAAGATCCCATTTCCATCTTTTGTTTTTCTTGCGATCGGTAGCTTCACATCTGGTTTGCAACAGCAGCTCCTCTTTGAAAGAGGCCTGGGTTGTGCAGGCTTGCCCGCTGGTGCTGGATTGAATTGTCGGAAGGCTGGTAGGGGGGATGCACTGAGATGGTTTGGGTTCCTTTTGTCAAGGCCAGACAGGGATGTAGAGGCCCAGGGCATGGTCTGAAGAAGGCGTGATAGAAATGTAGTAAAATATATCCAAATTGGAGAGATTTAGGGACGTTGGCTGCTGCCCAATGGAGTCAGACCATTGGTCCATCTAGCTCAGGGTTGACTACTCTGACTGTCAGCAGCTCTCCTACTTGGAGATGCTGCCAAGGGCCGAACCTGAGATCTTCTGCATGCAAGCATATGTTCTGCCACTGAGCTATAGCCACCTCCCCTAACGTGAATATTTTACAGCAAACAGCGCCCACATGTAGTCACCCATCCAAATGCAAACCAAGGTGAACCCTGCTTAGCAAAGGGGGTCATTCATGCTCGCAAGACCAGCTTCCCTCCCCAGTGGGCATTCATTAGCTGGGGAGGGGCTATAGCTTGGAGGTAAAGTAAAAGTAAAGTTGTGCCGTTGAGTCAGTGTTGACTTGTGGCGACCACAGAGCCTTGTGGTTGTCTTTGGTAGAATACAGGAGGGGTTGACCATTGCCTCCTCCCACACAGTATGAGATGATGCCTTTCAGCTTCTTCCTATATTGCTGCTGCCTGATATAGACGTTTCCCATAGTCTGGGAAACATACCAGTGGGCATTTGAATGAGCAACCTCTTGCTCCCTAGGCATGTTGAGTTAAATGATCTGGCTGATCTAAGTAAGAGTGGTTTGTTAATCACTGGTGTAGGTACTTAAGGCTCCCTGATGTTGCCTCCCTAGGCAACCTACTGCACAATTTATATTGTATGTCTCACTGAAAGAACTTGAATGTGCACTCTTGACTTGTCGATTTAAAACACAAGCCCCGGACGCCCTCAAAGGTGTGGTTTCAAAATTAGATGATTTGATTATAAACCACACATTTAATCCGCTGCCTAGCCTTCAAGTGTCTTGGGGAAACGACTTCCAACAGGAAATCAAAGACCAGGACTGGAAGAACATATGGAAATGGAAGTCAGTTACTTCCTCTTCAGCCCAAATTAAGGAGAACTTTCTCAACGTTTTCCATAGATGGTACCTGGCCCCAGTAAAAATAGCACATATCTCAAAAGGCTGCTCTCCGCTTTGCTGGAGTGGTTGCGGGCTGACGGGTAAGGTAAAGTGTGCCGTCGAGTCAGTGTCGACTCCTGGCAACCACAGAGCCCTGTGGTTGTCTTTGGTGGAATACAGGAGGGGTTTCCCATTGCCATCTCCCACACAGTGTGATTATCCCATGGATTATGTATTTTTATAATCTTATTATAATTATATATAACAGTGTGAGATGATGCCTTTCAGCACCTTCCTTTATCGCTGCTGCCCGATATAGGTGTTTCCCATAGTCTGGGAAACATACCAGCGGGGATTCGAACCGGCAACCTCTGGCTTTCTAGTCAAGTCATTTCCCCGCTTGTGCCATTAAGTGGCTACAAAGGGTACCTGTTTTCACCTCTAGTGGACCTGTTGTAGGGTCTCATCCTTTTGGACAGAGGTATTCATGGAGATGAGCAGGATTACAAACCAGAAAATAGGATTATGCCCCCAGCTTGCATTAGTAAATGTATTTTCTAGGGTCAATACAAATGTGACATCAAAAAAATTGTGAATATGGTATCTGCTGCCAGGTTCGCTATAGCCAAACCGTGGGGAAATCAAACCATGTTGATGGGTATCTAGTATAAGAACTTATGGCATATCACGATCTCAGAAAAGGTGACCCGTATAATTCGGTCCCATTCAGACCAGACTACAAGTAATGCTTTTTATATAATTTGGTCAGATTTTATTCTTTACACTAATCAAGAAACTTATGGTGGTTTTCCTACCTTAGGCAATATTAGATTTTGGATGGATTGATGAATCGGGATTTGTTGTATTTGGATTTGCTGTTTGTGTTTGGATCAATGTTGTTTAGCACTGTAAATTTGTTTTAATAAAGATTGTATATATGGAGAGGGAGGGAGAGATTTTAAAACATCAGTACACCACAAGGATTTAATTAAAACGAAGGACACATGATTCATCTGCATGAGCCCGAGCATTGTTTTGTGGTCCACAATTTTTTACTTTTATCTAAAACAGGCAAATCCAGGCAGGGCGGATGGCCTGTATGACTTCCACCAGGGCTGTGATTCTGCAGGAGAAATGCGTGCAGTCTCTCCCTAAGAATCCGTTTTCCTTTTGAAGGGGAAAAAATGCACATTTCTAGCCTTATGGCTTCGTGTGTTAGAATGTGTGTGGGACCATGGCTGGTACATTTCATGAACTGGGAAGAGCTTACTGGGCTCCGAAGGTAGAGCTGCTCTCACTTGTGTGCTGTGTTGTTGGTAGTGGTGGTAGTAGTAATAGTAGTAGTAAAGGTGAAGTATGCCATAGAGTCGGTGTCAACTCCTGGCAACCACAAAGCCGTGTGGTTGTCTTTGGTAGAATACAGGAGGGGTTGACCATTGCCATCTCCCACTTAGTATGAGATGATGCCTTTCAGCATCTTCCTATATCAATGCTGCCCGATAGAGGAGTTACCCATATGGTATGTTGGAAACATACCAGTGGGGATTCGAACCGGCAACTTCTGGCTTGCTAGTCAAGTCATTTCCCCGCTGCGCCATTAGTAGTAGTAGTATATACTATATACTAGTAGTATAGTATGTAGATATACTACTACTGGCTGACAGTAGTAGTAGTATACTCATATTGCAGGGATGCCCAACCTTGGGTCCCCAGATGTTGGACTACAGGTCCCATCATTCCCCACCCCAATGGCTGAAAAAGGTGATGGGAGTTGTAGTCCAACATCATCAGGGGACCCAAGATTGGGAATCCTTGCCATATTCCAAGTGGGGAGCGGAGGCGGAGTGGTCTCCCTCAAGTAGGCCTGCTCAACTTAGGCCCGCCCCCCAGCTGTGTTTGAACTACAACTCCCATCAGCCAGCGTGGTGTAGTGGTTAGAGTGCTGGATTAGGACTGGGGAGACCCGGGTTCAAATCCCCATTCAGCCATGATAATTGCTGGGTGACTCTGGGCCAGTCGCGTATCAGGCGTTCTGGAATTGCTGATCCAAAGGCTGGCGGAGTGAACGGTAATCTGTCTGACGCACAAGGCTTGGTTTGCACTTTGGTCTGCCTCCCATGCTTGTAGAGTGTCGGGTAGAGAGGTTTCCTTAGATGCTAGCTCAGCATGACGTGGATGCCCAGCTGTGTCCTGCTTTGGGGCAGACGGTTTGCATTAGCCTGTGTGTAGCCACAGCTTTTAGTCCACAATCCCATATGCAACAGGTTTGACAGCCGTGACATTTGAACTGGAGAGACCCTGTTGACACTTTGACTTTTTAGGGTCTAGCCTCTCGCGAGAGCTGCCACGCACGGGATTAGCCACGGGTACGCCTTAGAGATGTAAATATATAGATAAGACTCTCTGGGCCAGTCCACATGATTAAAGCAATGTCTGGTAAAGGAAAACCTGCGATCCCAGTGCTGTACACGACGCTGAGGAGCATTTTGTGAGAGCTGGGGAAGATCTGGCCTTCTCAGGTTGGCACCACACCAACCCAATGGGAGGAGAGCTATGAATTATCCCCTTTGCTAAGCTGGGTCTGCTTTGGTTTGCATGTGGATGACTGACCACAGGTGAGCACTGTCTGCTGTAAGATCATCCCCTTAATGGATGGAACTGTAGCTCAGTGGCAAAGCATTTCCTTGCATGCAGAAGGTCTCAGGTCCAATCCCTGGCAGCATCTCCAAGTTGGGCTGGGAGGGACTCCTGCCTGAAACCTTGGAGAGCTGCTGCCAGTCTGTGAAGACAGTACTGAGCTAGGTGGGCCAAGGGTCCAACTCAATACAGCTTCCTATGTTCTACCCTACCCAAGATCATTAATTTTAGATCTGAACTCTGGTTGTCAGTCCTGATTTTTAACCAGGTTCCCATGACACGCTCCATGGGAGCCTGCGCACTACTGGGATCTCAGGTTTTCTTGTATCAGGCATTGCCTGAATTGTGCGAACCAGCCCCTTATGACTATATAAAAACAATTATTTGGGTGGAATGGGATTGCCTAGACTTGTAGGCTAGAGGCATAGAATTCACAAGGCAGTGTCTTTTATTGGACTAATCCAGGGTTTTGCAAACTTTGGTCATCTGATGGTGCTGGACTACAACTCTCATCATCCCCTGCCACAAAGGCCTTTGCTCATTGTGGCAGGGGATAATGGGAGTTGTAGCCCAGTGCCATCAGAAGACCAAAGTTTGCAAAACGCTGGATTAGTCAGTTTCAAGACATTGCTGCAAACTTTCATCTGTGCTAGCCCCCTTGATCAAAGTGGACTACTATCTATCTGGATTCTTGAGGTTCCAATCTAAAGGTTTGGCTATTACTGGAGTGGCACCTCAAGAATCCAGATAAGCCAGGCATGTGAAAATAGAAGTTAATCTCTTGCGTGTGTAGCAGCGGTATGCATGATCAAACATGGATTTCTCACATACCTGTGTTGCCTGACTTCTAATCTAGGGAGAGCGCCGGTGTGTGTGTGTGTGTGTGTGTGTGTGTGTGTGTGTGTGTGCTTTTTAGAGCCTCCACAGTCCAGATAACCTAGGCATGTGAAAAACCAACATTTGATTCTAAGCACCACTGCTTATGCACACAAGATATTAACTTTAAAGAGAAGAAGAAAATGCTTGTGGCGGCATAATATAAGGCTGATGAGTCACACTCAGTCAATATAACTGGCTCTGTTTGCAACTGTATGTGGAAAGGGAAGGAAAGACATTATTGCTATAGGAGTAATATCCATGGTAAGTTGGGAAGCGTGCCAATAGCTGTTTTCCCTCTTAAGGCAAGTAGAAGCTTTAGGACTTGGGGCGATTCAGAGGGCAATTATTTCTCAGGACCACAGCCAGTGTTCTCTCTAATTTTTCTTCATCTGTGTGCAGAATGAGCAGTATCAAGGGAGTGTGTGTGCACCTGCATTCAGAGTGGGGCCCTCCTGATTCAACCTAAGCGGATATCAAAAAACGTGGGCATGTGCACATCTTAGAGGGAGCACTGGCCACAGCATGAGTGGAAAGGGTTAAAAAAATCTCCCTGCATCCTGTAGTCCTGGCCCTGATTAGGCCTCATTAGGCCACTCTTCATATTTTATGCAATGTATAGTTAGACCCTCTGCCAGAAGGTCATTCATTCTCAGTTCTGAAATCCATTTTGACTGGAGCTGCCAGGGATGGAGCCTAGGACCTTTTTGCATGCAAACCATGTGCTCTACCACTGAGCTTACAGCCCCCCTCCACGTAGTTTAGTTAATGAGGGCTTCATACAGAGTCCCGTTCTCGTCCTACGTAAGCCGCCGAGTGCATGATTCTGCTCTTCGTCAAGTCGTTTTCATCTCGTATTATTTTAAACCTCTCCAGCAAGTCAAAACCGGGAATGGGTTCTCCTCGTTGCCTTTTTACAGTTGCTGAAATTTTTGGAGGGGGTAAATCGGTGGTTAAAAGGAGAAGGCAGGAAGCTTCACAACTTCCCACCCCGCGAAAATGGCTTGCTGGGCTCACAAAGCCACTCTTTGTGAGAAAAGCGAACCTGCGGCAGCTTTATTTGGCTGCAGACCATCGCTCTTTCCTGACGTTTCTGGTGCCTCACCAAGACTCCTTCTGCTCTCCTGTCTTTGGCCGGAGCTGGTCAGATAGAGCTTTTCATCTCCCTGGCCAATTTCCAGGGAAGGAGGGCATCGAACAGAAGGAAAACTGTGCGTTGGGTCAGGTTATATTTTATTTCCCTACTTTTTCGATGGGCCTTTCTGCACATTATGTGGCAGCCGGCCTGGGCTTCCAGCTCAACAGGGAACTTCAGCCAGTCCTGGCTCTTCTGAGTATTCCTGCAGCCCTCTTCAAACATGGGCCTGGTTCACACAATCGTTTGCAGCTGGGTTTAAGTGCCCTCCCTGGCAGCATCTCCAAGATAGGGCCGAGAGAGATTCCTGCCTGCAACCTTGGAGAAGCCGCTGCCAGTCTGGGTAGACAATACTGAGCTAGATAGACCAATGGTCTGACTCAGTATGTGGTCTGACACACTATTTTGCTATCCCCAGCTGGTTGGGGGTTATGGGAGTTGTAGTCAACAATATCTGAGAATCCCAGTTAGCAGGGACGTTGGTTCGGATATCTGTATGTGTTTGTGTGTGAATAACTGTACCCTCATTCATATTAAAAGTGAGCCTGAAATGCAGGATTAAGACAAGGCATGTACTGCTCAACACAACATGTGGATAACTGTGCCTTAATACAGATCCGTATGTGAAATGCTAGATTTTGGAGTGGCAACAATCTGGAGACTTTGCAACTGGTTGTGTCCCCTGCTTTAAAAAAAAAAAAATCTAAATTCTGCACAAAGATCAGCTCAGTTCTGAGACCTGCATAAATGTATGCAAATTAAGGTATCTGTTGGTTCAGAATTCTTCCCTAAATGTTCACCTCTCTGTATTCTTCTGTTGATGGGAGGGCTTATGAAAAGCTATGTGAGCCTGCAGTTCACACCTGCTGCAAATCTGGTTCAAGCATTCCCTCATGTCCCTGAGGCATACATCCCTTTCAAGTGTTTTGTAATGCTAAGGCTAGAAACATGCTCTGGTTTTAGTTTGTTTTTGTTTTTTAAACTTAGCATTTCCTAGGAATCTTCTTGAGATACTGGATTCTGCATCTAGCAGTACATTCTGTGAGTTTTCTGTGCTTCTAGAGAATTGCAGATTACTTGCAACCCTAGATGCAAGGTTATCTGATAAGTATAAGTATAAGGCATCTGCTCTGGTAAGTATCTGATAAGGTAAAGTAAAGTGTGCTGTCAAGTCAGTTTCGACTCCTGACACCCACAGAGCCCTGTGATTGTCTTTGGTAGAATACAGGAGGGGTTTACCATTGCCTCCTCCCGCATAGTATGAGATGATGCCTTTCAGCATCTTCCAATATTGCTGCCCGATATAGTACCAGCGGGGATTCCAACCGGCAACCTTCTGCTTGTTAGTCAAGCATTTCCCTGCTGCGTCACTTAAGCGTGCTAGTCTATGGCATATTTCTTGACTGCTGGATCCTTTACTGTTGATCTTTTACTGTTGCCTGTCTGATAAGTAGGCAACAATAAAGGATCAACAGTAAAGGATCCAGCAGTCAAGAAATACGCTGCAGACTAGTACTTGGCAGGGTTGCGATGGAGGCCTTGGAAAGGATACTTAGATGCCGTGACATGTCTATACCTACAAAGATTAGAATCGTTTGGACCATAGTTTTTCCCGTGACACTTTATGGATGCGAAAGCTGGACTCTGAAGAAGCAAGATAGGAAAAATGTTGACACTTTTGAACTTTGGTGCTGGAGAAGACTTTTGAGGATACCATGGACAGCCAGGAAAACAAGCAAATGGATCATAGAACAAATCAATCCAGAATTTTCTCTCGAGGCACAAAGGACCAGGCTCAAACTATCATACTTCAGACACATTATGCGAAGACCCAGCTCCCTTGAGAAGTCCATAATGCTGGGGAAAGTGGAAGGAAAGAGAAGAAGAGGATGACCAGCAGCAAGGTGGATGGACTCAATCATGACAGCAATGAATGTACCACTGAGAGACCTGAAAGGCCAAGTTGAAGACAGATCGTCCTGGAGAGAATCTGTGTGGTTGCTAAGAGTTGACACCAACTTGACGGCACTCAATCAATCAATCAATCAATCAAAGGCAACACTTGCTTTTCATAGTCACAGATCCCTACCCACTGCAGTGCCCATCTTTTCTCCAACTTTCTCCATCTTTTCTTGCATGGGTTGTAATGTAGTTCCCCGACTAAAAGTTTCTACAGTACTACTCCTTGTATAGGAGGAGTGGGAAGTGCGTGAGGAGCAAGAACATTGTATGGCTTAGATTTGACAGGCTGATTTTAGAGTGTTAAACTCTTTCCAGTTACACATTTGGCTCTCCTAAGATTCTCTCTGTGACCAGGTTTGGCAGAGAATATCCTGTTTTTAAAAAACTTCTTGGCAGCCTTCTGTGTAACTCAGAAGTTTGCACCACCCCTCTGCAGTTTTTTCTCTCTGGTCCTAATTTTGTAGCTCTGAAGATGCGACTGGCCTCTGTCAACTTGAGTCATCCATTGGTGGGAAGGTGCGGGTAGGGAGAGAGAAGCATCAGCAGGGCCAAGAGCCAGTAAATATGCATCAGTTACTGATTTGTGTTTAATGCTGTGATTAATTACTGAGCTGCGGTCAGGAGAGAGATAGATGCAGAGGAGAGAAGCAGTTACTGAAAAGCCCAAAGGTCAGAGGTCGTGCTTAACAGCTGGGGCAATATTTTTACAACCCCCTTTTCCCGCCGGGGAGGTAGAGGTATCAGATTTATACTGTCCCCGTGCTCCTGGCTAAACTCTTGACAAGCAAAAGTTCCTCAGCCCTCTAATGTAGCTCCCTCTGTCCACATTGCAAAAGCAAAAAGGAGCACCATCATCACTCTTGCAGAATTGGAAAGGCAATCGCCTAGCTCAGGAGTTCCCAGATGTTGTTGGAATACAATCCCCATCATTACATAGGAAGATAGGAAGCTGCCCTAGATTTATTATTTATTGTTTATTTATGATTGAATTTATATACCACTTAATATGAACTCTCTAGGCGGTGTACAGAACTAAAAACATAATCCAAATATAAAATTCATAAAATGATAAAAATCATAATAGATAAAACACATTAAAATTTAAAAATTAGATTAATTATTGAGTCAGGCCCTTGGTCCATCTAGCTCACTATTGTCTACACTGACTAGCAGCTGCTCTCCGAAGTTAAAGGCAGAAGTCTCTACCTGGAGAGACTGCCAGGGATTGAACCTGGGACCTTCTGCATGCAAAGGAGATGCTCTTCGACTGAGCTACAGCCCCATCCCCTAAGGGGAATACCTTACAGCATTCACATGTAGTCTCCCACCCAAATGCAAACCAAGGAAGACTCTGCTTAGCAAAAGGGACCATTCACGCTCATTACCACAAGACCAGCTCTCCACTGCTTTGTTGGCATTAGAATATTGTCACCCTAAATAGAATGCGATTCAGATATGTGATTGTGTTTGTATTTTTGGTGCATTCCTTAATTGTTGTGATGCCACACTTTTTTGAGGGGGACTCTTCTTTTTCTTCCCTTTGTTTGGCATGGTTTCAACAGGCTGTGTGCAGACTTGTGCCAGCTGGTGTCTGTGGCCAGGTAGGCAGCTGTGGCAGGGGTGAGTAACGTTTACAGTCCATGCAGAGTAAATATTTCTCCTGGATTGGAAACGTGTGAGACGATGCAGTGTGTTGCAATCTGTTCCCTGTCAGCAAGTTGATTCTCTGCTGGATCCAGTGTCTGACTAACCCTCTTCCCCAGATCTCTCAGATTTTTATTGCAAGTCATTAAGGCAGGGCTTCTCAGACCCAGGTCCCCAGTTGTTGCTGGACTACAACTCCCATACTCCATCACACACACACACACACACACACACACCACTTTTCATCCAAAAAGGTTATCAAAGTGGTTTACATAGCAAAATGAGAAAATAAATACAGCATTTCAGGCAAAGGTTCTACAGAAAAAAGAACGGAAACATTACACTTTCTTATTGCTTGATTCGGTTCTAGCATGAAATGAATGAGACCCTGCCAAATAGCTGGAAGTTTCCATATTTTATGTGCAGAACTCTCCCTGAGTTGTATAAATGGCGATGCTGTTCACGAGTGTAACATGCCAGACTTTTCTCAACCACTCCTTCGTTGTTGGTTTTTCTTTTTCCTTCCATTGTTGGGCTCTTAAGACTTCTTCCATTGCTATATGATTATACTGTACTACAACCCCCAACTTCACTTGTGGCAAACTTGGCCTGACGAAGTGTTCACATGCAGCTGCCCTGTCCTGCCTTTTTTGTGATCCTTGCTAATGGGATCTTGTAGCTGTCTCTGGGGATTATCTAAGGCCGACACAGGATACCAAACTGAGGTATAACATGGACTCTCTTAGCATTGCTTTAAATCAGAGGTTCCCAACCTTGGGTTTCCAGATGATGCTGGACTAAAACTCCCATCATCCCCAGCCACAATGGCTGAAGGCTGGGGGTGATTGCAGTTGTAGTCTACATAAGAACATCCCTTCTGGATCAGGCCTAAGGACCATCCAGTCCAGCTTCCTACCCTCTCTCCTGCTGTTGCTCCCCTGCAACTGGCATTTAGAGGCATCTTGCCTCTTGAGTCTGAAAGTAGCTTGTAGCCACTAATGAGAGCCACCTAATGGGAAAAAACTTGCCTAGTGAACAAGAGGTTGCTGGTTCGAATCCCTGCTGGTATGTTTCTCAGACTATGGGAAACACCTATATCGGGCAGCAGTGATCTAGGAAGATGTGGGAAGGCATCATCTTATACTGTGTGGGAGGTAGCAATGGTAAACCCCTCCTGTATTCTACCAAAGACAACCACAGGGCTCTGTGGCCGCAAGAGTAGACCTTGCCTTGAAGGCACAACTTTACTTTTACCCCTGGCTCTAGAGTTGCGAGAGGAAGAAAAACCTCTTTCTGTCCGCTCTCTCACCACCTCATCCATCCATAAGTTTTAAAAACCTATACCATGTCTCCCCTTAGTCCTACTTTTTTTCCCCTTCCCTAAAAAGTCCCAGATTGTGTTTCCTTGCCTCATAAGGAAGGTGCTCTGGGCCATCTGGGGTGCCAAAGCGGACAACCCTTGCTCTCTGCCCTCCCTTGGTGACGTCCCCAATCTGGTCTGAGCCCCTGGCCGCCCTTGAGCACAGAACCCCTCTGGTTGTCAAACCTCTCCGGTGTCAAACCGCTTCCCTTCATTAATGTTTGGCAGAGGCTGGAGTTTGCAAACCAGACTGCAGTCTGGAACATATCCAGGTTATGATGGCGGGGGGGGGGGATTGTTTTTAGGGGGAATGGAGGGAAGGACCCCCCCACGGGAAGAGTCCAGCCACCAGAGCTGTTTGCAATAACCAGAAACAGAAGTTTGTGTGCACGCGCGGGCGGACAGGAGCGCATGCATGCAGGAGACGATTTGGGGGGTGGGAGTTTGGATAGCACCGTCCGCTGTCCCTCCCCAGCATGCAAACAGATCATAGCAGGCCTTGGGGAAAGGCCAACGAGGTGGGGCGGGGAATAAACTCTTTCTCTCCTCCCCCCCCACCCCATAGAAAGAGGCCAATCCCCCAGAGGCCCCCAGTAAGCACTTCCTGTTGGGATTAGCGGAGCTGTTGGGCATGTGTGTGCTTTTTCTTCAGGAAATACCTTTAGTAAGCCCTGGTGGGGTCTCCATGGCAACGGGCGAGAGGACCTGCTGATCTCAGCCATTCAGGGCTTTATTGTTCCCTGCATCTCTTTGTTGGCTGCATTATTGCAGCCGCCCTGGCAAATAACAGCAGTTTGCACTGTTTTGTGAGGGCCTTGAATGCAGGGGTTTTTACATTCAGATGGCCCAGTCTGGCACAGGGCCATTGGCATGCAAAAAAAAACAAAAAAAAAAAAACCCTTTCCCCCCTGAAAGTGCCTGTATTCAAGCCCTGGCTGAATACCAGAAGACGAAAGGTTAATCTGTGCTGCTTCTACACACACATATACACACTCACTCTACTACTGCCAAACTCTGCTGTCTCACTCTTTTCACCTGGAGCTGGGTCTGGGCTGGAGGGAAAGGCCTCCCCCCCCCCCCCCGGCTCTGGAATTATCATCTTCTCTTCCCCTTCTGCCCGGCGGCCTCCCCAGATCCTTGGAAACTTCATGACAGCTCTAAGAACCCGTTGAGTTTTGCCATCTGGCCCGGCCTTGCCAGACTAAACTCCGGGTTTAATTCCGTTTTCAAAGCTTCAGTAAAAACTCGCCCACAGCCCGGCAAAAGAGCGTTTGGACGTTACATCATCCTTGTAATTCTTCTGCTTGTTTCAAAACCATTATGTAATGTTCCTGGCAGGAGCAGCCGCTCACAGGCTCTTGGGGTGCCCCAGCACACTCCAGCGGGTCCCGGGCTGAGAAGCTCGTGTTACAGCCTCAGGCACAGGGTATTAAGAGACACTCTCCTCCAAATCCCTGGAGGGACGCAGCGTGGATGTGGTTTTGTGGTTCCCATCAATCATCTCCGTTTCAGGTTTTTGTGGGGGGGGGGGGGGGGGTTGGTCGTCGTCACTGAAGTATGCGTGTGCCGAGACTGCATGCAACGGACTGCTTGCTCGTCCTGGGGTGAGTTTACAGAAGCCTTCAGTTTCTATAGATCAACGAGAACAAATGTTTATATACCGCTTTTCAACAAACATTTCTAAAGCGGTTTACACAGAGAAATAATAAATAAAAATAAGATGGAGCCCTGTCCCCAAACGGCTCACAGTCTAAGAGATATGTAAGACAGACACCAGCAACAGTCACTGGAGAGATTGTGCTGGGGGTGGATAGGGCCAGTTACTCCCTCACTGCTAAATAAAGAAAAAATTGTAGGTTCAACAATAGCTGGAGAACCACCTATGATCTACACCGTGTATTGGTTCTCAAGCTTGGTTCCCCAAGTACTGTTGATCACAACTCCCATCATCTTCAGCAGTGTTCCCTATAACAGGAATTTCCAAATGTTGTTGACTACAACTCCCATCATCCCCAAATACAGTGGCCTTCTGTTGGGGGTGATGTAAATTTGTAGTCATCAACATCTGAGAATCCTTGATACAGGAGACACTGATCCCACAGCCACAAAGGCCATTGTGGTTGGGGATGATGGGAGTTGTAGTCGAACACAATCTGGACACCCCAGCAGTGTTCCCTCTAAGTTGTGCGCACATGCACATGCTCAGAAGCTTTGTTGATGTCCGCTCGGTTAGTTTTAGTTCCCACTCAAGTTGAATCAGCAAGGTCACATTTTGAAGGCACATGTGCACACACTGTCTTGATACTCCCACTCAGAACAAAACTCATTTTGCACCCAGATGTAAAATATTAGATGGGACACTAGACCCTAGTTGGGAGGAGAGTTGGTCTTGTGGTAGCAAGCATGACTTGTCCCCTCTGCTAAGCAGGGTCAGCCCTGGATGCATGTGAATGGGAGATTACATGCGTGAGCACTGTAAGATAATTCCCCTTATGGGATGGGGCTGCATCTGAGACTCAAATTTCCCTCCCTGGCAGCATCTCCAAGATAGAGCTGAGGGAGATTCCTGCCTGCAACCTTGGAGAAGTTGCTGCCGGTCTGTGTAGACAATCCTGTGTAGACCAGGATTACAGTCCTGGTCTACACAGTGCTGCCCAATCCTGCCAGTCTGTGTAGACAATCGGTATATGGCAGCTTCCTATGTTCCTAACCCCTGCTAGGGCACTGGGGCAAACCTTTCAAGCTTCATCAACACAGGGACTGGCTTTGTGTCTTAAAACACACCCACGGTATCCCTGCAGGATAATCTTGTAAACCTCCTAGAGCTCCACTCGTGATTAAAAAATAAACTGCCTAGAGATAATTGGTTTAGGTGGCGTAAACATGTAGCAAATAATCTGCCAAGCTGTCTTTCAGGGAAGGTTGTTCCTCTGTTAGTTTTCTTTGAGGAAGCCTTTTTAAGCTTCCAAGGAGAGGACCCTGGGATTTCCAGGAATGCATTGGGACATTCGCCTTGAGTTAGACTAGTTGAGTACCACAATCTCTTTGGGTATCCCTGTGGTCTCTTAAAGAACATGTAGATACGTCCAAAGTGCATCACTTACATTGGCTCAGTAGCAGTTGCAACAACCATAAAAGGAAGACCAGTAGTAGTTGTACAGTGTTCTTATCCTGGTAGGATGAGTGCCAAAGGCATGGGTAGGAAATCCTCAAGATTTATCTTATCTGAGCAATGTTCTTTTGTTGCATTGTTTAAAAGTATTTGCATCTTCCTATTCATGCTTTGGGTTTGTCTTTTTAAGGTAAAGTGTGTCAAGTCGATTTCGACTCCTGGAGCCCACAGAGCCCAGTGGTTTTCCTTGGTAGAATACAGGAGGGGTTGACCATTGCTTCCTCCCGCGCAGTTTGAGATGATGCCTTTCAGCATCTTCCTAGATCGCTGCTGCCCGATAGAGGTGTTTCCCATAGTCTGAGAAACTTACCAGCAGGGATTCGAACCAGCAACCTTTTGCTCACTAGGCAAGTCATTTCTCCGCTGCTCCATTAGGTGGCTGTGTGCAGTGTACAGAGGTACAAATCTGCATGTAGGTACAGATATTCCTGAGTTAGGTTGAGCAGTGGTACATTTCCTGACTGTATCCTACATTTCAGGGGGCCTGGATCCAGGTTTGCTTCCCTTCACACACATGCACCCCTCCCCGCCCGTACATACAGCAGGCCTTAGCACATTTTCTTTGGATCTAGGAGTCAACCCAAAAATCTAGGAGCCAGACAGGAAACTTCACAAAATTGGTCGACTTAGTGATGGATATTATAGAGGGGGAACATAAACGGGCTTTTTAAAAAAGCAGTAACAGAATAGAAACATGGCTTGCCTGAGACAAATAAAGATTTTATTAAATAACTTTACCTTTGAATATCCTCGTCTAGCCACCACGGTTAAATTTCTAGTTGCCATGGCTCCCTGAAGCCTTGAATTTGTCAAGCTCAGGTGTCTTCTTCTGAACACATGCCGAACATAATGTCTGAATAGGTTTTGTGTCTGAGCCTAACTTGCCTTGGGGTGCTTGTGAGGACGGGAGGAGGAAAAAAAGCACATGGGCAACCCTTGGTGGAAGGGCAGGAAATAAACTGGGAGGGCTGGTCTTGTGGTAACGAGCATGGATTGTCCCCTTTACGAAGCAGAGTCTGCCTTGGTTTGCATTTGGATGGGGCTGCACATGTCTGCTTTAAGATATTACCCTTAGATGGGGCTGTACCTCAGTGGTAGAGCATCTGCTTTGCATGTGGAAGGTCCCAGGTTCAATCCCTGGCAGCATCTCCAGGTCAGGCTGGGAGAGACTCCTGCCTACAACCTGGGAGAAGCCACTGCCAGTCAATGCAGACAATCCTGAGCATGATGGACTATGGTCTGACTCAGTATATAGCAGCTTCCTATGTTCCTAATGCAATCCATAATGATAAATAATGGCATTTAAGAACAGCCACAGATGATTAAGAAATGGTCACTGACCTGGGGCTTCCCGTGTGAGCCTCTGGGAATGAGGGAGGAGGCCCAGCCTTTGGCTAGTGTTATGGTAATTTGGCTAGTGTTATGGTAATTTCCTGATGCAAATGTCAGTGATTACCAGAGGCTCCATTAAAGCCTGAAGTTTTCTCAGAGGGCTGGGACTGCCCCAGGCGGCTCTTAAAGAGACTCTCTGCACAATAGAAACCAATACAAAGGACCAGGGAGATCATCTGGCTTATTAAACATTTGTTAGAAGTGGGGAGGGGGTGTAGGGGGGAGAAGGAAGGCTGGTGGAGCTTCTCGCCACCAGTTGGCTGGGCCCTGCTCCGGAGAGGAGATGCACCTGGCCGCCGCCTTAAGTTACAAAGCAGCCAGGGGGTTATGAAAGAGACATTTGAGCCTGACAGAGCCCAGCGATCAAACGGGCTCCCCTTAATTAACATGCGCCAGCGAAAAAGTGGCAGCAGCAGCAGCGCTCCTGTGTTGGGCCTGTCTCGGGGGAGTCGGGGTGGGGGGGATCCGTGGGAAGAAGAGTTTTTGTGGGTTTGCAACTAGCTTGCTCTCATGCCATCCCTAGGCCTCCTCGACCAGCGCCTTGGAATATCTGGGTGTGGTTCCGCTCAGGGATAGGTTGGTGTTTGCTCCACGCTCAGCAAAGCGGAAGCAGGCCCATCTCCTAGGGAGGGGTTCCCAGTCTTGCCCCCCCCATGTAGCGCATATGAAGCTGCCATATACTGAGTCAGACCATTGGTCCATTAGCTCAGTACACAAGAGATGCACCACTGCAATCCTTCAGCTGTTTTTGGACTGGGTAAAGTCCAAGTCGGTGTCGACTCCTGGTGACCACAGAGCCCGGTGGTTGTCTTTGGTAGAATACAGGAGGGGTTTGCCGTTGCCTCCTTCCGCATAGTATGAGATGATGCATTTCAGCATCTTCCTAGATCGCTGCTGCCCGATATGGGCGTTTTCCATAGTCTGGGAAACATACCAGCAGGGATTTGAACCGGCAGCCTCTGGCTTGCTAGTCAAGTCATTTTCCCCAGCGACAGTGGTGAATAGTCAGAGATTATGGGAGTTGTAGTCTTGACATCTGCAGGAGGGCTGAAGTTATGCAGCCCTGGTTTACACTGAGCCAGGGGTCATCCCATGAAACTGATGGCCCAGAAATTTAGGACCAACTCAAGGAAGTACTTGTTGACACCATGCGTGGTTAATCTGTGGAATTCTCTGCCACAAGATATGGTGATGGCCACTAGCTTGGAGGACCTTTAAAAGGGGTTTAAAAATCCATGGAGAACAAGTCTATCAGTGGTTATAGTCCACCACCAGCCTCAGAGGGGAGCAAGAGCTGGAGAGAGGGCGTGCCTTCACCTCTTGCCTGTGGGCTTCTCAGGGGCATCTGGTGGGCCACTGTGGGAAACAGGATGCTGGATTAGAAGAGGCCTTGGGCCTGATCCAGCAAGGCTGTTCTTGCAGTTGCTGTCCAGCGTTTCAGACCTATCTTCAGGAATCTCTCAGCCCTACCTGGAGAAGCCAGGGAGTGAACCGGGGACATGTTCAGTGTTCTCTCTAATTTTTTTTCATCTGTGTGCAGAATGAGTTTTGTTCTGGGCGGCAGTCTCAAGGCAGTATGCGCATGCACACATGCAGGCCGAGTGGGGCCTTCCCAATTCCACCTGAGTGGGAATCAAAAATTAAATGAGTGGACATTAAAAAAAAAGGTGTGAGTGCACACAGACACGCACGCCTTAGAGGGAGCACTGGGCACGTTGCATGCCGAGCAGACGCTCTTTTACTGAGCTGTGGCCGTAAGTCGGGGGAGTGGAGAGAGATCCAGGGATGTGCATGCTCCTGTGAATTCCGGCCGCCGCTTTGTTAACCCTGGGCTGCCTTCCTGTTGCTAAGATTTGCGGTGGGGGGCAGGGGCTCTGCCTTGGAAGCGCAAATCAATTTCGGACACCTCGAGGCCCCGCCCTCTAGCCCAGATTGTCTCGTCTCCCCTTTCCCAGAGGGGCTGGCTGAGCTGGCTATGGTCATTAGCCTGTGAATGCCTCCCGTCCCTGTTCCCACCGAGCCTCTTCACCAGCCTGCGCGCTGGGTTACCAAAGGCCAGCGGCCTGCCGTTGCCCTCTGACTTCCTCCTCTCATCAGCTGGGGCTGCGGGAGAGGTGCTGTCCATCACCGGCAGAAAAACATCCCTGAACTTTGAGCTTCCATTGGTCATGGCAGCTTAAAGCAGAACGGCGCAGGGGACGGGAGCTCTATTGACTTGGCGGCGAGAGCCCGGCGGCTTCAGTGCTCCGTCCTCCGTTCCAGACCCTTGGAGACGAAAGGCAGTTGGGAGGTTTGCCAGTGGAAGGAAGCTCCCAGGCAGTGTTGGGTGTTCAGGGGGGGCCAAGTGGTGGTGCTCGCGGAAGAGACCTTGGCGTGTTAGCTTAGAACAGGGATGGGCCTTCTGTCCTCATAGGAACAGAGGAAGCTGCCATATACTGAGTCAGACCCTTGGTCCATCTGGCTCAGTATTGTCTGCACAGACTGGCAGCGGCTTCTCCAAGGTTGCAGGCAGGACTCTCTCTCAGCCCTCTCTTGGAGATGCTGCCAGGGAGAGAACTTGGGACCTAGATGCTCTTCCCAGAGCAGCTCCATCCCCTGAGGGGAATCTCTTACAGGGCTCACACTTCTAGTCTCCCTTTCATATGCAACCAGGGTGGACTCTGCTTAGCTAAGGAGACAAGTCATGCTTGCTACCACAAGACCAACTCTCCTCCTCTCTGCTGGGGCTCTCTTCTCCAGACAGAGCAGGGGCAGCTCTTTCATGCAGCAAAGTAAGGCGGCTGCCTCAGGTGGCAGAGTTTTGGGGTGCCAACAGGGTGGCAAAATGTGCCACCGACGCCATTGGAGTAACTTTTTGGCACTTACCTAATCCTTGCAAGCTTTGCAAGGAGCACGTCTCGCCAGTTTCCCCTGTAACAGGGATTCTCAGAGGTTCTTGACTACAGTGCCCAGCACCCCCAGCTGCAGTGGCCTTTGGCTGGCAGTTGTAGTCAACAAGATCTGGGAATCACTGTGGTGTAGTGGTTAGAGTGTTGGACTAGGACCGGGGAGACCTGAGTTCAAATCCCCACTCAGCCATGAAACTCACTGGGTGACTCTGGGCCAGTCACTTCTCTCTCAGCCTAACCTACCTCACTGGGTTGTTATGAGGGTAAACACAATTGTGTACATCACTCTGGGCTCCTTGGAGGAAGAGCGGGATATAAATTTAAAATAATAGTAGCTAGCTGGGCTAGGCACAGACTGGCCCACCCACGCGTCACCACTGACCTGCACGCCACCCTTTTCTTGTCCCGCCCCCCCCCCCACTTTCTGGCCAGCCGGGCGCCAGCTTCTTCTCTCCCCCACCTCGCTTTCTGACCCACTTCTTCTCCCCTCACCCCACCCCATTTCTGGCTGGCCCATGGCTATCTGGCAGCTCTCCAAACTCTTGCGAGAGCTACCACACATGGGATTAGCCACAGGTATGCCTTAGAGAATTAAATAGATAGATAGATAATAACATCTAGGAATCCCGGTTACAGGGAATGCTGCTCTTCACACTTCTTGTGAAGCTTGCAGGAAGTACAAGGAGAGAAAAGGTGGTTGGTTGGTTGCTGGCTGGTGACCTTCCCTCCTCCCCATGCCACTTTTAAGGGTCAGTTTTTGAAAGAGGGATGAACCCCACCCCTGCCCCGGTCATGGAGCAAGGCAGTAATAGTCTGTGCCACAGTATATGGCGAGTATTTATATACTGCTTTTCGACAAAAGTTCCCAAATCAGTTTACATAGACTTTAATTAAAATGGCTCGCTGTCCCCAAAGAGCTCACAGTCTAAAAAAGAAACCTAAGATAGACACCAGCAACAGCCACTGGAGGGATGCTGTGCTGGAGATGGAGAGGGCCAGTTGCTCTCCCAGTGCTCAGTAAAGAGAATCACCGCTTTTGAAAGGTGCCTCTTTGCTCAGTTAGCAGCTTGGGTCACCCCTGGTACAGAGGCCAAAAATACAGGTCAAACAGATCCTGTCTGTGTTAACTAAAGGAGATCTCCATACACAGAAACAGGGGTGTGTGTGCGTGTGTGTGTGTGTCACGTTTATATACCACCCTCTGTAAAATCTCAGGGTGGTTTACATTCCACTCAAACAGATATCTCTGAATATCAGGTGATGAGGAGATGGCCAAGGGGAAGGCCACTGTCTGTGAGTACCAGGAGGTATCTGGCTGTTTTTGAAACTGGTTGCTGGACTAGATGAACATAGGAGGCTGCCTAATACAGAGTCAGACTATTGGTCCATCTAGCTCAGGATGGTCTGCTCTGACTGGCAGCGGCTCTCCAAGGTTTCAGGCAGGAGCCTTCCCAGCCCTACGCGGAGGTGCTGCCGGGGACTTGAACCTGGGACCTTCTGGTATGCAAAGCAGATGCTCTGCCTCTGAGCTATGACCCCGTCCCCTGAGGCAGGTTCAGGCAACCTTCTCTCTCCAGCTTCTGTTCAGGGGCGTAACTATAATAGGGCAAGGGGAGACAGTTGTCTGGGGGCCCACCGCCTTGGTTCCCCCCCAGAGGCAAGTCACATGACTGACTCCCCCAGCTGCGCACCCGCCTGTGCTTCCTTCAGTTTCCTCTGAAATTGATGTGAGTGTTCAGACCTGGAGCTACCAGAACTGCATGTCTTTCTCTAGGACCATTCAATGACTTGCATCGTCCACAATGTACAAAACCTTTTAAAAAATAATTTAGGATGATGTTCTGTTGTGGCACATAGGATCTATCTATCTATCTATCTATCTATCTATCTATCTATCTATCTATCTATCCATCTCTATGTTTTTTGTTACCACTGTTCAGCCTCATTTAAGATTTCTTTACTTCATGAGCTGAGCTTCAGTGAGGGGTGGGGCATTTTAAAATCTTGTCTCTGGGCCCACTCCAACCTTGCTACACCCCTGCTGCTGCTGCTGAACTGCAGCTCAACAACAGGAGTCTTACTTCAACAGCAGCTAGAGAGCCAAGGGAAGGGGAATATCTCACAGCAGCCAGCGCTCACAGCTAATCACCCATCCAGGTGTAAACCAGGGCAGACCCTGCTTAGCAAAGGGGTAAATTCATGTTTGCTGCCTCCCTCAAGAGCTACCTAATGGCGCAGCAGGAAATGACTTGCCTAGTAAGCCAGAGGTTGCCGGTTCGAATCCCCGCTGGAGTGTTTCCCGTCAGGCAGCAGCGATATAGGAAGATGCTGAAAGGCATCATCTCATATTTCGCGGGAGATGGCAATGGTCAACCCCTCCTGTATTTTGCCAAAGACAACCACAGGCCCAGGAGTCGACACCGACAGCACATCTTACTTTACATCCTTCAAGATGAGTTCTCTTCCCAATCTGTCCAGTTCTGCATTCGGGCTGCCACACCTGTTTGAAAGATGCAGTCGCTACCCTACTTTTCTCTTCTGTTGGATTGTGGTGATGGTGGTGTGTGTGTGTGTGTATGCGTGTGTGTGGTATTTTAACGATTCACCACCTTTGGATCTGCAGATAAAAGGCAGTCTAGAAATGTTAAAATAAATGTTACACCCTGCCCTGTCTCCAAGGAGTTAAGGGCAGTGTATACCGTTTTATGTATCATTTTATCCTCTCAACATCCCTGTGAGGTAGGTTAGGCTGACAGTGTGTGACTTGGCCCACGCTAGCAAGCTTCTTGCCTAAGTGGGAATTTGAACCCAGGCCTCGTACCATGAGACTCACTTTTGGATTTCACAGCCCCCGAGTTCCAAACAGAATGACCCCCTGTATTATGTGCTAGGAATTTATGCACCATCTCATCTGAAGGTTGGGTGGGGCTGAGAGCTTCCATCTCCTTTTGCTGCTATCTCGTTTTCAACTCCAAAGTTGAGTCCAGTTTGGGAGCTGTGCAGCCAATGGAAGCCAAGCTAAATTTGTAGTTAGTTTGTGGGGAAATGCTTCTACCTTGTGGCCGGGGGCAGAGCTAGATTGTGTAAGGATAAATGCTACAAGCTTCCTTAAAAAAAAAAAAATTCTTTTCCCGTTTTCCGCCACCACCAGATTTAATTCTGAGATTCTGGTAATGTCTAGGGCAGGAGAAAATGAAACTTGGAGGTTATTGAGAACAGCATCTGACCTCAGAGACCCTTTGGGTGGGCCAGCATGACAGGGTGTGTTGGCTGAAAACTAGCTATCATCTGTGTGCACAGCTGACTGTCCTGTTGAGATTTTGTTCTGAGCATTTTGGTTTCCTCCATGTAACATTCTTACCCTCCCACTTTGCAGACTACCATTTGAGCAGCATGGCTTGATTTTTAAACCTGTGATTGAAAATCGCAGTGATTTAGGTTGCCGGGTGGGGTGGGGGAAGGCTGACAAATAACTGATCTAAAGAAGGTTTTGAAGGAATTTTAAATTCATGTATTTCCTGATCAGGCATGCAAACTGACTGGGTGCTATAACAGAACATATAGTGCATAAGCCAGCAGGGTGGGTACCATCTTCTGGGGGTATTAATGCTCATTGTGGTTTTTGACAAGGTCTGCACCCCTAGAGATGGGGGAACTGGTGACAGCATATACTTCGCACTGTCTGTGTGTTTTCGTGCTTTTCTTGTCCTGACCATCAGGCCTGCAGTAGCCACATTTGTAATGGTTTTTTATTTTATTTTTAAGAACACACAAACTACTATAAAACTTTATCAGTGTCAGAGGAATGGAGATGAAAATTGGCAGGAATATCCTCCAAAGGTTACTCCATGGAGAGAGCAGAAGCATTTGTTCATTGTTGCCCTAACCCTTTGATCTGTGCAAAAGTTTGTTTGTTTGTTTGTTTGCTTGTTCAATTTTTATACCGCCCTTCCAAAAATGGTTCAGGGAGAAATAGCAAACAAATAAGATGGACTACATAATAAAATGACAACAATTTTACCATAATAGTTGGGGGTTACGGTAAAGAACATAGGACGCTGCCATATACTGAGTCAGACCACTGGTCCATCTAGCTCAGTATTGTCTGCCCAGACTGGCAGCGGCTTCTCCAAGGTTGCAGGCAGGAATCTCTCTCAGCCCTCTCTTGGAGATGCTGCCAGGGAGGGAATTTGGGACCTAGATGCTCTTCCCAGAGCAGCTCCATCCCCTGAGGGGAATCTCTTCCAGTGCTCACACTTCTAGTCTCTCTTTTGTATGCAACCAGGGTGGACCCTGCTTAGCTAAGGGGACAAGTCATGCTTGCTACTACAAGACCAGCTCTCCTCTGAGGGTGATCAGAAAGCTGCAAGAACAAAAATGCTATCCTGTTTTCCATCTCTACGGGCATAAATGTTGCCAAGAACCACTGTGAGGATTCACCCCCTGATTTGTTACTGATGGCCAGAATTTGTGGGCCTGCCTCATGGACTAGGAAGGAGAGGCTTGCAGGTTAAAGGCTCCTTGTTGGTATAATCTGAAATCTTTTGGTTATGCAGCACACATTTTTATCTGATAGATTCTATATACTTTTTATCTGCTTAGAAAACCGGTAACTGCTTGGCTATTCCTTTGCACTTGCAAGGAGACAGACCACTTGCTCTCAAGCGAAAGCTACCGTCCTTTGCAAACTTATTTCGAAGTATGTGCTCCGGAAGAAAGTGGGGCTGACTTTCTAAGTAAATATACATAAGATCAGGTTGTGAGTGTCCAAAACCTCCCAGAAACATGAGCTGGTAGTTTCCTGGACAAACAAGATGGAAAGTAAATGCCCATGCTGTTGGGTTAGTGGTCATAAATATTCATAACTGGAGAACTGAGCACACTGCAGAGCTCAAAAAGTTGGAGGAGATAAAACAAGGGGACTAAATCATCATGATCCTGCTGAGATACAGGCTGCCATTGCCTGGGGCCTGGGGCCATCCCACTTAGAAAGCTGCCTGCAGAGTCAGACCCTTGGTTTATCTAGCTCAGTGTTCTCCACACTTACTGGCAGCAGCCCTCCAAGGTTTAGGCAGGGGTCTTTTCCATTCCTACCTGGTTATGCCGGTGAGTATTGAACCTGGGACCTTTTGTCCACAAAGCAGATGCTCCACCACTAAGCCACAGTCCCATCAGACAAGCAGTTTGTCTAAGCCAGTGCTGTTTGTTCTGGCTGGCAGGGTTGCAGGCAGTGGTCACACTGGTCAGCTTTTGCAGGAGCTGATGGGGATTGAACCTGGAACCTTCTGCATGCTGAACATTTGCTCTACTGCTGAACTACGGCCCCTCCCCGGTGCGGCCAGGCCAGACTTCCTTTAAAAATAGTTCTGTTGCAACCTGATTTCAAGTCAAATGACGACCCTCCTCCTTCCTTTCTCAAAGTGCTCTCTGGGGTCAAATGATGATGGCATAAGTTACATTCCAGTCCAATTTGCTGCCTGCTTATTCAGGGCTGTGTGTATTCACTACAGGATTCAGGTGTCCTGAGAATCTCAACTTGAAAAAACAATCAAACAAAACAAGTTTCTAGCCCTTTTAGAGGGCTATGTGTTGCATCAGAGGGAGAGCCTGCAAGTCAGGGGATCTCGGGCTCGGGTCTCCAGATGTTGTTGGACAAAGTGGCTCCTTTGGCCACTGTGACTGTGGATGATGGGAGCTGTAGTTCAGCATCATCTGGGGACCAGACGTTGAGCAGCCTTGCTCTGTCTGTTCAGTTCTGCATCTGGGCTGCTAGGCCTGTCCAGCACTTTCAGCCTAACCGACCTCATAGGCTGTGTTCCCTGTAACAGGGATTCCCAGATATTGTTGACTACAACTCCCATAATGCCCAGCCAAAGATTAGGGTTGCTGGGGATGATGGGAGTTGTAGTCAACCATGTCTGGGAATCCCTGTTATAGGGAACCTTGCTCACAGGGATGTTAAGGGGATAAAATGATACATGAAACTGTTTGCTGCCCCAAACTCCTTGGAGAGAGGGCAGGATTATAGCATTTATTTTTGGTTTTTTGCCTGCAGGGTAGAGACTCTCTCTCTCTCTCTCTCTCTCTCTAGCACCTTTCACACTGGTATAGCAGCCCAAATGCAGAACTGAACAGAGCTTCCTAAATTGGGGTCCCCAGATGGTGCTGGACTACATCACCCCCAGCCACTGACGTTCCATGTAACTGGGATGCCAAGAGGTTGTTGACTACAACTCCCATCAACTCCAGCTGCAGTGGCCTTTGGCGGGAGATGTCAGCATCATCTGGGAATCTCTGTTACAGGGAACACTGCCAGCCACGGAGGCCAAAGGAGCTGTAATCCAGCTGGGGTCCCAAGGAGGCTGAGAACCCCTGACTGCAGGGAAAGAGGGAGAAGCTTTACTCTTGCTGCAGTTGCCTTTAACCCCTGCCTGTTCTTTGCCCTTCCTGCTCTGTGTGGCAGCCAGCTTGCAAGTGGCTGAGCTTCAGGTAGGTGCTGCTCTTCCTAGAGCTGGATACTTCCCATCTCTCTCCTCCGCGTTGGAGAAGTTGCCCAAATGCCTTGGAGATGAGACGCAGCTGCTTGCCTGTTGGAGCACGACGCTTTGCGGCTGTAACTGGGTGCTAACCAATATGTTACAAATAACAACGTGCTGTGTACATCAATGCAGTGGCAAAACAAGCTCTGAAAAGGGTCCTGTGTGCAAGAATTGAACATTGGACCCCCTTGGATAATTTCCCCATAGGGATCAATGAGAAACTCAAAAATTTTAATACCTCCCCAAAGGCTGGGCAGAAAGCCCCAAAATTTCTCGTGGAGTTTCTACAGGAGGATAGTATTAAATGTATGGATGTTCAAGGAGATCAGTCCACCCATTGATTTTTAATAACTCCTTTGTTTTTAAAAGCTTTTAAAAAACCCATTAAAAATCAAAATTTCCTTGAACATCCACACATTTAATTCTATCCTCCTGAAGAAACTCCATGTGAAATCTCAGGGCTTTCCGCCCAGTCTTTTGGGAGGTGTTAACATTTTTGAGTTTCCCATTGATCCCTATGGGGAAAATAATGATTTAAGTTGGAAATATGGGCGCAGCTCCCCCTGGGGGCTGCCTGTGTTCATTGCACACATTTGCTCAATTGTAGATCCATCCCTGCATCAATGGTACTATCCAAATAATAAAAGCAAAATCCATCCCCATCCTGACTCTTGCTCCCCCTCCTCTTCCGACAGACCCGCATGGCAGCTGAGGCCTGCGTCTTCCTGACCACAGGATGCCCCCCTCCTCAGTGTTTGCATGCTGCTGAAGTAATGCCTCTGCGGTCAACAACTCACACCTTGCTTCCCCACCCTTCTGTCTCTTTGTCTCCCCTAACATTTCCAGTTTTGCCCAAAGCAAGTATTGAAGTGGAGTCTTATTCGGCCCACCCTGGCGACCTCCTCCAGCTGCGCTGCCGGCTCCGGGAGGATGTTCAGAGCATCAACTGGGTGCGAGACGGGGTCCAGCTCTTGGAGAACAATCGGACGCGCATCACGGGGGAGGAGGTGGAGGTCAGGGACGCCGTGCCCGAGGACTCAGGGCTTTATGCCTGCATGACCAACAGCCCCTCGGGAAGTGAGACCACCTACTTCTCCGTGAATGTCTCAGGTTTGTAGCCGTTGTAGGGGATGAGCGGCATCGAACCAGTGATGTCATAGTGGATGATGTCTGGTCTGGCTGCGGGTAACCTGGCCTTGATGATCTTCTTGGCCCGTGGGCAACAGGGACACTGTTTCTCGACCAGGCAATTGATGGACAGGGATTCCCAAGTGTTGTTCACTACAACTCCCACAGTTCCTGGCTGCAGTGGACTTTGGCTGGGGATTGCAGTCAAGAATATCTGGGAATCCCTTTTCCAGGGAACACTGGTTGTGAGGAGCAGGGTCCCATTCAAGTGTTTTACTCAAACTGCTGAGGTTTCTGTGTGGCAGCCAGCTTGCAAGTGGCTGAGCTTCAGGTAGGTGCTGCTCTTCCTAGAGCTGGATACTTCCCATCTCTCTCCTCCGCGATGGAGAAGTTGCCCAAATGCCTTGGAGATGAGACGCAGCTGCTTGCCTGTTGGAGCACGACGCTTTGCGGCTGTAACTGGGTGCTAACCAATATGTTACAAATAACGACGTGCTGTGTACATCGATGCAGTGGCGAAACAAGCTCTGAAAAGGGCCCTGTGTGCAAGAATTGAACATTGGACCCCCTTGGATAATTTCCCCATAGGGATCAATGGGAAACTCAAAAATGTTAATACCTCCCCAAAGGCTGGGCAAAAAGCCCTGAAATTTCACACGGAGTTTCTACAGGAGGATAGTATTAAATGGGAAATTTCAGGGCTTGTCATTTGGAAATCCCGCAGTCCCAGATATGTGGGGGAGTTGCCTGTAGTGAAGCAAAGGCCCTCTTCACATATGGAAAGGCGCTCTTGCCTTGATTATTGCTTCCCATGTTCAGCTCTGGCATTTAAAATGGGTCTGGGTTCAAATCACGCCCTTGCGGTAGGGGTCAAGTGCAAAGGTAAAGTTGTGCCGTCGAGTCGGTGTTGACTCCTGGCGACCACAGAGCCCTGTGGTTTTCTTTTGGTGGTTGCCTCCTCCCGCACAATATGAGATGATGCCTTTCAGCATCTTCCTAGATCTCTGCTGCCCAATATAGGAGTTTCCCATAGTCTGGGAAACGTACCAGTGGGGATTCGAACCAGCAACCTCTTGCTCCCTAGGCAAGTAACTTCCCTGCTGCACCATTGAGTGGCTTGCTCCCTTGGTGTAGGGCAGGAAAAGAAGCTGCATGTGACTGTGACAGATTTGTGTACCACTACAACTGAGATTTATATGCCACTTTTCAACCAAAGTTCTCAAAGCGGTTTACATTGAAACATAATAAATAAATGAGACAATTCTTTGTCCCTGAAGGGCTCACAAGCTTTAAAAAAAAGGAAAAAAAAGAGGTAAACACCAGCCCTGGAGAGATGCTGTGCTAGGGTTAGATACGGCTAGTTGTTCTCCCCTTGTTAAATATAAATAATCACCATTTTAAAAAGGCGCCTCTTTGTTCATTTAGCAGAATAAGCAAGAGTATATCGGATCATGCCATACTGCCACCTCCGTGCTCTCGTTAGTGGCTGAATTTGCCCTTGGAATAATATGCCTGTTCAGTCAATATGCCTCTATGAGGTTGGCCAGCTGTTATGGCTTGTTCAGATTGATGGGAGAGGAGACAATGGTATAAACCAGGAGTGGCTGCCCTAAGACCCTCCAGGTATTGTCAGACGACACCTCCAATTACCCCCAGCTCCAGTATTGTGGCTGGGGGTGATGGGGGTTGTAGTCTGATAACACCTGGAGAGTCTCGGGTTGGCCCCGCCTGGTATAAAGAGTTGTCTGAATTTGCTGGCAAGTGAACAAACAGAAGGCCCAACCTGGCCATTGCTAAGGTCAGACCTCCATCCTTTGCTTGACCATGCAAGTCCCAGCAGCTCTTGGAAAGGCAACTGAACCAGACTCCTTTTTAAAAATACAAATGCAAGCTGTGTTCCTTTTCCTTGCGTCTGGAAACCTGCTGATGACTGGGGCCATCTTAGGTACCATTTTGAGTGCCCTAGCCAAGGGGACTCATAGAGCCGTTCTAACTGGATTGGCTGTCCATAATTGGAGCCAATAAACATCAATGGAGCTGTCATCCTTTTAAAAATTAGAAAGCACCTTTTAAAAACTGCACCCAAACTACTCTGGGCAGGGTTGTTGCTCCTCACGGACGCTATCCAATAGGTGCTCAGCACAGTCACACCAAACAAGCTCACTTGCTGGTATCAACTTTTCCCTCCAAGATTGCCTGAAGTGCTTCAGAAACTGGCAAAACCCATTTGATCAGTGGCCAGAGTATGGCAAGAAAAAATTAACTGGGGTTTTGGACGCTGATAGCTCTGCTGTACCACTTCCGGCTCTCCAAAAAGCTATCGCCAGAGCTTTGTCTATGCCCTGATTCTGCTGCAGTATAGAATCTGTTGATTAGGAAGGGGGCTGAATTCAGCTTCCTGAAAAATATCATCTTTCTATCTTTCATATAGAAAAGCCAGGTTTCTAGTCCTTAGGATATGTGTGAAAGTATAGTCTCAGAAACTGGAGTGAGGATTGGAGAAAATTGCCAGTGGTTGATGTCAAGGACTTCAGTGTTCTGAATTGCCTTCCCCACAAATAGCCTCATGAAGGATTGTGCAAAATAAGAAATTGTACCAGTTTGCTCAATTGCCATAAATCAGGGCTGCACAACTTTGGCCCATCAACTGCTGTTGAGCTACAACTCCCATCATCCCCAAGCCACAGTGCCCAGTAGTTGGGGATGATGGGAGTGGAGGGCTAAAGTTGCACAGGCCTGGCATAAATATATCAGGGCACCAATTTTATCAGGGCACCAATTTCCGCAACCCACCCATGATTATACATGGAAAGGGTTGGGAAATTACACCCACTCGTTATGAGGCTCTGTCTAGACAACCAGTTCATCACAGGATATAGCTTTCCTAGTGCCACTCCAAATTCCTGTTGGGAGGAATCGCATGTTTCAGTTACTCCCACATATTCTAAAAATGATGATAATAATTCGACAGATATAAAGTCAGATGCAAAGGAGAAGAATTGCAGCCATTTCCTGACTGGTTTGTTTTTAATGTGTAGGGATTTGTTTATTTTTCCCATGAGAAAGTATTCGGTCATTCAATCCTCCACTTGCAGTCTGCAGTGGACCTGTCCAGGCATAGTTTTTATCCTATGAAGATCTACTTGCCTAAAGTAGTCCTGATGTGCAGGTTAAAGGACAACTAAGCTATGCAGAATGTTCAAGCAGACACTCCAAGAAAGCTGTTGAAAGGTTGACTTGGCCACAGGGGTCCACAAACTAATGGCTGGCCCAGCTGCAAAGGTCAAGAAATGTTGGCCTGGCTCAGGTAAAGGTGAAGTGTGCCATTGAGTTGGTGTTGACTCCTGGTGACCACAGAGCCCTGTGGTTGTCTTTGGTAGGATACAGGAGGGGTTGACCATTGCCTCCTCCCACACAGTATGAGATGATGATGCCTTTCAGCATCTTCCTATATCGCTGCTGCCCGATAGAGGTGTTTCCCATAGTCTGGGACACATGCCAGCAAGAAGTCGAACTGGCAGCCTTTGGTAGCCTGCCAAAATGTGTACCACCCAACACCAACCCTGTCAGGGCAGGAGTCTAGACTGTGATATCACACTGCATTTTGGAGATGATCAGAGGACCTCTGAAGCCCAGTATGGCGGCAGGGACAGGTCCTCTCCAGTGCTTAGCCAGGAATGGGGGGTTGTCATAACATAGGAATGTAAGAAGTACCTTGCTGGATTGGGCCCAAGATACCTTGTTTTGCACAGTGGCCCACCAGATGCCTCTAGGAAGCCCACAAGCAGGAGGGATGAAGGCATTCCCCATCTCCTGCTGTTGTTCTCCTGCAACTCAGCTGTTCAGAGGCAGCCTTTTAAAAAATGGTGCCCAGCTGCTCTGGGCAGGCTTGTTACTCATCATGGGCATTATCAAATATGTGCTCACTAGTTTATGCTAAGTTGGAGGTTGCATAAAGTCATCAAGTAGCCATTGGTAGACTTGTCCTCCAGGAATTTGTCTTAACCCTCCTTAAAGCCATCCAAGCTGGTGGCCATCACCACATCCCAGAATCCTCAGCTGCAATGGCTTTTGCTTGGGGGTTATGAGAGTTGTAGTCAACAACATCTGGGAATCCCTGTTAGAGGAAACACTGGACATAAGATGTTGTCTTTGCACTGAAACTGGGGGAGACTCAGAAAGCAGCAAGGTATCTCCAAGGCTCAGTGTGAGATTGACAAGGTCTTCCATTCTTCTGTAGTCTCAGGAGAAGGACTGGGGATCTCTTCATTACGTTGACTTGCCTTGGCCACCACACCAGAATGGTGGTAGCCTGCCTCTCCCTGTGAGCATGGCCGATCAGTTGAACCCCACACTTCCTTGTCATAGGGACATAGGAAGTTGCCATGGACCGAGTCAGACCCTTGGTCCATCTAGCTCAGTATTATCTTCACAGACAGACAGCGGCTTCTCCAAGGTTACAGGCAGGAATCTCTCTCAGGCCTATCTTGGAGATGCTGCCAGGGAAGGAACTTGGGACCTTCTGCTCTTCCCAGAGCGGCTCCATCCCCTAAGGGGAATATCTTACAGTGCTCACACTTGTAGTCTCCCCTTCATATGCAACCAGGGTGGACCCTGCTTAGCTAAGGGGACCAGTCATGCTTGCTACCAGCAGACCAGTTCTCTTGCTCTGCAGCTGCTTGACCCAGGCAACCTCTGCCAATTGTGGTTAAGGACTTCTGCATCTTCTTCGCGGCCTTCTCCATTCTCGAGCAGGAGAGGATAACGCAGAGCTTGGCTATTTGGCCACACTCAGCAGGTGCACCCAGGGGGCTTTCTCCAAAACTCAGTGAAGCCCACACCCCACCCCTCCCCTTCCTTTCCTGCTCTGGAGTGGAGGACTGGTGGTTTGGCTCATTCTTGGCAGAAGTGCACAGGAAAGGCAGGTGTAGAGCTTGCTGGTGGAACCCTCGGAACCTAGGAAGCTGCCTTATACAGAGCCAGAACTTTGGTCCAGCTAACTCCCTATGGTCCACCCTGACTGGCCTCGGCTCTCCAACACTGCAGGCAGGCATCTCTCAGCTCTACCTGGAAATGGAGTCAGGCATTGAACGTGGGACCTTCTCTGAGCTATGGCCCCAGCCTTGTGAGACCAAGGTGCTGCATGCACCGTGACTATGCAGTGACCCAGCCACCCCCAATCTTGGTGCTAGGGAGAGAGAAGAGGTCTCTGTACAACTGTGGATGGGGGGATGTTCCTCACAAATCTCTCTAGCTCTGAAGTTAGGGAACACAGGAAGCTGCCTTAGCCCATCAGACCATTGGTCCATTTTAGGTCAGTATTCTCTACATGGCTGGCAGCCTCTACCCAAGATGGCAGCCTCTACCCAAGCCTAAACAGGGTTATTGTGAGGAGAAACCTAAGTATGTATTACACCACTCTGGGCTCCTTGGAGAAAGAGCAGGATATTAAAAACAAAACAAAACACACACACCCAGATTTCAGGCCAGTGTCTCTCCCAGCCCTGTCAAGATATGCCAGGAAATGAACCTGGGACCTCCTGCATGCAAACAGATGCTCTTCCACTGAGCTATCGCCCCATCCTCAAAGGCCAATATTTTGCAGCACTCTCATGTAGTCACCCTTCCAAATGTAAACCAAGGTGGGCCCTGCTTAGCAAAGGGGACCGTCCATGTTCACTCCCGCCAGACCAGCTCTCCGCCCTGGAAGGAAAGCTGAGTTTGCTCCCTGTTCTCGCCAGTGAGGGTGGTGACTTCAAATGTGGAAGCCTGATGTGGAAAAATCAATGTGCCTGCCGATGGCAAGTTGGCAAACTCATCTGTGGGCCCCCTGCTCAACTAGGCAACCTAGCATGTCATGTCATGTTCTGCGCTTTCTCTCTCTCCTCATTGTTGTGTGGTGTACAACAGAATTCTGGCATCCTGTTGCCAGAAGTAGCAGGCTCCAATATGCCCCTAAGATGGTGTGTGCTGTGGGGGAAGAGGGGTGGGTGTGTCTCTGAAAGAGGAGCAGCCATAGGCTACTCAAGTAGAAAAGGAGGTGCTTCTGTGCCCTCCTCCTGCGTTGGTGCTAGCTAGGATGCTGTCAACTCACCTCTGATGCCAGCTGCCTTCTTTTTCAGATGCTCTCCTTTCTACCGAAGATGACGACGATGACGATGATTCCTCTTCTGAAGAGAAGGAGGCGGATAACTCCAAGCCAAACCGTACGTGTGAGATGAATCTGTTTCAGTAATTGGTACATCCCCAACAGCCAGGAATTCCATCTCGCAGACCCTGTTGACAGCAGAGATGCTTTTTTGGCTAAGCTCTCTCCACAAGCCCATCCAACCTTTGCCCATAGAATGCCCTAGGAATCAATCCGTTAGCAGTATTCCCGTGTCTGGGGGTGAACATTTAGAAAGAGGAGCTCCTATTCCTCATTGGAGACTCTCATTCTCCCTTGGTGGTAAAGACTGTTCTTGTTATACCGCTTTTCAACCCAAAACAAAAGGTTTCAAAGTGGTCGGCATAGCAAAAGACATGAGGAAATGGTTTTCTGCCCCCAAAGGGACTCGGCATCTAAAGCAAAGCCCAAATAAGACATCAATAACAGGCCCTGGGAGGAATCCCTTGCTGGACTGGATAGGGACGTCCCCTGCTGCCCCCCTGTGAAATATTGAGACACCCCACTTTAAAAGGTGCCTCTTTGCCAAGTTAGCTTTCTCAATTGTAGCTGCGCATAACCTTTCTGTGACACGCTCATGTCCAAGGACTGGCAAGTATTTGAGGCAGACAGGTAGTTAGGGGTAAGACAAGCCATGTGGCAGGCAGACGTTGCGTGTCTATCGGCACAGAAGGCTAGCTTGGGGGTCCCCCTTGACAGCCGAAAGCCCAGACCCAAGGGAGAGCCGTAGATCTGGGAGCTAAATCTCACTACCTTTTGCTCCCAGATGTGGTTGGACTATCACTTGCATCATCGCCAACCACATTGAGTTTTGGCTAACTACAGCAGGGAATCCAAGGTTGGGAACCCCTTGAAGGAAGGCACTGGCAGGGGATTGGCTCTCTGGTGTCACGTGATATCCATGACCGGGAGGATCCTGGGCTGTGGTGAATGGGTCCCTGTTTGAACTGCTTGAAGGTCCTTCCTCTGACCAGCAATCCTACCAGTGCTGGGGGCTGGAGCCTGACCTGTGGACGTTTCAGTTTGGATCTGGTGGCATTTCTACCCCCAACCTTGAGGAGAGAGGAGTGCCTTCTGCTTGGTCACAGGTTGTGTTTCACCTGGAGCCACATCAGTCTCCCTTTTGGTCCTCCTGCAGAAGCCATTGCACCTTACTGGACATACCCTGAGAAGATGGAGAAAAAGCTCCATGCGGTTCCTGCTGCCAAGACAGTGAAGTTTAAGTGCCCGTCCAGTGGGACCCCCACCCCGACATTGCGCTGGCTGAAGAACGGCAAGGAATTCAAACCTGACCATCGTATTGGTGGATACAAGGTAAGAGTATTTCTTGTCTGACGCAGAGATCACCGATTGGAGGACAGCTGGTTCTGAGAATATAGAAATAATCCACCCCTGTCCTAATCTGGTGGTTCTTAAGGTGTAATGTATTGAGCTTCCCTTTTCTGGTCTGTTTCCTTTATAGCCCACCCTATTTTCTCCCATTAGAGCTACCGTGTGAGGGAGTCTCGTCAAATGCTTCTGAATTAAAAACTCAGTTGCTGTTCACAATATGAGCTTTCTATCACAATTGCTTGTGCTGCTGAAGAGGCAAGTTGCACCTCAGTTGAAAAGGGTTACCTCTTCAGCATGCGGGGGAAAGGTTAAAAAATAAATGAAACACCCGCATTGGTTCCTGTTTTCATTCCTTCATCGTTTCCCCTGTTTTTCTTACAGTATGGCCATCATATGGGGAGGAACTCTCCTCATTGTGGCCTCAGGAGCCATCAGAAAATGCATCAGGGCCACTGATAGGTTTTTTTAATACTACTGTTAAAGATCTGCTGCTCCTGCTCTATGTACTGTAACATTCGATTGCTGATCAGCATTGAGGCCATAGTGCTGTGACCCTAGCAGAAGAACGGTTTCCTCAGTGACTGCGACCTCTGATAATGGAGGGGCAGAGATCATCTTTGCCCTCTGGCTAGTGCTCCTTCTTGCCTCTTAGCATAGGAAAGGAGCAACTTCCTCATAGGCTCCCAGGAACAACTCTAGAACTGGTTTGGGGGAGCAAAGGGGTGACAGAGAATGTTGTTGGGGGAGCGGGGATTTTGCTGCACGTTTTAAATACTCACTGAGGTAAGGAAATGAATGTTCATCTACCTTAAGGACCCTTAATTAAGGAAGCCGAAGGCCATTGTGGCTGGGGATGATGGGAGTTAGAGTTAGAGTCACTCCCCACCCCGCCACGTTTCCTCTGCTGGTGCTCTCTTTACAAACAGTCCGGTGGGGCGGCACCATACCTCCTTGCTGCCCCGTTGGCTCCTTGGACCAAAAGTACCCGGCGTGCTTGCACGTCACACTCATGTGCACGTTTTGGAGAGCCAGCGCAACGTGTGCGCACATGTGCCCGAGGTGCGCACATGTGCCCGAGGTGCGCACATGTGCCCGAGGTGCGCACATGTGCGCTGGTCAGTTCTGGTCTGAGGAGGCAATGGGTGGCAGGGAGGTATGCCGCCGCCCCACTGGACCATTTTTAAGTGTCGGCTGGGGAAATCCAATGCGGGGGAGGGAGTGTATCCTCCCCAGTCCTTAAAGTTATCCCCCCCCCCCCGCCCCGCCTTCAAACCAGCCAAACCGCCAGTCTTTTGAACCAGTTCGGAGGCCTGTAAAAGGGGCCTCCTTCTACGGGCCTAGTTCGTAGTCCCATAATCTCTAGGTCTAGCCCCATAATCTCTGAACCTTTTCAGAGCTGGATGGAGGCGTCTGGCTGAGTGTGCGGCGATGCAGGAGTCACCCAGGCACTCAGAACCGGCTGCTGCTGGCATGCCTTAGATGCCTCCGGCCCTGAACAACTTGTTTCCGTCTGGAGTGACTCACACGCCCAGCGTGGCCTCCATGCCTCCCACTGCTTGCGTAGCCCAGGCCCTGGCAATCATAAACTTCCTTTAGCAATCGGCACAAACGCTGCCCTGTTCTGCTTTTTCCTTTCTAATCTTCCTGTCTGGTCCCAGAAACTGTACCTGAGGAATCAATCGTGGCTTTAACGAGGCACCGAGAACACTCATGAATCAGACAGTCCTTGTCATTTTCTCCCAGGCTGAACCAAATTGTGCTGCGGCTCCTCATTGCTTCCTGAAAGTGATGACTCCAGAAAAAGTTATTCCACTGTGCACTCTTAATTTTCATCTTGGCTGGGCTTCTGCATCTCTGCCCTTGTCTTAGCTGCCTGAGCTGAGAGCTGCAAGGTGAAAGAGGGTGTTGTGAATCCGTCCCTTGACTGTCAGAGACCAGTTAGCCCGATGAGGAATCTTTCCCATCTATGGCCAATTGAAGTGCCGGAAAGCACAGCAAGGCAAAAATATTTTATTTTTCTTGTATAGAAGGCGAGACCTGTCGACTGGGCAAAGTCGTCTTGCACAGATGACACTGACTGGAAAGTTCAATGAATTAAATATGTAATCGCATTTTTATTAATCTGCTTGCAGAAGCGAGGTGAAAGTTTTGAATTTGTAGGATTTCAACTTCAAACATTTACTCGTTTTATTGAATAACTGCTATACATAGTAAGTTTGAGTCACAGTAACTTTGAATCTGAGAAAGATCATTTGCTTCTTTTGGGCATGATGTTTTTGAATTATTGATCTGATTACTGAGTGTAAAAAAAATCTGTTGAACAGTAACAGTTAAGAGGTCTTGATTATATTCAGAATTTCTTCTAAAAATATAATAAACAATTATTTAAATCTTTCACTCAACATATTCAGGTGTAAAAAGTAGTGCATTCTGCTAATTTAAGTGGCAGAATTGTTTCTGCAAAGTTTGGTATCTGTATGTATGACTTCATTTTGCACTAACAAATCAACAAACTCTTCAAAATATATAATAGATATTTGTATACTGCTCCAAATTCACATCTCTAGGCAGTTTATAACAAATATGAATTAAAACAGGAATTAAAATATTCAAAACAAAAGCTTGGATGAATAAATGTGTCTTGAGGATATAAATGTGTCTTGAGGATCTTTCTAAAAGTTGTCAAGAGAGAAGTCTCTTATTTTGGCAGGGAGCACGTTCCAAAGCCTTTGGATGTCAACAGAAGACCCGTCCCTGAATAGCCACCAGATGAACTGGTGGCAACTGCAAATGGGCCTCCCTGGATGATCTCAATGGATGAGATCATGGCAAAGAAGGCATTCTCTTAAATAATCTGGACATAAGCTGTTACAGGCTTATTATTAGTCTTAACAAATATTTATATACCACTTTTCAACAAAAGTTTCCAAAGTTTACACAGAGAAATAATAAATAAATAAGATGGATCCCTGTCCTTAAAGGGCTCACAATCTAAAAAGAAACATAAGATAAGACACCAGCAACAGTCACTGGAGGTACTGTGCTGGGGGTGGAGAGGGCCAGTTACTCTCCCCCTGCTAAATAGAGAATCACCACGTTAAAAAGGTGCCTCTTTGCCCAGTTAGCAAGGGAATATAGGTCAGAGTATACCTAAAATACTTTGGTCAGAAGCAGTGTTCCCAGGAATAGGGACTCCCAGATGTTCTTGACTCCCCCATAATCCCCAGCTGCAGTGGCCTTTGGCCATTCTAGCTGAGGATTATAGCAGTTGTAGTCAAGAACATCTGGGAGTCCCTGTTACAGGAAACTGGTCAGAAGAGGTGATTTGGGGTCTCAAGTAGTGTTCCCTGTTGTTGATAACAACTCTCATCATCCCCAGCTGCCGTGTCCTTTTGCTGGGGATGGTGGGAATTGTCGTCGTCAGCATCTGGGAACCCCAGTTACAGGCAACGCTGGTCTCAAGCACTCTGAAGACAAAACTGAGTGACTGGAAACGATCGTTTCAGCCAGAAATGATCCTAGCTGAAATATTATCACTACTCTACCATTAATATGTATGCAGTATACCGCTTTTCAACAAAAGTTCTCAAAGAAGTTTACACAAACAAAAATTGAGACGGTTCCTTGTCCTCACAGAGCTCGCAGTCTCAAAAGGAAACCTAAGGTAGACACCCAGCACCACAACTGGAGAGGTGGGGTGCTGTGATGGGATAGGGCCAGTTGCTCTCCCCCTGCTGAATAGAAGAGAATCGCCACTTTAGAAGGTGCCTCCGTCTCTCTTCCTCGGTACGGCTGTGATCCTCCACTATTGAACACCCTGCCCTAGTTTAGGAGCTCTGCACATTCCTCTTTTGTGATTGTGTGTGAGGGGGAAAGCAAGGTTGAAGCAGGAGGAAGTGATCATCTGGGGTTGAGGAGCTGGCTCTGAGGGAGTCTCCCATCACTTCCTCCTCCTCCTGACCTTGCTTTTGAAGAGCACACAGTCACAAAATGGGAGTGTGCAGAGCTCCTGAGCTAGGGTAGGCCATCGTGTGACCGAGCCTGTTTCCCACCCACCCGGGTGTATTTTCTGTGTGCAGCTCCCGCGCTTCCCCTCCCGGCTTCTGACTCTTTGTCCTGCACATTTTCAAGCGACGCTCTCTGCAAAATGTGAGGCCTCGGATTTGACCAGCCTGTTTTTGTGCTTAAAAGTTTAAAGATGGGATTATCCCGATGCCAGATTTGGGGCTTGTGCAAATGAACTTGCAGGCAAAGCATAAGGCTAGGCCAGCCTTGGGCACAGTTCGCCTCCCTTTTGTGTGGGAGAGCGGCTGGAGCCGTTTCAAGACCAGTTCCTGTGCTGACAGTCCCACTCATCGTCCGTATCGGTTTCCAGATGTAGCTGACTCTGTGGTCAGTCCAGCAGCTGGCAGCAATTACTGCCTCTGTATAGCAAGCGGTGGTGGGGGGACATGACCTGGGACTGGAGTTATGTGACATTCAGAACGTGTCGCTCAGGAGCGAAGACCCGGGGCCTGCTCTGTGTCGCCACGCCTGCTCACTCACGTGTGCGCGCACACAGATGCATTTGTGCTTTGGGGGGGAGCTTGCTCCAAACCCAATTGGCAAGCATGAATGACCAGCAGGCTGCCGTCAGGACAGAAGCAAATGCCACTGTTGGGGCACCCAGAGGAGCAACAGACCTGGGAGGGTGAGACTTTTGCAAACAAGCAATCAACTCTGTTTGTAAAAATGCAGAAAGCACACTGTAAACGGTGATATTTGAACGGGGGGAAAGCACAGAACGGAATGTCGTTGTGTTGAATCTACATTACTGGTTTAGAACTTGGCCGTGATCGCATTCTGGAAGCTAGAGTTGCTTGCCCCCAAAAGGCAGGGGAGAGGTGGTCTGGTAAGATCTGGCGTGAAAAGGGGCAGGTGAGGGACAGAGCTGTTCATCTGCCATTGATCACACCTTGCTGAGCTGCCTGCATCCTTCCCTCCTCTCCCCCACCCCCAACAGGTTCGCCATGCCACCTGGAGCATCATCATGGACTCGGTGGTGCCGTCGGATAAAGGCAACTACACCTGCATTGTGGAGAACAGATACGGGATGATCAACCACACCTACCAACTTGATGTGGTCGGTAAGGAAGCCTGGGAAGGGCACGTGGGATGCTGGAGAAGCTGGGGAGTCCTCGGCATCAGTTGTGAGGGCCTTGCTCAGAAAGAGGAATCCACTGGGCAGGCGAAGGGATGTGGTCACCCGAACTGGTTTTGGTGGCAGGTGGCCCTTCTCTACTCTTTGTCTGATTTACACCAACCCAACCACCCACCCCTGAATGCAAGGAAGCTATGGAAAAAAAATATTTCTACTGTTCCCCACTGCTGCCAGTGCCCTCCCAGGGCCAGATGCACGGGTTGGTGGGCTATATATGTGAAAGAGAGAGACTGTTGAAGTAGCTCACACGTAGTCACTCATCCAAATGCAAACCAAAGCAGACCCTGCTTAGCCGAGGGGACAATTCATGCTCGCTACTGCAAGATCAGTGCTCCTCCCCAATCATAACATGTGCCTCCATCAATTCCTATAGGAAGAATGGAGAGGAGAGCTGGTCTTGTGGCAGCAAGCATGACTTGTCCCCATAGCTAAGCAGGGTCTGCCCTGGTTGCATCTGAATGGGAGACTAGAAGTGTGAGCATTGTAAGATATTCGCCTTAGGGGATAATGGGGCCGCTCTGGGAAGAGCAGAAGGTGCCAAGTTCCCTCCCTGGCAGCTTCTCCAAGATAGGGCTGAGAGGGATTCCTGCCTGCAACCACAGAGAAGCCGCTGCCAGTCTGTGAAGACAATACTGAGCTAGATAGACCAATGGTCTGACTCTGGATATGGCAGTTTCCTATGTTCTTATGTTCCTAATATTGAGTCCTCTAGAGCAGTGTTGCTCAACTGGTGTGACACTTGCTGGTATGCCACACTGCCTTGCTGTTCTCTGCTGCTACAGCTGACTCGCTCCAGAATGCCCCAGGCAGGAGGCACCCCCTTCCCAGTGCATGTAGGAGCGAGTCCACTTGCAAAAGCGGAGTCTTTAAACTGCTGGCTTTGTGGCTGACTTGCTGATTGATGCGTTGGGAAAGGATCACTTGTTTCCTTGTGATTATGGGGCGAGTCAGCTCCAAACGCTGGGAGCTTAAACTCCCCCTCTCTGGAGCTAACTGGCTCCATAATACACCAGGTGGGTGAAAAGAAATAATTGTGTGGTGGCTTTGCTGACAGGGGGAAAAAAAAGTTCCGGGTGGTGGTGGGGAGTGTACCAAACTTTGGACCTCGGGGCGGGGGGCAGGCGCTGAGAAACACTGATCTGGAGCTCCTAGATTTTGAAGCTTGAATAAATCCTGCAGAATGGGGCAGTTTATGCTTTTATTTGTATGCCTCATATTCTGTTTTGGGAGGTTGGGGAGAACAGTGTGTGTGTGTGTGTGCACATGTACGTAAATATGTACACACAGCTGCCTAGTTATATCCTTGCTCCATCTAGCACTGTATTGTGTACACTGGCCATGGCCCCGAGTCTCTAGCAGGGGTTTGCCCAGCTCTGCTATCTTGATGTTTTTCTGTTTTTACTGGATGTGTTTGGGATGGCCCCCTGTGGCCTTATGCACAGTGTTCCCGCTAACAGGGATTCCCAGATGTTGTTGACTTCAACTCCCAGAATCCCCAGCCAAAGGCCATTGCAGCTGGGGATGCTGGGAGTTGTAGTCAACAACATCTAGGAATCCTTGTTAGAGAGAAGGCTGTTTATGCACATGCGCTCTTCCACTAAGTTGGAGTCCCTCTCTTTGAAATCCCAGGTTTAGGGAACGCAATTGGGTAGCCGTGCTACATCAAACCATGGCCCGCCTATTCCAGCTTTCAGTTTGTCTCAGCTGGCCACTAGCTCTTCATTTTAAAGGGACTGGACAGATTCACAAAGGACAAGTCTATCAGTAGCTATGAGCCTTGAGAGCTGTGGAACCTCCACCTACAGAAGCAGTATATCTCTCGATGGCAGATGCTGGTGACAAATAAGAGAGGAAGGTTATCCTGCTCTGTTTATGAGCTTCCCAGGTGCCTCTGGCTGACCACAACTGGAAACAGGCTGCTGGATTAGGACAGCGTCGCAGATAAATTCCCACAAGTTACTAGTCCACTTTTTTTCACGAGCCTACCTTGCCCATATATGTGTGGCACATTGACAGCCTGAAAGAAAGAGAGATGACACTCTTCCAATTGATATGAGCTTTTCTTTCTGGTTGCCTGGAGACAGTTCTTACTAGCCACCTGTGACCAGAGACGTGGATCTTTGCAAGCCTTAGTTGGGTGGACTTTGGTCTGCTCAGTCAAAGCAGTTTCTTGTGTTCTTGTTCAGAGGTTTATTGCTGCCTCTGCCTTAAAGGGCACTCAGGTTGTGCAAATAAGGAGTGCCCTCTAAGTAGCCGGAGATATGTCTGGAATTGATAGGAGGAAAGGGTTGGATGGATTTTCTGGCTTGCCCTTGACTTGCCACTTTGACCAGCCAGTGACTATCATGGAGTATGCACCCTTTCATTTGTTTCCAGGCCAGCTTCTCTCCCGCGGGTGGGCTCAAGACACTGGCTCTGCTTTCTTAGCTGAGGTTTTTATTTCATTTTTTCTGCGTTTATGATAATTTCCGGGGGCCAGACAGAAAAGCTCTCTGTTCCTCGCCACCCTCCCCAATTAATCTCCTTATTAGCCTTAATTCCCAACCAGGCAGGCTGATCTCTGCTGTTCCACTTGTGGAGTTGCTCTAAATGCCACTAAATGAACCATTAAGAATGCAATTTAATTTGATTACACTGAGCAAACTGAAGGGAATAGTCTGTAAGGGGGAACAAAGGGGTTTGTTAATGCTCACTCACTGCAGTGGCGGGCTCTTTGTTAATCGCCTAGGCCCTCATTAGGTTTGTTTGACCTTTGACCTCTTGATGAATAGGTAGCCATGTTTACTAACTTCGCCACCTCCCCCCCAACCCCAACCTCAGTTTTCTTGCAAGAATTTCACCTGTCCAGTTGCCTTGACTGCCATCATGGGGGTTTCCTGTGGTGCTTTCAGCTGTGATGGCGTGTTTACCAGAAAAGAGAGAGGAGAAGGCTCTGGTCCAACCCATCATCATCACCACCATCATCACTTGAACCAGGAACCTCCGTGGTGCAAAGTTAGCCCTACCTTAGTCAGGGCAGCTCAAGGTACTGCAGTGCCTGAGTTGAGGGGTCATGTTGTGGCTTGCCCCACAACCCTGCTGGAGGCCAGCCCTCTTCCAAAACCAGTTCTTGCAAGCTGTGGATGTGGCATGGGAGATGGGGTGGCAAGGTGAAAGGAAGATTGCCAGCAGCCCCCTCGTTTCTCCTCGTGCTTCTTTACAGGCTTTGGAAGGCACATGAGAAGGAGATGCACTCCTTGCAAGGCTGCAATTTCAAGGATAACGGAATCAAGCAAATTACCACTTTTTCAATGACTGCAGCCATAAGCAAAGCTTTACATTGATGTTATTCTTACAATCACCTTAAATGTTATAGATAATGTCTGAAAGGTACAAAATATGTCAGTAACAGAATCAGAAATGATAGCCACAAATTCTGATTCTATTACCAATGTGTCCTGTGTGTTTCGGACACTATACTATTTAAATCTTTTGTTTAAAAAAATGTCCTTGTAGTAGGACATGTTCTCTTGCCAATGGAAATATATAATATGGACTTTAAAACTTGCTTATGGCTACAGTCACTGAAAGAAGTGGTGACGTGCTTGATTCCGTTACCCTTGAAATTGCCCAAGGATCAGATTGGTCTCTGGCAGTAATGGGGCATCTTACTGCCTTGCTGGTACCCCAGTCATCTGCTACCTGAGGTGACTGTCTCACCTCGCCTCATGAAAGGTCTGCTCTGGCTCTGTTTAGCTACTGGGAGGCTGTGTGCTCAGGCACAGAAGGATTTAGAGGTGTGCAGTATCCGATCCTGTGGACGGCAGGAAGTATGAAGCCTTTGGATTGGACAGTCCCAGTATAAGTACTAGGAGCTTGGCCTAATGCCCTAGTCTGATCAGTGAAGCAGTTGGTTCTGCCCACAATAAGTCAGGTTCCTTAGAATACAAGAACAGCCCTGCTGGATCAGGTACAAAGCCCATCTAGTCCAGCATCCTGTTTCACACAGTGGCCCACCAGATGCCTCTGGGGAGCCCACAGGCAAGACGTGTGTGCATGCCTTCTCTCCTGCTATTGCTCCCCTGCATCTGGTATTGAGAGGCATCGTTTCTCTGAGGCTGGAGGTGGCCCACAGCCACCAGCCTAGTAGCTATTGATAGACCTGTCCTCCATGAATCTGTCTAAGCCCCTTTTAAAGCCATCCAAGCTGGTGTCCATCACCACATCCCATGGCAAGGAATTCCATAGATTAATTATGTTCTGTGTGAAAAAGTACTTCCTCTTGTCGGTCCTAAATTTCCCAACCTTCCGTTTTGTGAGATGACCCCTGGTTCTAGTGTTGAGTGTGTGAGAGAGAAATTTTTCTCTGTCCACCCTCTCCACTCCATGCATCATTTTATACACCTCGATCATGTCTCTTCTTAGTCGCCTCTTTTCCAAGCCCCAGATGCAGTGGCCAAGCCTCATAAGGAAGGTGCTCCAGGCCCCAGGTCATCTTGGTTGCCCTCTTCTGCACCTTTTATAGATCTACAATATCTTTCTTAAGATGCAGTGACCAAAGCTGTTACGTTTCCTTCTTCAACACTTCCCAGCTGCTGGGCCAAAGAACATACAATCCAGGTCCAGGTGTGGATGTGGCCACCTAGTCATAAAGGCATTCATTCATTCATTCAGTACACCACCTAGTATAAAAATCTAATCGGTCACTTCTGAAACAAGGCTGTGTCTGATTGAAATAGCTGCAGAACAGTGTTCCCTTTAACAGGGATTCCCAGATGTTGTTGACTACAGCTCCCAGTATCCCCAGCTGGAGAGCATCTGCTTTGCATACAGAAGGTCCTAGATTCAGTCCCTGGCATCTGCAATTGCTTTTATTTTATGTTTTATGTGAACTGCCCAGAGCCATTCTGGAATGGGCAATATATAAATGTAGCAGCAGCAGTAGTAGTGTGGAAAGTGATCCTCATGAGTATAAGAATCTTGTCGTTGTCGATGATGATGTGTAACTGTTCCTAGACTGTCCCATTTTAGACAGTCAGTGGTTGTATGGCATGATCAAATGTTTCCCCACAGAAAAAGTCCCCTTGCATGCACAAAAGTAGTATATTGGTGGTAAAGTGTGCCCTCGAGTCGCTGTCGACTCCTGGCACCCACAGAGCCCTGTGGTTGTCTTTGGTAGGATACAGGAGGGGTTGACCATTGCCTCCTCCCGCGCAGTCTGAGATGATGCCTTTCAGCATCTTCCTATATCACTGCTGCCCGATGTAGGTGTACCAGCAGGGATTCGAACCGGCAACCTCTGGCTTGATGATCAAGTCATTTCTCGCTGCGCCATTGGAGAAGGCTAAACTAGAATTCTTTTCTGCATGTAGGGAGTCCTTTTTTTAATAAAACGCTCAGCCCTATGATCCCTCCCCCTGCAGTTTTAAGTAGTATATCCCAGGAGCAGTTCAGTCTCAGTTGCTGTTTCTGGGTGAACCAGTTGTGGTTCATGGCTTGTTGTTGTTGTTTCCCCGCCGCCACTCTGGCTTCTTTATACCCCACCTCCATTCCAAGTGTCAGAGCTGCCTTTTAGGGTATTGTAATGCAGCCTCTGAAGAAACAATGGGAATCCCAGAAGCATTTGGCAAGCAGTGGGGAGCTCTCTGTAGCCTATTCATCCCCATTGGCTGGGGCTGACCTGGATTTTTTCTGGGTCAGATGAAGTTAAAACTACTCAGAACCTTCTGCGGTCTCCTCCTTGTCAAACTGTAACCTGGGTCAGCTGAGTCCAGGTGGCTTGTGGTTTCTTCAGAAAGCTTGTGAAAGGAAGAATGCCTCTCTCACAGGATTCCTTAGTGCAGATTAGGAGAGTTTTTAAATTTATTTTTAAAAAACTTGTATCCCATTTTATGCAACATTTCTAAAGTTGCCTGTTAATCGGCTCATCACGCTCACAGTCAGGATGGGGTTGGGAGTAAAAGGCAGATAACTTTCACTCCTCAGTACCATGTTTCGTGCCGATGTGGGGATTCCTATCCCGTGATCATGAGCATGGAATCACAGGGCTGGTTCTCAAGATTGAAAGGAAGATGCAGGTGCCGCCAATGAAGATCGCAGAACCATGTAGACTCCTGAAGATCTATCACGCATGTGGCAATAATGTCAGGCGGAAGACCGAGAAGTGATTTTGTGTGAGAGCTCTGTTGTAGCTTGTCATGTTCTTTCCCTGGCAGCATCTCCAAGATAAAGCTGAGAGAGATTCCTGCCTGCAACCTTGGAGAAGCCGCTGCCAGTCTGGGAAGACCATACTGAGCTAGATGGACCAATGGTCTGACTCAGTATATAGCAGCTTCCTATGTTCCTATCTGGGGACCCAAGGTTGAGAACTCCTGCACTAGGTCTCGGCAGCCCTGTGGGACAGGAAATGGAAGACCGCCTGACTGGGCTGGGAGAGCTGTGAAGCGCTGCAGAAACTCTGCTCCCTAATTTGAGGCAATAGTTCTTGGCAGCGGAAGGGCCAGTCCTGTGATATTTACCTCAGGAAGTGGAATATGGTTTTAGGATACAGGGGGCCCCGCTCATCAAGGATGCTTAGTGAGAGGGATTAGAAGAGGACGCAATCCCTTCGTATTTTTAATAAGTGACTGGCTAGGATGAAGAAGGGGAAAATTCTTGGCTCCGGCCTCTTGCAACGAAGGGGAAAAAATAATTTCTTAATCCCTGCTTTGTCACATCACAAGTGAAGATGTGAGGGCCGCAGACGGCTGAGAGCTTTCGTTTCCATGCCTGCCTGCCTGCCTGCCTGCCTGCCTGCCTGCCTGCCTGCCTGCCTGCCTAATTCTCTTTGGTTCAGGGAAGTTGTGTTCAACTTCTGATCTGCGCCTGACTCGTCGTCATAGTCACTTGATTGTTGGTTCCCTCGACTGAATTCCCTTGAGTTCACTTGACTGAGAGCCAGTGTGGTGCCGTGAACATAGGAAGCTGCCATATACTGAGTCAGAGCATTGGTCCATCTCGTTCAGTATTGTCTACACAGACTGGCAGCAGCTTCTCCAAGGTTCCCCTTCGTTGCAAGAGGCTGGATGGGCCTTGGGCCAGCAGGGCTGTTTTATGTTCTTACTGTACCAGTGCACACTCACTGTATGAGTCTTGAACATAATGTGTGAATTGGGCTCATGGAGTTGGAGTTTTCGCCCTTATCTCAGTGGTGTCCCATGACACTGAAGTTACGTCTGAGGGCGCTCTTATATTACCATAGGTTAGAGGTTCCCAACCTCCGGTCCCCAGGTAGTGTTGGACTACAACTCCAATCACCCCCTGCCACAATGGCCATTGGTCGTCATGGCTGGTGATGATGGGAGTTATAGTCCAGCTGGGGGCTACAGGTTAGGAACCTTTACCATAGGTCAGGTGGCTCTAATCTAGCCAAGCTTCAGCGTTTGGACGCCCTGACCCAGTCCATATCTGTACCTCCATTCTCCCCTCAAGGATCTGGGGAGCAGCCGTCTATTTTCTTGGCAACACCATCAGTTACCCTTCCTCTCAGACTGTTAAAGTGCAGAGAAGCTGAAGTTCAGAGCTGTTCGGGAGGTTAAACTGAGGCATTGAAAGCAAGCAGTATTCATTCATTCATTCATTCTCTCCCTCCCTCCTCCCGGACTTGTTGTGGGGCACATCCAAATTCATGTCTTCTCCTATCTCCCTTCCAGAGAGATCACCTCACCGGCCTATCTTACAAGCTGGCCTCCCAGCGAACAAGACTGTCTCCCTGGGTAGCAATGTGGAATTTGTTTGCAAGGTATACAGCGACCCTCAGCCCCACATCCAGTGGCTGAAGCACATTGAGGTCAACGGGAGCAAGATCGGGCCAAACAACCTGCCCTATGTGCAGGTCTTGAAGGTAAAAGACCTTGCCTTGGGTGGCGTGGCAGTTGGTTGATATGGGGCCTGTCTGGGGAGGGAGGCAGATGAGGAGAGGTGTGTTGGGAACAAGGCTGTTTACAATTCAACTCAATCTGCCCGGTTGAGTCAAATCAGCTAAATCTGAAACATAGACTTGACTCCCTGTTGTGGGATTGTTGCAAAGGAGAGTGGGAAAGGGAAGTATGGCCGGAAGGATCTGGATTCTGCCTTGTTCTGGACTAAAACACTTCTACTGGGTTACAGCCTTACCAGTGTGACAGTCACAAGATTTGCTGAGCACCTACCTGGCCAACTGCAACGCAGCACTCTTGGCCCATGTTTCGCTTTTGTGGGGGGGGGGTCACAAGCTGTGTGGGCCTTTAGGAGTCTGCCCAGGAAGAGTTGGTGACATAGCAAAAGCTTTACAGAGCTAAATAGAGCAAATGTGGTTTTGCCAGAGCTGGGAAGGATGTGTTCAGGTTCTTAATTCAGAGAGTGAGGTGGCTTCATTGCCACGACTCAGTAATCTGATGTGGGCTTGTTAGTCCATTTATATCCGTGCAACCGTCCAAACCACACAGTGCTCATTGTTGGAACCTCATTGGGAGAGGGAGAGAGAGAGCGAACTCTCTCAGGTTCACTACTTAGAGCTGTACCAGTGTGCCGTTTAACCCTCTAAAGAGGTGACCTGGATAGAAAAACTTTCTGGGATGCCCTTATTTACTGGAGCAATTTATCTCAGCATACAAGGCCAAAAAGTGGGAGCTAAGAGAGAACTTGATGCAAGAACTTTGCATAACAAGCCCTTTATTTAATCCTAAGAACAGCACCGAAATGGGATTATAAAGCAAAATATGCACTTAACAGCTTGTGTTTAACTATTTAGCATAGCAATAAGGGTATATAAGGGGAAACAGATACAACAGATAAGGGAAAACAGGCTTTTAAATTAAAACTTGTTTTATTCCATGTGATATGCAGAAAATTACACATGGGGTGTGGTTACTGTTGTTTATATGTGTATTCTACTGACACAGTAGTACCGGCATAATTAAGACAATGAGCTGTGCCAACATTCTTGCATTATAAACCCTGAACGTTCTATTGATCATAAAAACCTAAACTTTCTGTCCAATCTGCCTGAACACTTGCAAACACCAACTGGGCGATAGGTGATGCCACCTCTCCAAATCTGGTGCAGTTCTGGGGTAAAATGGCTGAGCTGCAGCAGTCTAAAAACTGCCCCATAAACTCTAGAAAACAAGTGTTGGTCATGCTTTTTTGCTATCAGATAACATAAGTTTCTGATGTCAGTGTGTGTGTGTGTGTGTGTGTGTGTGTGTGTACACATGCATACACATATAAAAATGAATGAATTTCTTCTTCTTTTTAATTGTATGGCCAGCTAATGTTCAGCAAGTTCTCCAGTTTCTCCTAGGGAGAAGCAGTAAATGATGAACTTACTCCTGCCTCTGTATGCCATTAAACTAGTCCAAGTGTTCATTAGTACCAACAAAGTTATACAAGGTGTGTCCGGGGTTCAGTACTTGCCCTCAAAGGAGATTTCTTGAAAATGAGAATTGTCAGCTCTGTTTTATGGGTGTATCCTGGGACAGTATCGGGACAGAGAATTGGAGTCCCCGTCCCTTGCTTTTGACTGGGGGCATTGGTGGAGGAATGCTGATGCGATTGTGCTGTTGATCTTGATCTTGGAGCTCTGATGCCCATCCACTGGCTGCTGAGTGACTCCTCTGTTGTTGGTCTGTTCTAGCACTCGGGAATTAACAGCGCCGATGCGGAGGTGCTGACCCTGTATAATGTGACAGAGGCTGAAAGCGGGGAGTATGTTTGTAAGGTTTCCAATTATATTGGTGAGGCGAACCAGTCTGCGTGGCTCACCGTCACCAGACCCATGGCTGAAGGTAAACGGGAAGAATGCCACTTTGGAGGCTCTTGCTTGGACAGTTGGTCCTTAGTGGTGGAAAAACCAAGCTTTTGTGGCTCTCCTGTTTCTGCTCTGTTTCTGGTGCCATAAACCATGGAAAAATCTTCGGAAGGGATTGATCAGTTTAGTTTTGTGACCTCCCCTTATTCTTCTATCAGTTTCTTTCTTTGTTCTTTTTTCTCTTAATGTGTGTGTGTGGGGGGGTGTATGTGCGCGTGTGCACACACACACACACACACACACACACACACACCCCAATTGAGAAGCTGTCCATCGAATCTTTCTGCTCCTATATCAAGCTGAGAATTATTACACTAGACGTGTAAATTTTTATTGCAAGGGCTGTCAATCAATTAAATAATGCTCACTAAAAATCATCATCTGATTTTTAACTGGTTAACTCAATCTTCTCGGTCAGCTTGCGTACTACCATAATCTCAATGTACATGCCTTTTTTGAGACAGCGGAACCAAAATAGCGCAAAAAAACTGCACATGTGCCTTGAATGCACATTGCACCAATTTAAAATTGGCTATCGCAGATTGGTTGATTGATTGATCTATTAAAACTTGCAAGGCTTAATTTTTGCACATCTGCTTTGAATTTCCTGGCTTGCCCTGCCTCTTGTCTTCTACAAAGAAAAACTGCACTTTCTTGATTCTTTGCACAGTCTCTCTCGCTCTTTCTCTCTCTCCAGCAGCAGATCGATTATTTCCTTTCTCTTCTCTCATGCTTCCTTGTCCATCCATCACCTCTCCTCTTCCCACCCCAAGAAACTCAGCTGGTCCTTCTCCCCACGATCAGTTTTTCCATGTGGCCCATCAACCAGCATGTTCAGATGGGCAGGGAAATTCAGTTTGGTGAAGGGTTGTTTTTAACTCCGTCTCTTTAGGCCAGCCTGGATCTGAGGTTGTCCTAAGGCTTTGTGTTATAATAAGTCTGCGGTGGTGTCTGTGCTCCTTAGGAGGTTTCGGGGGCATGTTCTCCCCTTCCCGCCTCCTTTGTACCTTGGTTCCTAAAGGGTCTTATGTTTGCTGGTCCTACTTCTTCCTCTCTCTCTCTTTTTTTGCTTCCATGTTTTGCTCTTTCTAGACGGCTGGTGTTAACACAACAGACAAAGAAATGGAAGTCCTTCATTTAACGAATGTCTCCTTTGAGGATGCTGGGCAATATACGTGTTTGGCGGGTAATTCTATTGGGATCTCCCATCACTCTGCATGGTTGACGGTTCTGGAAGGTATATACTGGTTCTGTTCCTTTCTGTTCCTTCTTGCTATCCTCTTCTAAGTTTGGGTGATGAGTGTGCTGTAGGTTGCGAGAGCCAGCCCGCTTTGCGAGTTTGGGGAGACTGGTGGCAGATTGCCCCCAACAAATAAGTGCTCTCTGAAAGAGAAGTAAAGCTCTGATTTGTTGGCTTCTTCTTGCTCCTTTTGGCCACCCAGTTGGGGAGGGTGCAGGAGCTGTTTCACACACTAGTACTAAAGCAGGACCTCGGCCACGCACAGAGGCCCTAACCCTAACTGCTCAGAGACGTAAGTTTTGTGTGGTATAAAAATATGATAGATAGATAAATAAATGTGCCACCCCAATGGACCCAGCCGCCATGTGTAGAGATGGAGTTAGCAAGACCACAGGCTACCCACCCTCCATGTTCTGGAGGTGGTCAAAGTTGCACCAAGTGTTCCAAGAGCACAGGTTTCCATTTCCACAAGAAGAGGTGTCTCGCCTTATGCACAAGCTCCTCTTTGGACCACAATCCTGACTCTTGTGATTTTTTTTTAAAAACAGAGTCACAAGGCAGATTGGCCACAGTAAAAAATAAAAACAGCAGTTGTGTAGTTGCACAAGCAGAATGGACCATAGGAACTTAGAACGCTGCTTTCTGTTGAGTCACATCCTTGGTCCATCTAGCTCAGTATTGTCTGCACTGACTGGCAGCGGCTTCCAGGCGGGAGTCTTTCCTGCCTGGAGGGATTGAATCTGCCAGGGATTGAACCTTCTGCAAGCAAGGAGATGTTCTGCCACTGAGCAACAGCCCCATCCCCTCTGATCTCATGATAGGGTGGTCCTGGAAATCAGGGGTGCATTTCCTCCCCCCTCCCCCCCATTTTTTCCTCTGGGACACCCATCCACAGTCTTTTGCATGCACATACGTGGGCTAAGAGATTGCTCTGCCGACAGATAGACAAAACATTTTTAGAAAAGTCTATTATTAGTATGCAAGTTCCTCTATGGAAATCCCAGTTCAACACTGAACTAGGTAGTTGCCATTTTATCCAAGAACCATGCTTTTTTAAAAATAAAAAAAGGTGCTAGTTACAAATATGGACACTCGCTTCAGTAAATAAGTAGACACGACTTGACCTGTAGGTAGATGCAAACTTACCTGTCAGCAGCAACAGCAGGCAGTTCACTTGGCCAGAAGGAAAATGCAACTGTTCCTTCCATATCCGGAAGCTACTGTCTCCAGGGCTGCTCAACTTCGGCCCTCTTGCAGATGTTGGCCTACAACTCCCATAATTCCTGGCTGGGAATTATGGGAGTTGTAGTCCAAAAACCGCTGGGGCGGGGCAAAGTTGAGCGGGCCTGGACACTGGTGGGTAGCAGCTCTCCAAGGTCCCAGGCAGGAATCTTTCCCAGCCCTACCTGGAGATGCTGCCAGGGAGTGAACCCGGAACCTTCTGCATGCGAAGCAAATGTTCTACTGCTGAGCTGCAGCCCCACTCCCGCAAGGCAGGGATAGGCAACGTGTGGCTCTTCGGATGTTGCTGAACTACAACTCCCATCATCCCCAGCTGTAGTGCATTGTGGCTGAGGGTGATGGGAGTTGTAATTCAGCAGCTTCTAGAGAGCCACAGGTTGCCTACCCCTGCTCTAAGGGTGACAAGAGTCAGGGCTCGCATATAGTCCCCCATCCAAATGCAAACCAGGGCAGACCCTGCTTAGCAAAGGGGACAATTCATGCTCGCTAGCACAAGACCAGCTATCCTCCCTAAGTCCACCACCTGGGGTGTGGAAAACCATTAGAAAGCTTGGCACCCCTTTCACGTTAGATTCAAGGGCTTTGTATGGGAAGGGGAAGTCACTTGGATTCCCAGTGCATCCCACCGCCTAGAAGTCAAGACTAGAAAATGGGCTCCTAAAGACCCAAGGGCCTCTTTCCCCAAAACCGCCTAAAGATGGCTTTGTGTCTCCGTGGCCACGCCCTGGCAGGGAACGGATCCTGGCTCTTGCTAAGGCGCTACGCTGCTGCTTCTCCGGCATTCTCTCCTGAATTGTCCTGTGCATGAACTGCTGCTCTGTGGACCCCGGCTGAGACCTGCTTGGTTGATGCGGGATCTGTTTTCCAGTCATCAACCGTGGGCAGACAAGAACTGATAACTGCGGACTCCAGAAAGTTTTCCAGTTGTGTGCCGTTGGCAAGAGTCACGCACATGCCGGGCAAAAACTTTCAGGGTTATCAGCCCTTCTTCTTCCTTGTCAAGCCTGTACCTGTTCAGAGTCCTGCAGTCTGAACAGGATAAGATGGTGAGGGTTTCTTCTTGTCATCGGTTCCTCCCTCCTCTCCATTGCTAAATGTCATTCTCTGATGCTTGCTTGCTTTTCTGGGAAGGGGAGGGTGGAGATGGGGAGGAGCAAATGTATTTTCTCTCTCTCTATCTCTCTCTCGCTCTCAGTTGTAATCTCAGTTCTCTCTCTCTAGGTCTGTGCATAACAAGTTCAGAAACATTTGCTTGTTGCAATGCCAATTCTGTGCTTCTTGGCTCACTGTTTTCTGTGTAAGCAAGCATTAAGCTTCTGCTCCAGTGAGGGGGGGAACCCCAGGCAAAGTTCTTACTGCTGCCTCGGTAATTGCATTGTCCTTGATGGGGCTGCTGAGATTTCTTTCTGGCCAAGATCTGCAAAGGATGGCTAGACAGAGCTGGGCTAGAGAACAGCACATCTGACCCATCTTCTGCAGACACCTCGGCACCTTGTGTTCTAGAACACGATCCTGGCTGCAGCATAGCTTTTCCAAAACGGAACGGAGGGCAAAGAACCTTGCTGGATCTGGCCCAAGGTCTATGTGGTCCAGTACCTTGTTCTACACTATGGCCCACCTTGGGAAGCTTCCAAGCATGAAATGAAAGCGTGCCCTCTCTCCTGCTGTTGCTCCCCTGCAACTGGTATTTAGAGCAGTTGAACCTGGGAGAGGCAGATGCTCTGCCACTGAGCTAGGATGCCATCCCCCAAGAGAAATATCTTACAGCTGACATGCTGTCACCCCTCCAAATGCAAACCAGGGCAGGCTCTGCTTAGCAAATGGGATCATTCATACTTGCTACCCGCGAGACCAGCTCTCTTCCCGGAGCAGGAAGCTGCTCTTCTCTCTCTCTTTGTTTTGGTGTTGTCGAATTGCTGCTTCATGGCGAGTGTTTGGGATGCTGACCTCTTCCTCGCCCTGCTCCAGCTCTGGAAGACAAGCCCGCCATGATGACCTCCCCTCTGTACCTGGAGATCATCATCTACTGTGCGGGGGCCGCCTTCATCTCCTGCATGATCGTGACCGCCATCCTCTACAAGATGAAGAGCACCACCAAGAAGACCGACTTCAACAGCCAGCTGGCCGTCCACAAGCTGGCCAAGAGCATCCCCCTGCGCAGACAGGTAACAGAAAGTAGATAGGGGGTTTGACTGCCCGCTGTTGCCCCCTCCCCCCTCGAGAGGGCCGCCTGCACCCATCGCAACACCTCGGCACTTCTGTTGGGCACATGCTTTCACCATCTCAAGGGAGGAGCGGGTTGGGCACAGGCCAGGGGCTCAGCCAGGTGAGTGGGGGCTTGGCGCAAGCTGTAAAAGTGAGCGGTCCACCCACCTGCCCGCCATCACCACTGCCCAGCGGGCAGCCTGCCTACACTGCCTACCAAAACGACCACCCAGCCCAACCAGCCGCCTCCACCACCGCCTCCCACTCGGCCACTTTCACCCCGCCTACATATTTTGCACCTGTGTGGCGTAATGACGTCACTGAGCCCGTGAGAACAGGCCTGCCTTAAAGGGGCCACCTGTTCTTGCCAGGATCAGAGCATCCTCTAGGACCGCATCCGGGAGAGTGCCCAGTTCGAGGGAGGTGGCTGGGCGGGTCCAGCCTCGGTACTGCCACACACCCCTTCTCTGTTGTCCCTACACCCTTGGAACAGGGCACGGGTTTCTGCAGAAGGGTTTCCGTCTCTCTGCTTTGTGGCAACACTTTGGGGTTGTGCTGCGTTGGCCGGTGAGGCCTGCCACGTGGCTTGGTCCTGCGTTTGAGCAGGGCTGGGATAAGACCTGGCTGGCCTCTGAGTCGCTTCCCGGGCTGCAGCATGTCTGGGACCGAGGGCCAAGTCGGGCTGGCATGGGAGAAGGCGGCCACGCTGGGGCAGGTGGAAGGAAACAGAATGGTGGCAACCAGGACTTGTTCTGGAGTTTGCAACAGAGAAGAGTAAAGGCTGGTTGGGCTGTACAAGACAGTTTAGTTAGTTAGTTAGTTATTTGATATCTATACCGCCCTTCCAAAAATGGCTCAGGGCGGTTTACACAGAGAAATAATAAATAAAAATAAGATGGAACCCTGTCCCCAAGGGGCTCACAATCTAAAAGAAACATAAGACAGACTCCAGCAACAGTCACTGGAGGGGTATTGTGCTGGGGGTCAATAGGGCCAGTTACTCTCCCCCTGCTAAATAAAGAGAATTGCCACATTAAAAGGTGCCTCTTTGCCAAGTTAGCAGGGTTTTTTTTTAGCAGGGGTTAGAGTTTTGGCAAAGGAGAGATGGCCATTCTCGGTATAGTTGGCATTGACATTGCATTTTAATGGGCAGAGTGCTGTGTGCCCTTGACAGTCATCAGGGCTTCTGTCGTCACTAAAATTCTGCACAAAGACCAAGTCTAAATTCTGTGTCCATAAAAACTAAATTCTGTGTTCGGTATAAGTAATGCAGATGAAGCAGATTGGTGTAGATTTACCCCCTCTAACCCCTTGAAAGTCCTATCCAACCCTGCCTCTAGTTTCTACGGGCACTGCCAACACACTTTCAGGCATATTTTTGCTGTCGTGAGGGCTCGAAACCTGATTTGTTTTGAAGATGAAAGCCAAGTGCGTCAGGATGCACAACATGTCACCCAGTACCAAATTCCATCCCTTTGTGGTACAGATGACAGAATATAGGTGGCCCTCGTTATTCGTGGGGGTTGCTTTCCCGCCAATTTCCGCTGATAACAAGACCTTGAGGAAATAGGGATTGGGGGCTTAGGTTCCTCGGGTCAGAAAAAAGTGAGGGGTGTTTGGAGCGCAGGGAGAAAAAGGTGAAATAGCATACTCTGCCATGCTCTGCAGGTCTACAGCTATCCAGAAATACCCCCCACAACCCCAATTCAATTCTGATGCTTTTCCACAAAAAGTGGTGGTGGTAGTGGTGGTGTTTTATTAAACAAAAGAGCCACAAAACAGCTCCATTTAGCATTTCCGGCCACCCAGGAACCACAGATAGTGAATTTCGCCTGTTTTTGTATCCATGAATAATAAGGTTGGGTCTCCATTGCCCGAGGAGAGCTGATCTTGTGATAGCAAGCATGGCTTGTCCCTTTGGCTAAGCAGGGTCTGCCCTGGTTGCATATGACTGGGAGACTAGAAGTGTGAGCACTGAGCTCTGGGAAGAGCATCTAGGTTCTAAGTTCCCTCCCTGGCAGCATCTCCAAGATAAGGCCGAGGGAGATTCCTGTCTGCAACCTTGGAGAAGCCGCTGCCGCTCTGTGAAGACAATACTGAGCTAGATGGACTTATGGTCTGACTCAGTATTTGGCAGCTTCCTATGTTCCCATGACCACGGATATGTGAAATGAGGGCCAGCTGTACTGGGTTGTCCGGATCAACCTACAATATCCTGACTGTAGCAAACCAAGGGAGAGAGGTCCGTGCTATATTCTAGATAAATCTGGGAAAGTCGTTTGCAAGCCCCTAATAAGCCGGGTTTGTTTATTGCCGCAAGGACACTGTTCACAAGAGAGAGAGGTGATATGTTCAGATAGAAACAGGATTGCCTGGAAGCAGGCCACTCTCTTCCCTTTCACAGACAGACTAGTTTGCTCTGGAGTCTGTGCCGAAGGTAACCCCACTCTCTCGCTCCTTCTGCTGCAGGTTTCAGCTGACTCCAGCTCCTCCATGAATTCGGGTGTGATGCTTGTACGCCCCTCGCGGCTTTCCTCCAGTGGGACCCCAATGCTGGCAGGCGTCTCTGAGTATGAGCTTCCTGAAGACCCTCGCTGGGAGCTTCCCAGAGACAGGTAATTCCATCCCACTCTGGCCAAGCAGGCATTTCTAATACCTATCCTGGTCCTACTATGTCCTGGCGGTCGGCGGTGGAAGGCTTTGTGTCAGAGTTGAAACCAGCTGGGGAGTTGAAATTCCAAGGAAGCAGATTCCAGCTAGGCATTAGGAAGAGTTGCTTAATTGTAATTGCTGTTGGCCAGTGGAACAGTCTGCCTCATGCAGTGGTGAGCGCTCCTTGGCTGGAGGTTTTCAAACAGAGGCTGGGCGGCCACCTGTCAGGGCTGCTCTAGCAGATGCCTGCACTGAGCAGCAGGTTGGGCGAGAAGATTTCCGAGCTCCCTTCCAACGCTAAAAGTCTATGATTCTGGGACTTCATGGGAGAGGTGAGAGTTTGGTCTGGAGGGAAGGCCACCTGGGGACCTCGTGTAAATTCCCTGATGGGGAGACAAGGTGGGCGATAAATGTAATATAGACATATTAACTTTCACTGGGTGCTTCAGAAAACAGAATAACCGCCCTGAGCCTTTTGGAAGGGCGGTATTAAAAAAATTAATAATTAATTAATAACGGAGTGTCATTGTCTCTGCTGTCTAGCTCAGGTATTTCACTATTATTGAAAGGCAAAAGTTACCATGAGCTTTTGTGTCTTGAGAAATTCCATTGCAGCCCAAGACTATTAGACTCAGATTATGGCCATCAGAACCATCTGCAGAGGCTCCTGTAAGAGATTCCCCTTAGGGGATGGAGAAGAGCAGAAGGTTCCAAGTTCCCTCTCTGGCCAAGATCGGGCTGAGAGAGATTCCTGCCTGCAACCTTGGAGAAGCCACTGCCAGTCTGGGTAGACAATACTGAGCTAGATGGACCAAGGGTCTGACTCAGTATGCGGCAGCTTCCTATGTTCCTCCCCAAGAGGAGTGGTGGGGAATTTCTGTTCAGCATGCAGACAATGTAATCAAGGAGAAGTGGAAACGGAGAGCTTGGAGTGGCACATTTGAGCAGGCTGTTGCCACTGGCCAGGTCCCTACTGAGTGCAACAGGAATGGTCCCCTTCCCTGCAAGAACCTCCTTTCTGCTGCTCCTCTTAGGCTGATCCTGGGGAAGCCACTGGGCGAAGGCTGCTTTGGACAGGTGGTGCTGGCAGAGGCAATCGGCCTGGATAAGGACAAGCCCAACAGAGTGACCAAAGTGGCGGTGAAGATGCTGAAAGGTAAGGCACGCCCTTCGTGTGGCTTCGGCCCCCTGTGCAACCAGGCTCCCTTCCTCTCGAGGAGCTCTATAGGTCCGCCTTGTTGCTAGTGGCTGTCAAAGGGCAGGAGCCACCTCGAAGCTGGTGGGAAGTCTTGGATTCTGTGGGTCTGGAATCAATCAATCAATCAATTTACGTTTTCAGTGTTCTTTATGATATTTATTGCACCTCTGTATGTTCTTCTTTTTGTTTTTTTTCTGTTTGGCTTAAGGCTGCAATAAGATTGATTGATTGATTGATTGAGCGAGCCAGCGTGGTGTAGTGGTTAGAGTGCTGGACTAGGACCGGGGAGACCTGAGTTCAAATCCCCATTCAGCCATGAAACTAGCTGGGTGACTCTGGGCCAGTCACTTCTCTCTCAGCCTAACCTACTTCACAGGGCTGTTGTGAAAGAGAAACTAAAGTATGTAGTACACCACTCTGGGCTCCTTGGTGGAAGAGCGGGATATAAATGTAATAATAATAGTAATAATAATAATTGATTGTAGGTCTGGAAATGTCTTGATTTGCTGATGGGGCTCCTAAATTTTGGCTGGCCTTGATGGCGAAGCACAGACTGGCCAGGACTTTGCCCCTCCCCCAAAGGGGTGGGGTCTGGTCCCTGACTTGTGCTGTCAACATTGTGCATGCAACGTAAGGGTGAGGTAGCCCCCCCCCCCGCCGTTGCTTGCTTGTCAGCTGTAGTGCAGGCTGCGTCAGGGAATCCTGCTCTTACCCCTCCCTCAGGATGATGTTGCTCTCCATATATGACTTCCACCCCTCCCGAGAAGGGGTCATTACTGTGCCTCCCCACTCATAAGACTGTAGAGTGGGAGATGGACCCGCTAGGACAACTTGATTTCTAAGGCACGCTTCACCATGTGGGCAGCGGCCTGCGGCTAAGAGCCACGCTGGCTTCCGCAGACACCCGCCCGCGTACCTCCCTCCCTCGTTGGCACCGGCAACGAACCAGTGTGCCGGGACAGCTGCCCGCCCTCCCATCGTCTCCTCTCCGTCTGTCCTCATGCGGCGCTTCTCAAAGAGCCAGTGTGCGGGCTGATGACGTCACTACCCGGCGACGCGCTGAGCAGTGATGTCATCCGCCCTAGTCAGCTTTGCTAGCACCAACTCGGACAGAGGGAGGGAGAAAGGAGGGAGGGAGGGCTGCTCCCCCAGCCCCGCGTGTGCTGGCTCTTTGCCAGTGCCGGCGGGGGGCGGGGGCAACGGCACGGTGCTGGCCCCAGTGGGCGGCCCGTGTTCACTGCACACTGTTGCCCAGTGGTGGTTCTGCCCCTGTCGCTGCACAGTTGGACACCTGTCACTCCAGGTGGCAGCTTGGCTCCCGTTTCCCCGAGAGAGGCAGGCAACACTGACAACCACCAAGACTGACATCCCAGCTCGGTGTGCTCCATTTCCAGTCTGCTGCAGAAGGCCTTGCTGCTGGCCAAGAGGCTGGTGTGCCTCTCCAAAGGATGAGGTCACAGGGAGAAAAATGTGTCCAGCCGCTTCTGCAGGCCTGGCTTCCATGCTTCTCGCTCCCTGGCCAGCAGCTCCTTTCAAACTTGTGTTTGTTTCTTCCTGCTGGTTTTGACCTGTTGAAATGGATCTGCCTCAGAATATTTTGTTCCCTGTTGAACCGGTTATATTTTATCACTGTTTATTGCAAGCCTCCTTGTGCTGTAATTGTGAGAAAGACGGAATAGAAACCCACATAGATCCTCTTTATTATATTGCTATCTTGCTCTGGTGCATCTGGGAGATTCCAACAGTCTCCCGGCCAAAGTATTGATGAAGTCCGTACCTGCTTAGAGGGACACGTCTGGGAGAAGGGGATATCCATCCCTGCTTAGCTTCAGACATGATGCAGCCTCGGGTGTTCGCAAGCCAGGTAGAGAACCTAGCAATGGTGTTTCCTTCAGGGCCACCCTGAGAGGAGGAGAGTGCTGGGGGTGGAATATGCTGACTTCTGCACTGGCTTCAGCCCATTTTATTTCTATCCCCTGCTAGAGCAAAGAGGCACCTTTTTTTAAGTGGTGATTCTCTTTGTTGAGCAGGGGGAGAGCAACTGGCCCTATCCAGCCCTAGCACAGCACCCCTCCAGTGGCTGTCTTATGTTTCTTTTTTAGATTGTGAGCCCATTGAGGACAGGGAGTCATTTTATTTGTGTATATCTATGTACACCTAATGGCGCATTGGGGAAGCAAGCAGTAGCAAGTCAGAGGTTGCCAGTTCGAATCCCCGCTGGTATGTTTCCCAGACGATGGGAAACACCTCTATCGGGCAGCAGCGATATAGGAAGATGCTGAAAGGCGTCGTCTCAGACTGCACAGGAGGAGGCAATGGCAAACCCCTCCTGTATTGTACCAAGGAAAACCACAGGGCTCTGTAGGCGCCAGGAGTCGACCCAGACTCAACGGCACACTTTACCTTTACACTGCTTTGGGAATTGTGGTTGAAAAGCAGTGTACAAATGGTCGTCATTGTTTTATTCCTGGATTTCACTTTCCCTGCACATCCTCTCTGTCTGTGTTGGCAGCTTGAAGGTCCTGGTGATGCTTCTCAGGAGACCAGATTTGCCCCCGGGGTCTCCAACTGCTGACTCTTATTTGGGGCTACTCATGGTTCTGACCAACCAGGATCTATGCCTTTCCCCCCCACAGCTGACGCCACAGAAAAGGACCTGTCTGACTTGATCTCTGAGATGGAAATGATGAAGATGATTGGCAAGCACAAGAACATCATTAACCTCCTCGGAGCTTGTACTCAGGACGGTAAGCACCCAGCATCCCTTCTTCCAACCTGAAGGTAGCTGGAGGCTACAGGGCATGGCAAGAGATGGGATTCGTTATCCCAAAGGTGCTTAGAAAAATGTTGAGAGACTTATTTGGTGAGTGGCGAACTCTGTGCAGAGAGCATTTATCCCTTTTCATTTCTTAATAGTCAGTGGTGGAACATAGGAAGCTGCCTTCTGCGGAGTCAGACCCTTGGGCCATCTAGTTCAGTATTGTCTGCACTGACTGGCAGCGGCTCTCCAAGGTTCCAGGCAGGAGTCTCTCCCGGCCCTACCTGGAGATGCCACCAGGGATTGAACCCGGAACCTTCTGCATGCAAGCAGACGCTCTGCCACTGAGCTATGGCCCCATCCCCCTAAGGGGTATATCTTTTACAGTGCCCACCCATCCAAATGCAAACTAAAGTGGGCCATGCTTAGCAAAAGGGACAATTCATGCTTGCTACCACAAGACTGGCTCTCCTCCCACACTGGCTGAAGTGCACTGGGAGTTGTAGTCCTACAATAGCTGGTCCCCTTAGCTAAGCAGGGTCCACCCTGGTTGCATATGAATGGGAGACTAGAAGTGTGAGCACTGGAAGATCTTCCCCTCAGGGGATGGAGCTGCTCTGGGAAGAGCATCTAGGTTCCAAGTTCTCTCCCTGGCAGCGTCTCCAAGATGGGGCTGAGAGAGACTCCTGCCTGCAACCTTGGAGAAGCCGCTGCCAGCCTATGAAGACAATACTGAGCTGGGTGAGCCTATGGTTTGACTCAGTATATGGCAGCTTCCTACGTTCCTATGACCCAAGGTTGAGGCTTTGATAAGCTGTATAACCTTGAAGCTGTTATAAGGTGTATTGTGGGATGTCGCCAGAGCCAAGAAAAGTCTAGACTAGTGAAGCATTCAGGTTGCGGTATCAAATTCGAAAGCGACACCTGAGTGGACAGACCATGAGATGTAGACAGGAGAGATCGTTTCCCCCCTGCATCTCTCAGGTGCCTGCATTGCACACGCTCTCTGCTTGGCCCCACAAACTGACCACATTCAACTGGATCTCAGCAGTGCCAGTCAAAGGACTGGGACTAGAGCCTCTTGCTGTCTGAGCTGGGGCCTCTTGCTGTCTCTTCCTCAGGCCCCCTCTATGTGATTGTGGAATATGCATCCAAAGGGAACCTGAGGGAATACCTGCAGGCGCGGCGCCCCCCAGGCATGGAATACTGTTACAACCCCACCCTGATCCCCGAAGAACAGCTCTCCTTCAAAGATCTGGTGTCCTGTGCCTATCAAGTGGCCAGGGGCATGGAATACCTGGCGTCTAAAAAGGTGAGCAGTTGCAGCAAGCAGTAACGGGCGAAGGGGTTGGGTCTCCCAGGAAGGAGGTCGGAGAGGGGTTGGGAAGAGGGCTGCTTTGAGGGCCACCCAAGGCACTTTGGCACCCGTAGATTCTGCACGCTCTCCCCAGGCGAAGCAGAGTGGGGAGGAGTCCGCTAATGTCAGCATATTGACCTCTGGTGTCGGGCATGAAGTCCTCTAACGTGATTGCTGGTGGTGGTGATCTAATCAGGGCGGTGGAATTCTGCAGTTCTGTGGAAGTGCAGGTGTGGGGGATGCAGAATGTGGTAATGGAGATGCAGTGTAGTGTAGTGGTTAGAGTGCTGGACTAGGACTGGGGAGACCCGAGTTCAAATCCCCATTCAGCCATGAGACTAGCTGGGTGACTCTGGGCCAGTCACTTCTCTCTCAGCCTAACCTACTTCAGAGGGTTGTTGTGAGGAGAAACTCAAGTATGTAGCACACCGCTCTGGGCTCCTTGGAGGAAGAGCAGGGAAAACATAAACATAGGCACAGAATTTACCTTCTTAAGCATCTGGGCGCTCATTTGAAAAGCCTGTGAAGATTTGTTTGGGAGCATTTGAACAATAAGACTTCTAGTGGTCTGAAGGGTGGAGCGTCACTGTTCTGTATACAGATGGACCTCGGCACAGGCAGTCCCAGCAACCGGTTTTGTGTCTCTGCGGTCGGGCAATTGAGACCCAACCTTGGCATATGCAGGTACAGAAAGGGTTAAGATCCACGGTTCCTAGGTGGCCAGAAATGTCCTCTGAGGTCATTTCCAGCCACCATTTTGACGAAATGAGCCATTTTGTGTCTCATTTGTGGGGGGTGGGGTTTCCTGCAATTTCTCATGGGAAATTGGCCAAATTTGAGGGTTTAGGGGGCATTGCTGCACAGCTGGGAGCGCATGGTACATTCCTTTTTTGCTCCTATTTCTGCCAGGGTTTTAAAAAAATGTTTTTGGCCATTTTTTCTGCCTCGAGGAACCTAGCCCCCCCGATTCCCATTGCCTCAATGCCTCACTATCCACGGTTTCACCCAAGAACGGAACCCCTGCAGATAACAAGGTTTGCCTGTAGTTCCTTACTGCTCCCAAGTAACCGAAGCAAAATAAATTATGCAAAATGAGAGAGGTGCAAATGTGCCTGATTTGCATAAAATATGTAGGCTGCCGAATGCATCTTTTTCTGGTTCCAGCATCTGGATTATCTTGGTGAAGAATTATGCGGTGTTTGCACCATGTCCCCTCTGCTGCACACTGAGGAGAGTGGACAGGTCTTCCTGAGCTGCTTCCTCCTTGGAGATCCCTGATTGTCTGTCTGTCTCTCCTCTCTTAGTGCATCCACCGAGATCTGGCTGCCAGAAATGTGCTAGTGACCGAAGACAGCGTCATGAAGATTGCTGATTTTGGCCTGGCGCGAGACATTCACCACATAGATTACTACAAGAAGACGACAAATGTGAGTAGCTTGTGCAGGCCAGAGAACGTGATTGTGCTGAATTGCAAGCATTGTGCACCAGGGCAGTGTGCGTTCTGCTATTCTGCACGAACGCAGAAAAAAGTACAGAATTTGGTAGTGGCATTTGGGATGATGAAGCCACCTTGCTAAAGCTAAGAAGGTCTCTCTGTGATTTTTGCCTGTTTTATGAGTTTTAAATGTTTTGTATTATGTTTTAATCTGTACACCCCCTAGAGATTTCTATATTAGGCGGTATAGAAATTGAATGAATGAATGTGCCTTGAGGCTATAGGGCAGACTTATTTGGTGAGTGGCGGACTCTGTGCAGAGAGTGTTTATCCCTTTTCATTTTTTAATAGTCAGTGGTGGAACATAGGAAGCTGCCGTATACTGAGTCAGGCCATTGGTCCATCTCGCTCAGTATCGTCTGCACTGACTGGCAGCAGCTCTCCAAGGTTTCAGGCAGGAATTCTTCCCAGCCCTACCTGGAGATGCTGCCAGGGACTGAACCTGGGACCTTCTGCATGCAAAGCAGATGCTCTACCAGTGAGCTGCAGCCCCATTTTGTGAGGTGAAGGAACAGCCATTCCTTTGGGCCTTTTCTCTTTCACAGGTGGTGTCACAGTAGAAGGAGGACCTGAGGCTGGTCAACCCTCAACCGGCCAGCCCCAGCTTCCTTGCTTGAGCTAGCTTTGCTGTCACTATCAGCTGGCCAGGCAGGCTGGGCACCTGAAAAACATGACCTGCCTCCCTGAGCCCACTGTGAAGGGTTGAGTGCGTTGATATAGCCTTTCCTCTTTGTAGCCCAAGAAAGGGGTGACTTCCAAAATATACCTTAAAATGCCGCACAGCCGCCTCAGTAGCCTATGGCCTGAGCCGCGGTGTGGAAGAGGCGGAGCGAAGAGGCATTTAACTCCGCATAGTCAGCTTTATGATCAAACAAGAATGTAAAACCCAGTTAATTGATTACAAATCCAAGGAACAGTTTACAGGCTGTTAGAAGTATGAAAACAGATTTTCAAAAGCCAAGCAAGTTGTCTATGCCCTGACCCTCGGGGTATTGTTGGGTCAAGAGGTGGATAGTCTTAGTTATGGAAGATGAAGCTTAAAACTAACTTTTCAGCATGATTGGAAGGAACTCTGCACGCCCCTCAGAGCATGCAGCACGGACCACAGCAGGTAGCCCACGGTGTAGAAAGACATGAACGAACAAACAACTAGGAACCCACTATGAGTGACCCTCGTTACTTGCAGTTTCTTGTATCCATGTGCAGGTCCTAGAAACCTGGTTTCTTTATCTGTGGTATTAAAATAGGCTAAAATGCACTTATTCACAGGTTTGAGTGGCCAGAAATGACTTGTGATGTCATTTCCAGCCACTATTTTACAGTCCAGAGTCATTTTGTGAAGCTTAAAAAAAAAAAAATCCCCGTGATTTTTTAGCAAGGTACCATACTTTATTTCTCTTATTTCTGCCTCCTCACTGCTTTGTAATCGTGTGTGTGTGTGTGTGTGTGTGTGTGTGTGTGTGTAGGAACCTAGCCCCTGGATTCCCATAGGGGTAAGGTTTTGTTATTAGCTGTTTCTGTATTCATGCCTGTCCACCTGTATATCTCTCTTCTTTTCCTTTTCAAGAGATCAGGTTTTGTTTCCCCCCCTGAATGGCACAGGAAAGCTTTTGTGTTAATTAAGAATTTATCCCTTTATCTATGCCCCATCCTGTATGCAATTGCTGCCATTTTAAGACAATGACTTAACCATTATTCAGATGAGCAGCCATCTGCAGAACAAAGGGGGAAACCCCTTTCAAGATAGTGGACCATTTATCTTAAGTGTTTATCTCAAGCAGGAAATCTACACAGAGTGATGCATAGGTATTTGTAAGCGGGTAGGCTGGTAGCGGGGAAGTAACTTGCCTAGGGAGCAAGAGGTTGCCAGTTCGAATCCCCACTGGTCTGTTTCCGATGGGAAACTCCTATATCGAGCAGCAGCAATACAGGAAGATGCTGAAAGGCATCATCTCATACTAGGGTTGCCAACTGTCCTGCACTGTGCAGGACATCCTGACTTTACTACCCACTTCTTTGCATGCCACAATTTCAGAGCAAAGGCACTGCAGAAGGACACCCTAGCTCATGTGAACTGGAAATGCTGCAAGATAAGAGTCCTCAGGTCAGTTCTGGGTGCCCCTAAGAGTACACTCGGCTCTTCTCCGCACCAAAACTCGGATGCAGTTCCTTGTGATGGATGTGCACAGATCTATCTTTTAGCTATTGCATTAACATTCTGCAGATGAAAGGCTGTGGATTGCCTAAGCTGTGCCTCCAGGAACAAAAGCCTCTAGAAAACACAGAGAACAGAATGTTGAATTCCGTCTTTCTGGGGTTTTGCCTGTGTTTTTCAGTGGCATTGAGCCAGCTGTGGCTAATGCCAGATGGAAAATCAGACTGGAGGTGGTGCTTCTGCTATCTAACCAATCCAAAATAATTATTGTGTGGCTGCCCCATGGTGGCATTTATTTAAATACACTTGTGATTATGGAATTTGTGTTGGGAGTTTCCAAAATATCCAATTAGTGCTGTCACTTCTGCAATTTAAGTAGATGCCTCTTCTGTGGTTGGCGAATCAGTTCGAGAGAATTCCTTTTAACCTGGAACACAGCCTATGTGGTCGCTGTGGAAAACTGAACACATTATGGGCTGCAATCCCCTGTCTAAAGAACCAAGATTTAAATATTAGGGGCATCGTTTTGTCAGAAAGGACTGTTGGTTAAGTCAGTAAAATACAGAACCTTTGCCAAACAACAGATAGAAATGTCGGAAGGATGGTCTCTGTCTTTGGGGCAGCAAGAGTGCTCCAACATTTAGCTGTGCACAGTTAGATTTGTTTCTCGGTGATATATTTCTTTTTTCGTGGTTTATTTTGTTTTGGTAGTATTCCTTTGTTATGTTCTGGCCTATACCAGAATGTAAGCATAATGTATTCCGGCTCTGATCCTGACTGTAGTGAAATAACAGTTGCAGGGGAGTCACAGCAGGAGAGAAGGAAGGCATGCCTTCAACTCCTTTCTGTAGGCTTCCAGCGGCATCTGGTGGGCCACTGTGTGAAACAGGATGCTGGACTAGATGGGCCTTCTTGGGCCCGATCCAGCCGGGCTGTTCTTATGTTCTTACTTGCAGAGCAGACAGTGCTAGGGAACCAAGCCATGTAGTTCAGAAGGATTCTGAGAGTCCCGCAGGCTCTCTAGTCAGTTTGGCCTGGGAGCAGGTTCCTTACTGGCTTAAAAAGATGACTGTTGGTCAGACCCAGAGTTGCCATGCCCCCCCCCCCGAAATTCCCGGTTTCACTCAGATTTCGAGCTTGCTTAGCCTACTCAGATTCGCCTGGATTTCTGCTTTCATTTAAAAGAAAAAAGCTAATCTCTAGCCCTTGTAGAAGCAGAGTTATGGAGCAAAACGTGCAGTCACTATTCTGCTCAGAAATTATTTTCAGGCCAATTTACATAATATGCAAATTAGGCACCCAGATTTGGAAAGCCAGAATATGGCAACCCTAGTCAGACCCCAAGTATAATCAGTGCATTCTAACCTAGATCACTGGGGCGACTTTGCAGCAGTGGGCAAACTGAAGCACCCTGCAGAATCCAGGGTTTCAGGCAGGAGTCTTTCCCAGCCCTACCTGGAGATGCTGCCAGGGATTGAACCCGGGACCTTCTGTGTGCAAAGCGGATGTTCCATCACTGAGCTTCGGCCCCAGAGCTTTTGAGGATTCTGTTGGTTCTATGTTTGTGTTGCTCACCCCCATTCCTTGCATTATTCATGCCCCCCCCCTCGTGCCCTCTTCTATCCACATGGCTTTGGATTGATGCCATGCCCTTTCCTGTCTTCTAGGGTCGCTTGCCGGTCAAGTGGATGGCCCCTGAAGCATTGTTTGACAGAATATACACTCATCAGAGTGACGTGTGAGTATTCCTTCCAGTACTTACATGAAGCTATATAAGCAGTGTTAGTCCATTTCCCAGCCTTGGATCCCCAGATGGTGTCGGACTACAACACCCATCATCCACAGCCAAAATGGCCAGAGGCTGGGGGTGATGGGAGTTGTAGTCCAACGTCTGGGGACCCAAAGTTGGGAACTCCTGAGCTAGCTCATCCTGTCTAACCTGGCTGGTAGTGACTTGACAACGTCTCAGTTAAAGATTGTTTCCAACATTTCGGTCAAAGACTGATGCCACCCCGTCTTCTACCCTGGTTTGCCCGGAGAGGCCATAACTGGAGGCCACAACCGGAGAGGCCATAACTGGAGATGCCAGAGACTAAACCTGAGAGTGTCCCGATGTGCAAAGCATGTAGCCTCCTTCTACATATGAAGTAGTTGCTCTTCCACTGAGCTGCAGCCCCATCCCCGAAGGGGGGATAGCTTATAGTAGACAGCATGCACATGTAGCCACCCATCCAAATGCAAACCAGGGCAAACCCTGCTTAGCAAGGGAGGTGATTCCTACTCGCTATCGCAAGACCAGCTCTCTTCCATACAGTTATGTGCAGGTTCAGCCCCGTAAGCCTCATGGCATTTCCAGTTTCAGGCCAGTATGCTGGGTATTGTTCCCAAAAGTGAAATAGACCAGACGTGATTCATCTTAGCTTAATGAAATGCTCATTACGATAAGCAGGCATGGTATTTTCAGTCTGTGTTATCTGGAAGCGAGCTTTGTCTGAAGCTGCTGGCTCCTGCCTGATCGCCAGTTTGAGCTGCTGCTAACACTCTAAAGCTCCTTTGCTTGAAGCATCTGCCTTTCCATCTAAGCTAGGTGGAGCCTCCATGTCCAGTGATGGTATGCCTGCGTGCACGGCTGGGGAATTCTTACTTCTTAACCCGTGGTGTGTTGTGCTCCCGGAACAGGTGGTCCTTTGGCGTTCTGCTCTGGGAGATCTTCACGCTGGGTGGGTCACCGTACCCTGGAGTTCCAGTGGAAGAGCTCTTCAAGTTGTTGAAAGAGGGACATCGGATGGACAAACCCAGCAATTGCACCAATGGACTGTGAGTTGCCAATTCAGAGTCAGTTTTCTCATCTTGTTACAGTGACATTTTTACTTCGGGCAGAGAGGAGAGATGGGTAGAGTGGCCATGACCCCCGGAATTCCAGGTTTCACCCAGATTTTAAGCACCTTGCCCAAATTGCTTAGCCCACCTGGATTTGCCCAGATTTCAGCTTTCATTTATTTTTATTTATTTTTAAACCTAAACTCTAGCCCTTGTTGAAATGGAGTTATAGAGCAAAACATGCAGGCACTGCTCAAAAATGATTTTCAAGCCAATTTACATAATATGCAAATTAGGCCCCCGGATTAGGAAAACCAGAATATGGCAACCCTAGAGATGGGGCATTTCCACTCTGTTCTCGATCAGGGCTCCTTTTAATGTGCGAAAAGCACAGGGTGCTGCCAGCACACCACATATTCCCCAAACCAGGTTGTTCGTTTGTTTTTTACATTTATGTCCGGCTCTTCCTCTGAGGAGCCCAGAGTGGTATGCATGGTTATGTTTATCCTCACAACAACCCTGTGAGGTAGGTTAGCCCAAGAGAGAAGTGGCTGGCCCAGAGTCACCCAGAAAGTTGCATGGCAGCACTTGAACTTGAACTCAGGTCTCCTCTGTCTGAGTCCAACACTCTAACCACTACACCACATTGGCTCCCAAGCAGTTCCTTCAGTTTTTCACCCTTGTTGGCTCTGAGGCTAATAGCCAGCCAGAGAGCTGCTCTGAACAAACTGCCCACCTATTCCGAACTCCCTGTAGAGTCTTCTAGAAAGTTTAAGCCAGAATTCTGCTCCACCAAGGTTTAGCTTCAGGGAGCAGAAATCCTGCAAAAAAATTGCTTCGGATTGTGCTACAGTGATGACTTCAAAGGTTACCCTGTGCAGCTGCTTTCAGCCACATGCTGTTCCGATTTCCTGTTCTTACCCATGTCTCCCTTGCATCTCTCCATCTTAGCAATGGCCTTTCCCTCCCTCCCTTGCTGATAATAGTGAAAGTTTGTGAAGAATACTCCACGAGCATAAGAGCAGCCCTGCTGGATCAGGCCCAAGGAAGCCCATCTAGTCCAGCATCCTGTTTCACACAGTGGCCCACCAGATGCCGCTGGGAGCCTACAGACAGGAGTTTTTGTGTGTGTGGTTCTTTAAAAAAAAATTATTGGAACATTCTTACATTTATTCAATTTAATTCAGTACAAATCAATATAGCATATTTATGATACAAACAAACAAAACTATCGACATAGTATTGGACCACTACTAGGAGTGGACCACATCCACTATTCCAAGCATATCAAAATAATCATGATTTCCAAACTTCATGAATAGGATTAGAGTTATCTCCGTTAGGCTCTATATAAGATAGATAGATAGATAGATAGATAATTTCCAAATGGGACAAAATTTTGATTCTTTTCTCTGATTTTTCATTTTCTTTATCTGAAATTTCTAGGTGGATCGAGTCACTTATTTATCATGTCTGAAGCCTCTTGAGTTAACCAAAAGTGTAAAACGACATAATTTGCTTAAAATACAGTAGGAAGGAAAACAATCCCTGTCTTCAGACGGGGATGTCAAACGTGGGTCATGGGTGCCTAGGAAGCAGCTTGATATATACCAAGTCAGACCATTGCTCCATCCAGCTCAGTATCGTCTGCAGTGACTGCGGATGGCTCTCCCAGGTTCCAGACAGGGGCCTTCCCCAGCCCTACCTGGAGGTGGTGCTGGGGATTGAGCCAGGAACCTTCTGCGTGCAAAACAGATGCTCGACCCCTGAGCTGTGGCCCCCTGAGGTGCTTTCCATTTACCACGTTTGAGAGAGCCCGTGTTGCAAAACCTCATCCCGCTCGGTAGCCCGGCACGACATAACAGGACCCCCGCTGACTGGCAGATGCATGTTATGGTGACTGGCAGGAGTTCAGTGCAATTTTCCCAGCCCTACTGAGAGCTGTGCGTGATAATAAACCAAGACTTCCTCTCTCTTTATGTTTGTTTTTCTCAGCAGGAGAGAATCCCAAATTGACCCAGAGTAAAGCTGTGTTGCATCTGGGACAAGCTGAGCCTTTTGTCTGGAAAGAACCTCCATCCCTTCCCACGTTCTCTTTGCCAGCCCTGCTGGTGGCAGTCTTTGAGGGGACCTCTCCCACCCCCACCCCCTTTTTTTAATGGGAACGATTGGTCCTCCAACCCAGGAAAACAACTTGCTTAGAGTGCAACCCATTAGCATCAGCGTAGGTCTGCATTAAGACATTTTTTGGAAATAACTTAAGAACAGCCCTGCTGGATCAGGCCCATGGCCCATCTAGTCCAGCATCCTGTTTCACACAGTGGCCCACCAGATGGAAGCCACAGACAGGAGATGAGGGCTCTCTCCTGCCATTACTCTCCTGCCCTCTCTCCTGCCATTACTCCCCTGCAACTGGTACTCAGAGGCACCCTGCCCTTGAGGCTGGAGGTAGCCCACAGCCCTCTGACTAGTAGCCATTGATAGACCTCTCCTCCATGAAGTCATCCAAACCACTCTTAAAGCCATCCAGGTTGTTGGCTGTCACCACATCCTGTGGCAGAGAGTTCCACAAGTGGACCACGCGTTGTGTGAAAAAGTACTTCTGTTTGTTGGTCCTAGACCTCCTAGCAATCAATTTCATGGAGTGACCCCGGGTCTAGTGTTGTGTGAGAGGGAAAAGAATCTCTCTCTCTCTCCACTTTCTCCATGCCATGCATGATTTTATAGACCTCTATCATGTCTCCCCACAGACGTCTTTTTTTCTAAACTAAAAAGCCAAACACACGCACCCTAACTAAATGGTAGCACCTTGCCCCATATGCCCCTACCAGAAGCTTGAGATCTTCTTCAGAGGCCCTGCTCCGAGCACCCCTGCACTCATATACACTGTACACCGGTACAGCAGGACGTTTCCTAACTGTATCTCATACTGTGCGGGAGATGGCAGTGGTCAACCCCTCCTGTATTCTACCAAAAGACAAACCACAGGGCTCTGTGGTCGCCAGGAGTTGACACCGACTCAGCGGCACACTTTACTTTACCCTGCATTTGAGGGCCCTGAACTTTTTAAATGAACACAAGTACAGTCATTCACACAAAAGCATGGACAAGTGTACAGATTTCTGTATGCTCATACAACATAATGTCTGCAATCGGACTAGATTGTCAGGTATTGAACATTACGTGTGAATACGGCTCACAACCTTCAGCAATATATGGTTTTAGTCGTGGCACTGAGAATTTTTGGACTTCACTCTCTCTTCCCACCCCCACTCTGTGGGATTTAATGGCTTTGTGGCTTCAGCATATACTGATGCACTGTCCTTCCTTTTCAGGTATATGATGATGCGAGATTGCTGGCATGCTGTTCCCTCCCAAAGACCCACCTTCAAACAGCTGGTAGAAGACTTAGATAGGATTGTGGCCATGACCTCAAACCAGGTAAAAGTTGCCTCTTTCCAAACATTTAGCTCTCCCAGATATAAACATGGGCTTGTACCTTTTAAACGTTAGAACTGACCAGGTCCCACTGCAGTCAGTGATAAGCAAGCATAGCCAAAACTATTCCATTGATTTAAGCAGGGCTTAGTCAGGGCTGACTGTCTTAGGATGCCGCCCTTGAGATGTTTGGGTTCTCATTCAGTCTTGCTGTGAGCCTGTAAGCTGTAGAGAGTCCCTCGCTTCTTTCCCTGGATTCAAGGTGGTGACTCAATTCGTGGTTCTCGGCCTCTGCACTGCAGTGAGGCCTGGGGATTGCTGTTCTCAGTACCTGTTGTGGCTTCTTTCTAGCTTGGGGACCTGGGGCAGACCACTCTCACTTAGCTTGGAAGTTCCAGTGCCAGGTTCACACCAAGAGACCCTATTGGAGCAAACTCCGCCTGTGTCTGCTTTCCCAAGTTAGGCTCACATTTTTCCAGAATCAAAGAAACCAGACTGGACCAACTTTTGTCCCGGTTTCTTTCTCTGTGTCCTTGGTACTACTGGGTGTCTCTTGGGGGCTTTGCTCCCCTTTCTGCTGGACTCCTGGGTGTGAAGAGATGGCTACCTCTCAGACTTCCTTCACACTGGAGACCTTGGCCTGGGTGTTTCATTGTGTATGTGTGTGTTCCCTCTAGGAATACCTGGACCTCTCCATGCCACTGGACCAGTATTCTCCCAGTTTTCCAGACACACGCAGCTCCACCTGCTCTTCAGGAGAGGACTCTGTCTTTTCCCATGACCCCCTTCCTGACGAACCTTGCCTCCCCAAGCACCCACCTCAGCTTGCCAATGGTGGACTCAAACGGCGCTGATCCCACGACTTTGGGGTGGGGGGTGCTTGCAAATCCTCTGTGCAAACTGTGGGGCCTGTATGTCAGTGAGTGAGTGAGTGAGTGTGTGTGTGTGTGTGTGTGTGTGTGTGTGTGTGTGTGTATATGCACTTCCCTTCCAGCCGGGCTGGTGGTGGAGCGCCACTCGAGAGCAGCCATCAGCCAGTCGCCTTAACTGTTGTATTAATGAACTACGGTCTTTCCATTCCGAATGACCAAGCCTATGCTGCCATCTTTTTTTGGTCAAAGCTGCCATTATTCCAAGCCTTCAACATCTGGGAGAGGTGTTTGTTGGGAATCTGTGCTTGAATATTTCCCGTGGATTAAAGGTCAGCTACATCTTCTTTTTTTTAAAAGATGAAAAACCTTTGGCCAGTGCCTAAACAAAATAACAATAATAATAATAATAATAATGAAACCCAGGTCCTGGTTTCTAGACAGCAGCATGCTTCTTTGAAAAGGATTCTGGAAGAATGACATTCCCATGAAGAAAGGGAGTTCTTCTGCTCTCTTTGGTACTAACAGACCCAAGCAAGCCGACTTGTGACAGCTCAATAAGCTAACAGTGGAGCTGAAATGCAACATCTGTGCATAGCACTGACACGCTCTGGATTCATCTGCAAACTGGAAAGCTTTGATACAAGCATCCATATAGGCAGTTTGAGTGCCTGTTGGTTTACAGTACTGGTCTGGAGATCCCATCCGCGGCAAGCTTCTACACATCCCACTATTCTTAATGTTGTGCTTTGCTGACCAAATGACATATCCAGGTACGACAGGTGTTATGCACAGCCCTGGGCACAGCGGTTTAAAGGGGGTTGCCAAATGGAACCAGTGTAAAGATCACAACAAACAAACAAAAATCTTGTGTACATAGCTGCAAAATGTATAAATATGAATTATATATTTACATGTCTTTTTAAAGAAAAATGGTGGTTACCAGAGATAATATCACTTTGGTAGTAAGGTACTAGTGGCTGGTCAGCTATCAGTTGCTATAAAAACAAATCATATATTTTGCTACATTTGCTGGGTGTTCCTTTTTTTGTTTGTTTTTTAAATTATGTTCTAAAACTTATTTCAGTGTAGGTAATTCAATAAAAATTGCTGCTGCTTCAGTTTTATATGGGGTTATATTAAACAGTGATTGGATGGTAATGTTGCTGCCTTTTTGGAACAATGTTGTCATTAATTGAATGGCATCTCCTCCTCTTTCCGCACTCCCCACTTTCTGCCTCTTTTCTGGCCCCATTCTAGCCATTGTAGTACTTGAGCCCAGCCGGGCCTGGACGTTTTGGCCATCGGTATCCCCTCAGGGAACAAAATGCTCATGGCGATTTTTGATAACATTGGGAAATAGGCAATAGCATTGTTGCACTCACGGCTTTGTGTCTTCTCCCCCTTTCTTTATCCCTGCCCCCAAGTGATTATGGGTAAATTGCAGCCACTTTTGCACAGAGAAAAAGGCCAGGGTTAGGGAAACAATGAACAAATTGTTGTCCTCCACAATTAAAAGAGCCCGTTGCTCTTTTAATCAGCGGTTAATCTGTAAACCGGCCAGAGATTTTTATATTGGGGAGTGTGGGGCATATAAATGCGAAAAATAAATAAATTTTTATTTCCATTCCTCTGACATGGATAAAGCTTTATAGTAGTTTCCATGTTTTTCAACCTTTTTAAAGCTTCTAAGACACACGGAGAGGAGAGCTGGTCTTGTGGTAGCAAGCATGACTTGTCCCCATAGCTAAGCAGGGTCTGCCCTGGTTGCATATGAATGGGAGACTTGATGTGTGAGCACTGGGAGATCTTCCCCTCAGGGGATGAAGCCGCTCTGGGAAGAGCAGAAGGTTTCAAGTTCCCTCCCTGGCAGCATCTCCAAGATAGGGCTGAGAGAGATTCCTGCCTGCAGCCTTGGAGAAGCCACTGCCAGTCTGTGAAGACAATACTGAGCTAGATAGACCAATGGTCTGACTCAGTATATGGCAGATTCCTATGTTCCTGTTACTGCAGATTTGGCTGCTTGCAGGCCCAATGGTCAGGACAAGAAAAGGGTGGAAGTGGAAAATATTGCAATGCTATCACCTCTCTCGCATCTCTAGGGGTGTAGACTGTGTCCCAAATCAAAGCGAGCATGTGTCCCCGAGACCCAATAAGACCCTTTGGACGCAGGTCCCAGCTTGAAGGCGCTCAGTTCACCCTATTGGTGCAAAAAAGAAAAAAAGAGGGTATGCCATCTGCAGGACTGTTAGTTTCAGAACTTGTGCCATTTGGGCCAGCAATGGAAACCAGGCCAGGCCCTTAAGGAGGGCACCCTTCTTCCCAGCCTTTTTGTAGGTACCGACGTACAACTTGCACCCCTTTCAGGAGTGCGCCGTGATTCTGCTTGAGCAAGCCATCCTCCTTCACATCCTTGGCAACCAGAAACCAGCAGCAAAGCAAGACTGCCTCAAGAGCTGCCACCCACCGGTCCTGCTCCAGGATCTCTGTGCTGCTGTCAGCATCAGATACGGCTTTCTGGAGAAGTGGCTATGTCGGCCTTGTACCAGGTGCTCCAGCGCTGAGCTACAGGATGGAGCTGTAGCTCAGTGGCAGAGCGTCTGCTTGCATGCAGAAGGTGCCGGGTTCAATCCCTGGTGGCATCTCCAGATAGGGCCGAGAGAGACTCCTGCCTGGAACCTTGGAGAGCTGCTGCCAGTCAGTGTAGACAATACTGAGCTAGATGGACCAGTGATCTGACTCGGTATAAGGCAGCTTCCTGCTGTTGGCTGTACAAGCCTTGGTCCCTCCCTCCCCTGGGCGGTGCTAAGGAGAACTCCACCAGTGCCTTATACAAGCTGTGCAGACCTGTTTGGCACCCCTCCCTTCCCCTAGAGGAATACAAGACGAGGGAAAATCAGCCTTTGGTCCTAGGAATTTTCTCTTTTCTTTTGTTCCCTGGAACAACCTACCCAAATGGTCAGTGTGTGTTCCTGGTGTCCCCCCCGCCACCCAGTAGTTATTTTTGCCTTGCAAAGTAAAGGTCTTTCTCTGTCTCCTCCAAGCTGCAAGTGGCATCCTCCATCCCCAGGCAGTCCTGCCCCTCTGTATGCCTGAACTGGAGCTATACCAATTGGGCCATTAAGTTGCACCAGACACTGGCCTTTACCAGTACTTGGAATTCCACCAGGGCTCACGCCTGAGCTGCCAGCTGATTGAAGGAAGCCAATGAATGGCATGTGTGTGCATCCGTATCAGAGCTACTGCACACGCTGAGGATTATGGGAGTTGCGGTCCAACAGCTGGAAAGCCTCAGCTTGGCCACCTCTGGTCGGTTTAATCAGTTGATTGGTTTTAAACTTGCATAGGAGTAAAATGATCATTCTGTTTTACTCTTGTGCAAGATTAAATCCAACCATTCTGATTAAGTCATTGATTAACTCAGGGCGGCTTCTTATCTTCCTAATTAGTTGATGGAATTGATGAGATGATGGAGGCCTACTTTTATCTTTCTTTATGGAAGGAGCATAACCATTGGCTCCAAATACAGGATTCAGATCCTGCTCCTCGAAGGCCATTCCCTAGTTTAGGATTGCTTTTCATCCGGTATCTTGCTGGGATTTTTGTTGCTAGAGTCACACCCTGCCTTTGTGTGGAGTCAGATTATTGTGTTTAAAATGTTCCTGTAATCAATTAGGCATGATTGTAACCATTCAAAAAGACAAAACAAAAAGGATTTTAACTAAGATAACTCCCTTGACATTTGTTCCTATATAGCTGATATTCCGGGGGAAATGAGAATAAATCATACAAATTCTGTATAAATGTTATATATTTTATTTAAAGGAAGAATGTGTGTGTTTCTGCCCATGGACTTTAGCAGGCAGGCTAGAAGCAGAAAGTCCTGTTGCTCATGGGCAGGCAACCTTCTGGGTTGTGGGATCCACTCTTCTTAACAGTATGTGAGTCCAATTTGTCACAAATGGTAGGCACAAAATGGCCCGCAGGGGGATCAGAGAGTGGAACCCACAAAAAGCTCTTTCCATATGCGCGCAGATATGTCTTGTGTTTGTCAGCAAGTAATACCAACCCATGATACAAAGCCCTCACAACTCCATGGAAGACAGTCCAAACAGTCCTCTGCAGATGTGCCTGGAATAAGCCCACAACATAGTGGGTCTTGCATCCTGGCAGGCACACACAGGACTGAGGAGTCCCTTGATGTTCCCCATAGGGCCAGAGAGAGTCCAAGGCTGCCTGAGGCAAAGAATGCGAATGGCATCAAAAGTATATCTGAAATAATGAACATTCTGCTCCTCTTTAACAGTACGCAAAAACTGCCTCACCCTAGATCAGTTCACATGACAAGACTGATCCCTTTTGGGACCATTTTGCAACCATGTGTTAGATGAAAGCAAGGTAGGAGGCAAGGAACTTGATCATCTGTCAAACCCAGCTGGGTCGGATGATTTTCTTGCCTATCTTGTTCAGAAGCTGGGGATGGAATCGGGGTTGATCTCCCCAAGGTTGGCTTGTCCTATGCAGCTGAGGCTTGACTGGCGATCAAGTTCCCCTCCTCCAACCTTATTTGTCTCTAACACGATCACAACACAGAAGGGCACCCAGTTCCCGAAACTGAGTAGGACCCGTCTCCTACCCAGTTTAGTCATGTGAACTGCCTTCCTGCCTGTTGATAGGACTCCTTGCTTGCTCTCTCAGCGGAGGTCAAAGTGGCCACATTTTCTTCTCCCTTTGCACAATCTTGGCAGGACTTCACCTCCTCGTGACATCTGTTGGGCCTGTGGTTGGAGTTTGGCCATAGCACCATAGCTCTCAGTCTCATAACAAGGGTGGTTCATAATGTGTGTTCTCAAATGCTTCCTGTCACTTGTCTTCCAAACTCACTCCACTGCCACCCCCTGAGAAATCAGAAGCGTTCTGGGTCTCTTCCCATTCTGTAACCTTTTGTGGAACTGTACATACTCCTGGTTCTGTTTTCACTGTCTATAAGCGCCAAATCCATCTTTATTGGGGATTCTCAAACATAGCCAGGGATTCTCAAACATAGGTCCCCAGCTGTTGTTGGACTTCAACTCCCATAATCCCCAGCCACAATGGCCAAAGGGATTATGGGAGCTGACGTTCAACAACATCTAGGGACCTAAGTCTGAGAACTCAATGTATGGGGTGCAAAAAGCTCCATTCATGCACCCCTTTTCCCCATCCCCACTCCAGCCTTTAGAGCTCTGTAGCGATAATTAAATCTCCTGCCTTGCTTCTGTCAGCCAGAGCCTGACCTCTTGAGTTGTTTCAGCGAAGCAGAAATTAGCCATGAGCTGTGAGGGCCAGATGTTTGGCAGGGCCGTGCATGCTGCTTTTCTCTCATGAAATAGCTTCATCCCGAGGCCAGCTGGGCTCTAGTTACATCCTGAAATGTGACCAATTGAGCATGGAGCTTTAACTGCATCCCTGCTGGACCACAAGGCAGACATCTCCCAGGGTGATGGGCCTTGTGTGCACATCCCCTTGGGCACAGAACTGGCTGAACTCGGAGAGGCCTCAGCTGGCTGCAGCAGTCAAACTTCATTCACCCCCCTCTTGTGGTTTTTGTCATACGGACATCTTCCTATCGGCTCTTGCACAGATGGGCCTCCTCGTCAATCCCGACTGTGCTGCCAGCCAAGACAGGCGGCTTCTCTTACTGCCACCCACAGACCTGGAAGCCGAATCACATTGCTGTGGCTTTGGACTCTTCATAACCCAGGCTCAGCTGCAGAATCTTATGAGTCATCGGAACATATGGAGCCGCTTTCTGTGGTGTCAGACCCTGGGTCCTGCTCGCTCGGGATTGCCAGCACTGACTGGCAGCAGCTCTCCAAGGCTTCAGGCAGGAGTCTCTCTCCCAGCCCTACCTGGAGATGCTGCCAGGGATGGAACCTGGGACCTTCGGCAAGCAATTCAGATGCTCTCCCACTGAACTACAGCCTCATTCCCTAAGGCAGCCGTGCCCAACCTGTGGTATTCCAGGCATCGCTGATCTGGGGTGATGGGACTTGTAGTTCAGCAACGTCTGGAGTACCACAGGTTGGGAACCCCTGACCCAAGGGGAATTGTGAGCCCTTTGGGGACAGGGAGCTGTCTTGTTTGTTATTTATTTATTCTTCTATGTAAATCACCTTGAGAACTTGGGTTAAAAAGTGGTATATACATATTTGTTGTTGTTGTAGTGGTGGTGAACACCTCGCCTTGCAGCAAACAATGCTCAACTGTAGTCCCCCATCCAAATGCAAACCAGGTGGACCCTGCTTGGGCAAAAGGGACACGTCGTGCTTGCTGCCACAAGACCGGCTCTCTCCTCAGCAGACATGCAGGGACCTCACCCACCTGGCTGTTTGCTTGTTTTGCCGATTGATTACTTTTACACACCACCTTCCTTCCCGCCTTGAATCTGGGGATGGGGCCTTTGCTCAGTGGCAGAACATCTGCTCCGCATGCGGAACATCCCAAGTTCAATCCCTGGCAGCATCTCCGGGTAGGGCTGGGAAAGACTCCTGCCTGAATCCGTGGACAGCTGCTGCCAGTCACTGCAGACAATACTGAGTGGATGGGCCAATAGTCTGACTCTGTCAGGCAGCTTCCTATTTTCCTCTTACCATTGGACTGAAGACTGTCTCCATGCAGTTCCCAGATGGTCACTGGTCACTGGCCAGGCCTTCAGCAAGGTGACTGCTTCATCCTGTACCCTCGGGCTGTTTCCTGAGGCCTTGCCCTGTTTCTCTCAGCCCTGCAACTGAACAATGACAAAGGCTGAAGGGATCCAAGCCATCTGTTGAGGGTCCTGCAGCAGATTCTGGCTCTGAGCAAGGCTTCAGACCTCCAAGGTCCCTTCCAGCCCTCTGAAGCACATGCAAGCTCTTCATTCTCCATGGGAGTTGTTTGTCGAAAACAGGCTCTGTTGACCTCCTCGTAGCCTGCTAATCTCCATTCTGCTTATTTGCCATCCATTACCAAGAGAGTTGTTAAATATGCTAATTTCAGACTGCCGTCACAATGCCGCTCTCGCTGCTACAGAATTTATTCTGAGCAGAGGAATACATCTCTCCGCTGAAGGCACCAAATTGCTTTCTTATTGTCTCTTTGCTCCATCAATCTGGACGTGTCAGGTGAGCCCCTGGGGATGGAAATCAAACCTTGTTTCCGCAGACAATAGGAAATGCTGGCAGAGTATTCATCCCAACACACCAGCACATGAAACCCTTCCATGGGAAGCAATGGAAGCAGGTGAGCAATTCTAAAACATAGGCTACGTTCACATGTATTTGACGCAGCGGGGAAATGAACTGCCTAGCGGGCAAGAGGTTGCCGGTTCAAATCCCCGCTGGGATGTTTCCCAGACTATGGGAAACACCTCTACCGGGCAGCAGCGATATAGGAAGATGCTGAAAGGCATCATCATCATCTCATACTGCATGGGAGGAGGCAATGGTCAACCCCTCCTGTATCCTACCAAAGACAACCACAGGGCTCTGAGGGCGCCAGGCGTCGACACGGACTCAAGGGCACAACATTACATTTATATACCACCCCATACAAAAAAGCCCCTGGGCGGTTCTTTAGGACTGATTCCTACATGACCTTCCTAATGAGAGCACCTGTATTTGAAATCTGCTGGTGGCCTGATCCTATATAAAGAAAGTCCGGTTCAGTGGAGCTTACTTCCAGGTAAGTGTACCTAGGCTGTAGCCCAGGGCAGGGGCTGAGCTGTCATGGTGTGCACAGGTTGTGTCACTGTGTGAGCTGCAATTGTGTGCACCAAGAACCTGTGCACACAGCTGCCACTGGGGCCGCCATACTCTCTGCAACGCCCCTTTTCTCCCCGCCGTGCTTGCAGGGGCGGTGGAGGCCTCCCGGAGGGAGCGGCCCGCCACTCAACTGCCTCTCCTGCCACCATTGTGCAAGGTGGAGAGGAGAGGAGAGGAGAATGGGTCTTGTGGTAGCAAGCATGACTTGTCCCCTTAGCGAAGCAGGGTCCTGGTTTCATATGAATGGGAGACTAGATGTGTGAGCACTGCAAGATATTCCCCTCAGGGGATGAAGCCGCTCTGGGAAGAGCAGAAGGTTCCAAGTTCCCTCCCTGGCTTCTCCAAGATAGGACAAGATTTTTTTAAAAAAAAATTGAACCAACAAACTACCAAAGCATACAGTATGTTGCCATAGGGCTGAGAGAGATTCCTGCCTGCAACCTTGGAGAAGCTGCTGCCAGTTTGTGTAGACCAGGCCGGCTCAATTTAGGCCCCCCAGCTGTTTTTGGACTACAGTTCCCATAATCCCATAATCCCCAGCCACAGTGGCCAATAGCCAGGGATTATGGGAATTGTAAACCAACATCTGCAGGAGGGCTGAAGTTGAGCAGGCCTGGTGTAGACAGTACTGAGCTAGATCGACCAATGGTCTGACTCAGTATATGGCAGCTTCCTATGTTCCTAAGGTGTAGAGAGAAGGGGTACCCCCCGCCACACACACACACACACAGAGTGTAAAGAGAAGGGATGCTGCTGGGATGGCACCATGGGGAGAGGCAGCTCAAACACGGGCTGCCTATGCCCTCCCTGTGCTACTGGCCAAGGGGTTCCCAGCCTTTGTCCCCCAGATGTTTTCCCCATCATCTCCAGTCCCAGCTGGCTGAAGATGATCGGAGTTGTCCTGTTAGACCACATCTGATGACCCAACGCTGAGACCTGATCCCTTGCAAAGTGGCGATCCTCTCTTTATATTAAGCAACGGGAGAGCAACTGACCCTATCCAACCCCAGCACAGCGCCTTTCCCGTGGCTGTTGCTGGCGTCTGCCTTATTTCCGTGTAAATTGTGAGCCCTTTTGGGACAGGGGACCATCTTGTTATTTATTTATTTATTTATTTATTTTTCTGTCTCAATCACCTTGAGAACTTGGGCTAAAAAGCGGTATGTGTGTATATAGATAGATAGATAGTAGTGGTGCAGTGGGGAAATGCTTGACTAGCAAGCCGAAGGTTGCCAGTTCGAATCCCCGCTGGTACTATATCAGGCAGCAGCGATCTAGGAAGGTGCTGAAAGGCATCATCTCAGACTGTGCGGGAGGAGGCAATGGTCAACCCCTCTTGTATTCTACCAAAGACAACCACAGGGCTCTGTGGGTGCCAGGAGTCGAAATTGACCTGACAGCACACTTTACCTGTAGTAGTAGAGAACACCTGACTTAGCAGGTAAGTGCTTGGGATGTAGCCATAGGTCAAGACATGTATTGGAGAATGTATCCTTCAATTGCTAAACAACTGCCATGTGTTTTTACTTTCACTTTCACTCCCAAACAAGCAAAGTAGCCAAGGGACAGATGATCAACCCGCTCCCTCCCCGCCTTCTACCTTGTTTCTATTTAATGCACAATTCCAAAAGTGGGGGGGGGAGGGTTGAGCCAGCTCTCAAAACTGGGTTGGACTAGTCTCCTACCTAGATTGCAGTTGTATAAACTGTCCTATTATATGGCAACTGCCTGTGTCCAAAAGAAAAAAGAACCCAGGAAAGCAGTGCTAAGCGAATCCAGGCCACAGCCTCATCCACTTTGGTTCCGGCTCTGTTAATTAAATGCCACGCTGAGTCTGAGCTGCTCATCAGGGCCGTAGGGAGGTTTCAGAGAGCCTGGCCATCTTGGGACTCCGGGCTGGGTCATTTTCTCTGAGCGATGTGGCCAGCTTTGGTACCGGAGGACAGGGCATCGTTAATCAAGTCAGATGGACATGCCTTGCACGGAAAGAGGACAGGCGTCCCCCTGAGCAATGACTGGAAACATCAAGGCATCTTGGCGGATGGTAAATTATTCACAGATCTCTCCGCAGCTATTTAGAGCGATCTCTGTGGTCTCTGCACATTGAGCAGCCGTGCATTTCCACAGTAGCTGCAGGGAGCAGCCACCATCACACTTGGAAGAAGAGAAGAGCTGGTCTTGTGGCAGCAAGCATGACTTGTCCCCTTAGCTAAGCAGGGTCCTCCCTGGTTGCATTTGAATGGGAGACTAGAAGTGTGAGCACTGCCAGATATTTCCCCTCAGGGGATGGAGCCGCTGCTCTGGGAAGAGCATCTAGGTTCTAAGTTCCCTCCCTGGCAGCATCTCCAAGATAGGACTGAGAGAGATTCCTGCCTGCAACCTTGGAGAAGCCGCTGCCAGTCTGTGAAGACAATACTGAGCTAGATAGACCAATGGTCTGACTCAGTATATGGCAGCATCCTAGGTTCCTATGCTCCTCTGACCCAAGGTGGCTCCAGGTAAGGAGAAAACAAAGATTTCACCTGCCACTCCCATCTCCTACGTATTCTCACAGCCAGCTTGAGTGTGTGGTAACTCTGCTGATGCTATCTCTTGTGAGGTTTTTGCTAGGCAGGAAAAGGAATTTGGTTGTACCCACAAGGCTGCATCGGACTCCCTCCAAGTAACAGCCTTCCATAGCAAGTGGGAAAGGGGTGTGCCTCAGAGTATTCATCAGCAACTGGTATGTATCCAGCCCCCGCAAGGGATACAGCCTCATTTAGAAACTGAGGAAGCTCATCCTATCCACTTGGGGGTTTGACAGATTATCAAACTCCCCGCCCCAGGCCCCACACATAGTGGGCCCCATCCAAAGTATGGTTCGATATTAGAAATGATCAGATTGGTTCTTTTCATTCAAGGCAGTAAAACGAATCCATTGAAATATAACCCTGGGATCAAGAGTCGTTTCGGTATTTGGGGTCATGACATTGCCACAGGATGTGGCGCCTGACATATGCAATGTTATGCATGTAGTGAATGTCGCATTTGTGCAGATGCACAAGACGCACGGTTGTGCAAGCGCAAATATTGTGCGGTGGAGTTCTGCAACAGTGCGGCCATTCTATATAATGAACTGTCACGTCTTCAGAGGTGCACCTAGGTGATTTTGGAACCTGGACCTGAAGGCCTTTGGAGCCCACCCCCACCCCCAATTAAGCATCATCATGCTCTGCTGGGTGACTATTATTTATTTTTTTATTTTACATTTATATCCTGCTCGTCCTCCAAGGAGCCCAGAGCGGTGTACCACATACTTGAGTTTCTCTTTCACAACAACCCTGTGAGGTTGATTAGGCTGAGAGAGAAGTGACTGGCCCAGAGTCACCCAGCTAGTTTCATGGCTGAAGGGGGATTTGAACTCAGGTCTCCACAGTCCTAGTCCAGCACTCTAACCACTACACCATGCTGGCCCTATACTATACCACCCAGGCAGACTAAAGAGGATTTGGAGGCCCCCGGGGCTGTGGAGGCCCTGGACTTTGGCCTCAAAGTCCTGGGCTAAGAGTGCCTCTGCGTGTCATATGTGTGCAGCCTTCTGCAGTATGTTAGCCAGAGGGACGTGGGGAAGGAGGGTGTCAAATGAACATTCTGAGAGTCTCAGCACTTAAGTCTCAGAAGAAGGGCCTCTCAGAGTCTTTAGAAGGGCCCACCCTCAGTTGCCAAGCGAAGGCCAGTGACTGTGTAGGGAGATGTGGCATTTTTAGATGTGCCACTGGCCAGCAATCCCCTCTTGGTGGCAACTGAGCAGGGAGAAAGCCAGAGGCCAGCTAGCCTTTTGCTCTGGAGCCAGAATTGCATGTGCTTCGTGGCTGGGTTGGTGAGACACTCCATATAGACGAGGCTGGACTGGTGTGGAGTCGCTTCGGCATGTAAATGTTGTGAAGCAAAAGCAGGATTCAGTTTAGGATTCCCACCTCCCTTTTAAGTTGGCCTTGTAGTGAGGTTGCCAACATAGGAAGCTGCCATATACTGAGACAGACCCTTGGTCCATCTAGCTCAGTATTGTCTACCCAGACTGGCAGCGGCTTCTCCAAGGTTGCAGGCAGGAATCTCTCTCAGCCCTATCTTGGAGATGCCACAAGGGAGGGAACTTGGAACCTTCTGCTCTTCTGAGAACAGATCCATCCCCTGAGGGGAATATCTTACAGGGCTGCTCACACTTCTAGTCTCCCATTCATATGCAACCAGGGCAGTCCCTGCTTAGCTAAGGGGACAAGTCATGCTTGCTACCACAAGACCAGCTCTCCTCTCCTTAAAGTTTTCCCCAGCAGAGCTCCTGTGAATTTTATTTTAAAACAGGCAGAAAACCAGCAAGTAAAACCTTTCTAGCATAGTGAGGAGTGATGCTGTACCTGTTGGCTTTCTTCATGTGATGCAACTTTCAAAAGCACAGGAGCTGTGGCCGGGTGAAGAAATGCTGGCAGACCCTAACCTGTAGCCCCTTAAGAAGAACCCAAAAATTTTTTTCAGGCAAAGTGTTCCTGGTACTTAGTATTTTAGTCAAATGTCAAGGATATTGACCCTGGCTGACAGGGTCTGCTCACAGAGAGAGAGAGAGAGCTGAACATGACGAAAGAGACTCCGAAAGTCAGACTGTCAGATTCTTGGCCTTCAGACAACAACCTGCTTCCCCTGACAAGGAGGACAGCAACATCTCGCAGTGTACGCTCCTGGCATTTGAATAGGAGCCCTCGTCTCTAAAATGGCAGGCTGTGAGGTGAAGAGAGAGAGCTAAGGATCTGGAACTTCTGTGCCAGACAAAGATGGAGAGACAGATCTAGAAAATCTCCATTTAAAGCCATTTTGCAAGCAGTTAGGACGGGTTCTTAAACCTGGGTCTCCAGATGTTGTCAGGCTACAACCCCCATCATCCCCCTCCCACAAAGGCCATTGTGGCAGGGGATTGTGGGAGTTGTAGTCCAACAACATCTGGGGACCCAAGTTTGAGAACCCCTGTGTTGGGGGAAAGACATACATAAACATCTGGGAGGGGATGCTAATGACATCCTCTCTCACACATGGATATAAATATGATTGTCTCATTTGGATATTTTACTTTAGTTTTCTGTGGACATCTGTACACACACACACACACACACACACACACACACACACACACACACAATGTGTCCACAGAACATTGCCCACTGTGCCCAGTCCTGGTGGAGTGTAAAGGCTAAAGGTTTTGAGCGGGAAACTGCCAGGCTTGAATCGTGCCCAAATCGTGGCCGACTAAATGGGGTTTTTTCCCCTCACTTTTGCTAGCAAAAGATGACAAACTTGAGTGCCACAAGGTCTTAATGAGGATTTTCAGGGGCTTCCACTGATACAGAGACCAGGGTCATAGAAACATAGTAGGAAGCTGCCGTATACTGAGTCAGACCATTGGCCCATCTAGCTCAGTAGTCACTACACTGGTTGGTAGCAACTCTCAGATTTCAGGAGTCTTGCCCACCCCCTCCCCAGCTCCTTCTTTCCATAATACAGTCATCCCTCCCCAACGACAAGGGTTCTACCTCGCGGGTGGCAAATTTGCAGTTGGCGGGCCATTGACATCAATGGCAAACGGGGCTAGGGGAATCACAATCACAAAAAGACCACAAAGTACAGTTAAAAATAAGGGGGGATGCTTCCAAATCCCCCCAAGTTGCCATGAGACAGTAAGAGGAGTGAAGGGGAACCCCGAAAATCATCTCCTGACCCCCAAAATCACCCCGGAACCCCTGAAAATCACACCAAAGCCGTGAACATTGTGAACAAAAAAACCAAATTGCCAAAAGATCTTGCCAGACTCGAGTCTCAGTTGGCGAGACCTGCCATCGAGTCGGTGTCGATTCCTGGTGACCATAGAGCCTTGTGGTTTCCTTGGTAGAATACAGGAGGGGGTTGCCATTGCCTCCTCCCGTGCTGTATGAGATGATGTCTTTCAGCATCTTCCTAGATCGCTGCTGCCTGATATAGGTGTTTCCCATAGTCTGGGAAACAGACCAGCGGGGATTTGAACCTCTTGCTCCCTAGGCAAGTTACTTCCCTGCTGCGCCATTAGGTGGCTATAGGGCATTACTACCCAGGGGTATATCAAAGAAGGGATCGAATCCAACCAGCTAGAAACCCTAGTCTTTTTAGTTTAGAAAAAATGCAACTAGGGGCAGACATGATTGAGGTGTATAAAATTATGCATGGAGCAGAGAAAGTGGACAGAGAGGAATTTTTCTCACACTAGAGCCAGGGGTAATCCCATGAAACTGAAGGCCAGGAAATTTAGGACTAACAAAAGTACTTGTTGTATCATTAATCTATGGAATTCTCTGCCACAGGATTTTCTGGCGGCCACTAGCTTGGAGGGCTTTAAAAGGGGCTTAGACAAATTCATGGAGGTCAGATCTATCAATGGCTACTAGTCTGGCGGCTGTAGGCCACCTCCAGCCTCAGAGAGACAAGATACCTCTGAATACCAGTTGCAGGGGAACAGCAGCAGGAGAGAGGGCATGCCCTCAGCTCCTGCCTGTGGGCTTCCCAGAGGCATCTGGTGGGCCACTGTGTGAAGCAGGATGCTGGACTAGATGGGCCTCCTTGGGCCTGATCCACCAGGGCTGTTCTTATGTTCTTAGGAGTGTTCCTGTTTTTATCTGTGAAATGTTGGGAGGGTAAGAGAGAGAGCTGACACCATAGGGGGGATATTATTATTATTATTATTATTATTATTATTATTATTACATTTATATCCCGCTCCTCCTCCAAGGAGCCCAGAGCGGTATACTACGTACTTGAGTTTCTCTTTCACAACAACCCTGTGAAGTAGGTTAGGCTGAGAGAGAAGTGACTGGCCCAGAGTCACCCAGCTAGTTTCACGGCTGAATGGGGATGTGAACTCGGGTCTCCCCAGTCCTAGTCCAGCACTCTAACCACTACACCACACTGTGTGGAGTGACTGTCAACCTGATTCGTTTTTTAAATGGATATTAAACACAATGCAAATGCAAAAGACAAAGGAGGGGATGTCAGACTGGTCACTATAAATTTTGACTTGTGTAATAACAAATGAACATGCAGGAGATATTTATAGAGTTGTCTCAGGGTAGGAGTCCATCAAGCACAGCACTGCGGTGCAAACATCAATAAAATCAATATCTACCCATCCCATGTGGCAGCTGGGACATAGGCATAGGTGATTAACAGTGGTGTGCCCTGGCCCTTTTCAGAGCTGCTACTAAAAACAGCCAGACAGGCCCTCTTCTGCTGTGCTCCTAGAGTGAGACCCCAAGAGACGGATGCTCGCAGCCAGGAGACAAGGTAGCTTCTACCCCCTGATTTATGGAGATGCCTTTTGAGCTTCTGTCCTGATCAGCATAGAGGCAGCCGAGAAAATGTGGAGAGGACAGTGCAGATCCTGTTGCCACGTGAATGGAACAAAAGTGCCAGCTCTTAAAATACAGGATACCAGCCCTAATCACACATCATGTTCAACACTAATAATAATAATAATAATAATAGACTATTTGTTAGCTGCCCCATAACAAACTGGGCGACTCACAAAACAGCATTAAAACATCAAGTAAAAACACACAACACATGAAATCACAACACACACACAAAAAAATACACTACAAAACAATTGAGAACCCTTTTCAAAAATCAGCTTTAAAATGAAAATTGAAAAGACCTGAGTGAACAAAACTTTACCTAATGTCTAAAAGAACCAACTGATGGGGCCAGGCGAACCTCAACTGGGGAGGCTATTCCATAAACAGGGTGCAACCACCGAGAAGGCCCTCTCCCTGGTAGCCACCCAACTCACCTCTCTTGGCAGGGGCACTGCCAAACAAGTCTGTGCATGGTATACACAGGTATATATCTGTACAGTACTCAACTGAAGGCTGATTACGAGTACCTGTACAGGTACAGATCTGTACACAGCATTACACTTCCTATCTGTATCCTGTATTTAGAGGGGTCTGTACCAGGGCTTTTAAAAATAAAGATTCAGAACTGCACCATGATGTACGAGTGCAATTCAGGTGCATATTGTTCATGGCTACAATACATAACACATTATTGTGTGTGCACACATATGTTGTTGCCTAGAGTCACATCAGAGGAGCTGGTCTTGCGGTAAAAGGTAAAGTGTGCCATCAAATCAATTTCAACTTCTGGCACCCACAAGCCCTGCGGTTTTCTTTGGTAGAAGACAGGAGGGGTTTACCTGCACAGTATGAGATGATGCCTTTCAGCATCTTCCTAGATCGCTGCTGCCCAATATAGTACCAGCGGGGATTCGAACCGGCAACCTCCTGCTTGTTAGTCAAGCATTTCCCTGCTGCGCCACTTAAGGTGACAGGTGATCTTGCGATAGCGAACATAAATTGTCCCCTTTGCTAAGCAGGGTCCACCCTTGTTTGCATTTGGATGGGTGACTTTATGTGAGCACCATCAGCTGTAAGATATTTCCCTTAAAGGATGGGACCATAGTTCCGTGGTAGAGCCTTTGCTTGGATGCAGAAGGCAACCAGGTTCACTCCCTGGCAATTCCAGGTGGGACTGGGAGAGACCCCTGACCAGCCTATAACCTTGGAGAGCCCCTGCAGACAGTAAAGTGGACAGTACTGAACTAGATGCACCAATGGTCTGATTCGGTATAAGGCAGCTTTCCACGTTCCTATTCCATGACATTTAGAGGTGTACATGGGAGGAGAGAAAATTCTCAGGACTAGGAAATTGATGGCGGCATTGCAGAAGAACGTTATAATTGGCAAAGTCTTTGGGAGGGGGGACAGTGGAGTCTGTAGGAAGCGTCTTTTGCAGGGGGAGGAGAAATTGAACGCTTGATCAAGGTCTGAGTTCTAGAGGAGCCTGGACTATTCACTTTACTTTTCTCATTATTATCAGTCACTTTTTACATCATCTAACACTATACAACTTTTGCTTGACTTCAACTGTTGAAGTGCACAAATGCACTTTTCTTGTGGTGGAGGGACTGTCTGTTTGGTGTCCGGTTGTGCATCTAAAAAGCCCTGGCATGTAACCCAGTCCATGTCTAAAATGAACACTGGTACAGTCATTCACACAAAAACATGTACCTGTGTTTGACTGATGAAGTGCTGTCAAGCTGATGTCGACTCTTAATGACCACATAGATAGAGTCTCTCCAGGATGATCTGTCTTTAACTTGGCCTTTAAGGTCTCTCAGTGGTGCATTCACTGCTGTCGTGATCAAGTCCATCCACCTTGCTGCTGGTTGTCCTCTTCTTCTCTTTCCTTCCACTTTTCCCAGCATTATGGACTTCTCAAGGGAGCTGGGTTTTTGCATAATGTGTCCAAAGTATGATAGTTTGAGCCTGGTCATTTGTGCCTAGAATGAGAATTCTGGATTGATTTCTTCTATGATCCATTGGTTTGTTTTCCTGGCTGTCCGTGGTGTCCTCAAAAGTCTTCTCCAGCACCAAAGTTCAAAAGCATCAATGCTTTTTCTATCCTGCTTCTTCAAAGTTCAGCTTTCACATCCATAGAGTGTAACGGAAAAACCATTCTCTGAACGATGCTGATCTTTGTAGGTATAGACACGTCACGGCAGACACCTAAATTCAGGCACCACATCATGTCTGAGTAAGGCTACGGTCATCCAGCTGGGGATTGACATGAGATGCCCAGTCAGGAAGCTGTAATCTGATGGGATGCAAAGGAGACAAGAATGTTGGTACCCTTCAGAGTTGCCTAGAAGAAGGAGTTGAAGGTCTGGTTGGGGCAGCCCTTACATGAGGTAAGGTGAGGCCTCAAGCAGCAGGTGATTGAGGCTGGGTGCCAAGGTGCCCCTGCTGTAGCCATCAGAGAAGCAATTTGAGTCCAAACCGAACCCTGCAAGGAAAGCCTCTCTTCATGCTCCTTACCTCGTACTCCTTGCAAACTTTGCAAGAAGAGGAGGTTGCGTCAAAGCAATGCTGCTTTCAAAGTTTCCAAGGACTGGTTTTGAAAGAGGCCTGGCCCCCATCCCACCGGGAGAGGAGAGCTGGTCTTGTGGCAGCAAGCATGACTTGTCCCCTTAGCTAAGCAGGGTACACCCTGGTTGCATCTGAATGGGAGACTTGATGTGTGAGCACTGCAAGATATTCCCCTTAGGGGATGGGGCCACTCTGGGAAGAGCAGAAGGTTCCAAGTTCCCTTCCTGGCTTCTCCAAGATAGGGCTGAGAGAGATTCCTGCCTGCAACCTTGGAGAAGCTGCTGCCAGTCTGTCAAGACAATACTGAGCTAGATAGACTAATGGTCTGACTCAGTATATGGCAGCTTCCTATGTTCCTATGAACTTGGTGCAAGGCAGAATCTTGTGCCTTGTGTCAGGCACTGTAAAACCTTGGCCTGCTTCTGGTTCTGGCAATGTGCAGGTTTAATAAATCAACTAATTATCTGCCTCTTAATCAACTAAACATTCATTTGAAAATGAACAGCCTTAATTGGTTGGAAAGGCTCTGCTAGGTGCATGGAAACTCTGGGGCTTCTGAGAAGAGACGATTAAGAGCATGGCCTCTGAAAGTCCCACTATTTCAGCCTTTTCTATAAAGCTGTCACAGTTTGATATGCAATGAAATGTTGCAGGGATTTGCCACCAATTTCCAGCTCTGAGATATTAACTTTTTAGACTTTGTGCCTCCAGCACACAAGGCTGACATTTGAGCATAAAAGTGTAATATGTTAAGGGTATTAGAGAGCTGCGATTTGAATTTCAAATGGCTGTTCCCTTTTTCGGCTTGCCTTCAAAAAAAAAAAAAACAGGGCAGAAAATTATTGAGATAATATCCTTTATTTCCTGCAAAGGAGTAAAGTTCCCTTGAAAGCTACACTCTTGGAGAACCTTTCAGTGTATCTGAAGAGAACATCTGATCCAAGGTAATGCAGGAGAATGGAAGAAGACAAGATCTCTAGACAAGGATTCAAGGGCTTGTCTGCCTTGTGGAGGACTGTCTCGCAGGACCGGCCCTAGGTGACTGAGTTTGCCCCCACCCCCAGCCAAGACACGCAGAGTCCTACCGGCTTTAACTTGAGCTGTGCAAGTGGCTCGTTTTTGAGGTCAAATGACCAGCTCATATGGATGTGACCAGCGAATGACTAGCCTGCACTGGTCTGAAGGTTCATTGGGAGAGGAGGAGATGTGGTCTTGTGGTAGAAGGTATGAATTGCCCCCTGTGCTAAGCAGGGTCTGCACTGGTTTGCATTTGAATGGGAGACTACATGTGTGGGCACTGCAAGCTATTCCCCTCAGGGGATGGAGCCACTCTGGGAAGAGCACCTGCCTGCTTGCATGCAGAAGGTTCTGAGTTCCCACCCTGGCAGCATCTCCAAGAGAGGGCTGAGAGAGATTCCTGCCTGCAAGCTTGGAGAAGCTGCTGCCAGTCTGTGTAGACAATACTGAGCTACATGGTGACTCAGTAGGTATATAGAGAGGAGAGCTGGTCTTGTAGTAGCAAGCACGACTTGTCCCCCTAGCTAAGCAGGGTCCACCCTTGCTGCATTTGAATGGGAGACCACATGTGGGCATGATAGACCAATGGTCTGACTTAGTATACAGAAGCTTCTTATGTTCCTAAGGCAGCTTCCTATGAGACTAGAGCAAAACTCTTAACACTTCAGAGATAAAAAGATGTTGATGCTAATTTGGAAATCCAGTCTGAAACAATTTCTTTTTTGAAATAGATACTTGTATTCATAGGAACAAAGAGACATAGGAAGCTGCCTTATACTGTATCAGACCCCTTGGTCCATCTCGCTCAGTATTGTCTACACAGACTGGCAGCGGCTTCTCCAAGGTTGCAGGCAGGAATCTCTCTCAGCCCTGTCTTGGAGATGCTGCCAGGGAGGGGACTTGGAACTTAGATGCTCTTCTTAGAGCGGCTCCATCCCCTAAGGGGAATATCTTACATCAGGGTTTCTTAACCTTGGGCCCCCAGATGTTGTTGGACTACAACTCCCATCATCCCCAGACATGGCCTTTGTGGCTGAGGATGATGGGAGTTGTATTCCAACAACATCTGGGGGCCCAAGGTTAAGAAACCCTGTCTTACGGTGCTTACTTGTAGTCTCCCTTTCATATGCAGCCAGGGTGGGCCCTACTTAGCTAAGGGGACCAGTCATGCTTACTACCACCAGACCAGCTCTCCTCCTTATACCTTTCCTCCCTAAACACTTCCCCCCATCTGTTCTCAGAGATGGACCCCCACATACTGGACTTCAAGGTTTTGTATCGCATGCCCTAAAGAAAGTAGCCTTTAAGGGCTCTGAGTGCCAGATTCTTCCTGCAAATCTTTCCAGAGGTGCTAAACAAAAGAGGGAGTGCAGCTTATGAGCCTAGCTATTTGTTGGGGGCTGAGGCACAATGTGCAAAGACGACTGTATATTTGGGGGTGCAGGATATCCATGTCGGGGAGCAGGGTGCAGTATTACGTCTTACGTTCTTACACCACTGTGCATGACTTCAGGGGTGCCATACAAGAGGGAGAGAGACAACAGTGGGCAGTGCTGTATTCTGGTGCCCCACTCCAAGAATTGGTACCCTAGGCAGTTGCCTAGGTCTGTCTATTGGATGGGCCAGTCCTGTTGTCTGGGTTTGTTTGTGCTTTTTGCAGTAGAATGTGGATTCCCAACCTTGAGTCCCCAAATGTTGTTGGACTACAAACTCCATTATCCCCGGCTTTTGAGTGGGGATGGTGGGAGTTGTAGTCCAACAACACCTGGGGTTAGGAATCCCTGTCCTAGGGGGCATCTCTCTCTGGCCTCCCTGGATATCTGGCTCCAGCTTCTTTCCACAGGACGTTCCTCCTGGAAGCAGCTCTTGAATAATCTCCCTCCAGAGAGGCCAAGGCTGGAAAACTTCCTTCCTTCCTAACCATCTCAATACTCTCTCTCCGGAGAGGAAAACATTTGCAGACTAAAGTTTGAACTCTGGGGAAATCTCTGCCAGGAGAAGAAAAAACAGCAGCAAGTGGCTGGAGAAGGTGTTTCGAAGAGTTCGTCCACGGGTGGGCCTTCAGCTAGAGTACAGGTCGACGCAGATGGAAGGTCTGTTGGTCGGCAGTATATGTCCGCACAAGAGGCTGTTCCTGCTGCCCCTTTGTATCCTCACAGAAGGAAGTCACAGGTTTCTCATTGCAGAAGGAATGCTGTTGCATGGGAATCCAATTAAAAAGGCAGCAGAAGACTCAAGGTGCTAAAAACCCTGTTTCTATCAAAACACTTGCCCTATTCAGACATCATAGGAACACAGGAAGCTGCCATATACGGAGTCAGACCATTGGTCGGTCTAGCTCAGTATTGTCTACACAGACTGGCAGTGGCTTCTCCAAGGTTGCAGGCAGGAATCTCTCTCAGCCCTATCTTGAAGAAGCCACCAGGGAGGGAACTTGGAAGCTTCTGCTCTTCCCAGAGCCGCCCCATCCCCTGAGGGGAAGATTTTACAGTGCTGCTCACACATCAAGTTTCCCATTCATATGTAACCTGGACAGACCCTGCTTAGCTAAGGGGACAAGTCATGCTTGCTACCACAAGACCAGCTCTCCTCTCCATTGTAGGAGTGTACAGATGTCTCTACACTCGTACATGTTTTTGTATGAATTGGCCCATTCACACAGTTTCAACACTTACACAACGAGGTACAGAACTGTACACAGGTACAGTCATTCATGTGTTGTGAACACAGGTACAGAAGTACACTTCCTACCTGGAATATAATTTGAGATTGCTCTCCCATGGACCAAACTTCCTGCAAGTAAACAAACCTAGCACACTGGGGAGAAAGGTGTGTATTTACACAGGGAACCATTCAAACATGTGATTCCCCTTCCCTCCTACAGTCTGAAGTGACACAATCTATCCTGTCACTTCACAGGACTCTTCCACCTCAACCTGTGGCATATTAGACCAGGGCTGAGTTTCATCATTCTCAAATTAGGGAAGATCCGTTATGACAAAGTTTGAGAAATTCTGCACTGGCTTGACTATTGCTCTGAATTGACTTGGCAATTGGGAGCAACCTGGGAGCTACACTGGCTTGACTATTGCTCTGAATTGACTTGGCAATTGGGAGCAACCCGGGAGCTGCACTGGCTTGATTATTGCTCTGACCTGGTTTAGCAATCGGGGGCAACCCAAGATCTTCAAGCTACTGAGGTGAGTGCCAAATACCACCCTGATGGTGCACTAGTAGGCACAAAGAACCCCTCCCCACTGTGTTGGATTTGAAAAGGGAGCAGGAGGACAGGTGGAGAGGAGAGGAAAGAAGAGTTGTGGGCTAGAGAGTCCCCCTCTCCTTTTCGAATCAAGCTAGCGCAGGGGCAGTGGTGCCCTCCCCCTCTGATAATCCACCATCTGAGCTAACCATCTCACTTTCTCTCATGCACAAGAAAGATGAAAGTTCTTCGCTTCTCACAATACTGAGTTAGGAGACAGAGTGGGCGGGGGGAATGCTGCATTTTCAACATCAGCAAAGAGCAATTAAATATTTTGTTTGTGGGCTGGGAATGTCTAAGATGTTAAAGCAATAGGAGCAAAGCACAGCGTGGCAAAGGAAATTAAGAGGGCCCTGCCTACACAATTTCTGCCCACATGTAGGAAATGATGATATTTTCCAAGGTTATGGGAGAAGAAATGAGGTAGATCTCTTCAGACTGCTGTCTGGTTGCTATGCGCCTAGCAAACGTTTCGGTAGAAAACAAAGCCTTAGGCTGATAGGATGCCAGCAGTGGAGAATAAGCAACACATGTTCTCTTGAAATGTGGCAAAACACTGGCAAGAAAGCCATACATCCCGGGGAGAGGAGGAGCCTAGGAGAGGCATTCTTAGGAGAGGCATTCTTAGGAGAGGCACACCTAACCTGATATTTTTGAGCTCCAACTCCCATCATCATGGCCCTAGAGTAGCAGTCTGAGGCAGGTTGCTTCAAGAGATACAAAGAGGGAAGAATGGCCTTGCCCTGGGCTTTTTCTTAAGCTGTTGTGTACTGGGTTTGAGCATCTGCTGTGCGTGCAGAAGGTCCCAGGTTCAGTCCCTGGCAGCAGCATCTCCAGGTAGGGCTGGGAGAGACGCTGCCTGAAACCTTGGGAAAGAGGTCTGATTCTGACTAGGTAGAAGGCAGTTTCCACTTTCCGGGGTCCCTCTGTTTGTCCCTGTGACGCCGACTAGATTACATGGCTTTCAAAATATTCATGGAGGGGGTGAGGTCTTCCCATGGCTATTGCTTAGGATGTCTGTATAACTGCCTTGGGATTTGTAGGTCTGCTTAATGGGTGACTACGTTTGAGCAGGGTCTGCTGCAAGATATGCCTCTCGGGATGGGGCATAGCAGCTCAGCGGCAGAGCATCTGCTTTGCATGCAGAAGGCTCCAGGTTCAATCCCTGGCAGTATCTCCAGGTAAGGCTGGGAATTTTAAAAAAAACCAAAAAACCCTATCGGAGACCCTGGAGAGCCACTGCCAGTCAGTGTAGACAGTCCTGAGCTAGATAGACCAATGGTCCCTCTTGGTCTAAAACAGCTTCCTATGTGCCACCTAATGGCTCAGCAGGGAAATGGCTTGACTAGCCAGCCAGAGGTTGCCGATTTGAATCCCCACTGGCATGTTTCCCAGACTATGGGAAACATCTATATTGGGCAGCAACGATATAGGAAGATGCTGAAAGGCATCATCTCATACTGCATGGAAGGAGGTAAGGGTAAACCCCTCTTGTATTCTACCAAAGACAACCACAGGGCTTTGTGGTCGCCACAAATCGACACCGACTCGGTGGTACACTTTACCTTTCTATGCCAATACATTATGGGATGGGGCTGTTGCTCTGGTACAGCGTCTGTTTTTGCATGCAGAAGGCCCCAGCTTCAACCCCTGGCAGCTCCAGGTGAAGCTAGAAAATACTCGAGCCTGAAATCTTGGACAGCTGTTGCCAGTCAATATTAAAAAGAAACAAATACTAAGCCAGATAGACCCCTGGTGTCAGTAGAAAGCAGCTTCCTATGTGCCTGTATTTACCCGCATAGAAGATGACCCTGAGTTTAAAATAGCCCCATTTGGGAAATATTGGTTAAATATAGGTTATACTATTTGCCCAAAGAGAAGAGGACCCTTAATTTAAGACCCCCAGATTTTAACAACAAAGAACTTGGGGGAAACCTAGTCCTGGATTCAGGTGAATTACTGTACCTATACATTCAGGGATGGGGCCATCAGGAGTATAGGGAGGCTGGTGTTGGCCCATGTGCGGCCGCCACCATGGCCCCCAGCTAGCCACCCCATGTGTCTGACGTCAGATGTGTGTGTGGGGAGGGGGTGGTCTCCCTCCCAAATGGGGTCACGCAGCCCTGTTTAGAAGGGAGATCGGCCTGTGCTGCGTTGGTTCCAGACGGAGCCCGCATGGCCCCATTTGGGACCAAAGTAACACGCCTCCCCTCATCTGACGTCAGATGTGGGAGGCATGTCTGGGGCAGCACTCGCGGCCCCTGATTGGTGGCGGCCCGGGTTCTTTGAACCCGTTCGCCCAGTGGTGGCCCCGCCCCTGGGGGCCGGAGCTGCTGCCTAAAACCTTAGCTGCTGCCTGTCAGTGAAGACCATACCGAGCACGGTGGACCTACGGTCTGACTGTATAAGGCAGCTGTCTGGGTCCCTAAAATGGTGTACTGGGGCAGCCGGATTGTTCTCTGGCAGGGGCTGGAAGCTCACATGGGCTTGCGAGGAGCTAGCAACGGGTTCGGAAGTTCATGCCATGTTGTTCATTTCCCTTGGCTGGAACCTGGCGGGGACGATGCAGCCCCATGAGCCAAGCTTTGATGCCTTCGGCTGTGGCTGCCGGCAGAGAGCAGAGCCCTTTTGAAGTTTTGCCGGGAGAGCAAACATTTCATTATGCCGCCCACTAATGATCGGCTTATTTTGCAGATTTGAATTTCTTCACATGCTTCTCTTAAAAACAAGTGGGGGGAAAGGCCTTGTCAAGAGAATGTTCATTTCTGGGTAACGTTTGGCCTGCCAGTTCTTAATGACTCCTATGAAGTGAAATGATTGCTCAACAAAATGCATTTTCCCTTTCCTTTTGGCACGCACCAGTTGCGCTGGCTGAGTCTCGTGTGGTTGCTGACGGTGGCCTCTGGCCAGGGCCGTGCCACCTTAAGGTCAGCGAGGACTCCAAAGCTGTAATTTCGTGGGGCAAATGACTTGTGACTAACTGTGGCCTGGATCCACAGGATGAATGATTCTGGGTTTGGGTTTTTTTTGGTCCACTCCAATTTGGGGGTTCTATATCTCTATTCAGGAGTCTTTCCCAGCCCAACTTGGAGATGCTGCCGGGAATTGAACCCGGGACCTTCTGCATGCTGGGATTATGGCTATAACCCTACACATAGTCGTGGGTAGTTCCTGCAGCAGGTCTTAAACTAAACTGGTGACCTGATGGTTGCCAGGTCTCCAAAGGCTTTGGAACATAAGCAGCTGGTTTATACAGAGTTGGACTATTGCTCCATCTAGCTTAGTATTGTTTACAGTGGCTGGCAGTAGGTCTCCCTACCTGGATGCTGCCAGGGAGTGACCTTCTGCATGCAACACTGATGCTTTAGCACTGAGCTACATCCCTGTCCAAGGGGAATGTCTTACAGTGAATTCTGCTCACATGTAGTCACCCATCCAAATGCAAACCAAGGCAACTCCTGCTTAGCAAGGGGGACAATTTATGCCTGCTAACAAAAGATCAGCTCACCTCCCCTGCGTGTTAAGGCTTCTCTGAGTGGTACTGCTAGAGAAGGAAGCAGAGCCTTTTGTATGTGTACTAACCTTCAATAAGAACCAAGTCCAGAAGGCTTCAGATTGAGAGAGGCCAGGTAAGGGAACTGTGGAAACAATTTTGGACTGGGCTGCAGAAAGCTAATTTTCTTCACATATTCGTAAGCTGCCTTTGCAAGCAGCTACTAAGGATCTCTGTTCAAAAATCCAAAAGATAATGTGTATTAAACCCACAAATGCATATACAAATAAAATGTAATACTTATGTCTTTAACACCACCAGTCCTAAAGATGAGCAAAGACAAAAACAAAAACCCAGAACTTTGGTCTGCCTAAATACAGTTTGTCTTGGTATTGAATAATCTGCAGGTTTGAGCCAAGAAAGATCTCTTTTTATCAAGCTCTTCCAGCAATTTTGCTGAGAGTGTTCAAATATTTGAAAGGAGTATGAGGAGTAAGAAGGAAATCAGTTGTTTACCCTGTCTACTGGAGAGAGGAAAAGAAGTAAAGAATTTAAATAAAAAGTTAAATTTCATTAGGGAAAGCTATGAACAGTTTGGGACCAGGGTACCTGAAGAACTGTCTCCTATATAACCCTGAAGGCCCACTTAGATCTTTGCAGGTGGTTTGCCCCATGGTATATTGATGTACAGCAGATGAGGCCATGCATGAGAGGCAAGCCTTTTCCATCATGGTGCCCAGACTGTGGAACTCCCTTCCCCAAGAAATCAAAATGGTCCCTTCCTTCACGGGCTTTTGGCTGACTCCTAACCCTTGCTGATAAATATTATGCTGCCGATTATCGGCTGTGATGTTTGGTTGGTTCTGTTATATTTAGCTCATTCTGATATTATTTTTAAATTATGTTGGCTGCTTTGAGTATCTCACTGAGAGCTGGAAAGGCAAGATGGATAAGATCTGACACATAACTAAACGGCGTTGCCCTTTGCAAGATGCAGTCGGCAGGTTAAAAGGTGACAAACATGAGAGGAACTTAACATTAGTTTTGCCTTCACCTGCATCGGTAACTCAGAGCGGCTGGATTTCAAATCAGGACGATAGTTATGAACATAAAATATAGGAAACTGCCATCTACTGAGTCAGACTACCAGTCCCTCTAGCGCAGTATTGTCTGCACAGACTGGCAGCAACTCTCCAAGCTTGCAGGCAGGAGTCTCTGTCAGCCCTATCTGGAAATGCCAGGGAGAGAACTTGGAACCTGCTGCATGTAAGCCTGCAAGTGCTTTTCCCAGAGTGGACCCATCCCCTAAGGGGAATATCTCCCAGTGGTCACGCACCTAGTATCCCATTCAGATGTGAACCAGAGTGAACCCTGCATAGCACATGGGACAATCCATGCTTGTGCCACAAGACCAGCTCTCCTGGTCTTGGGGTATGGATTCTGGTCTTCAAGGGTGCTATATTATAACATTAGATACTATTTTAAAAAAACATAATTAATCTTGGAGGGGTATGATTGAGTTTAATGATCAAAAGTGGGGCTATATGGACACAGCTTTTTTCAGTTCCTAGCAATGCCTCTGGCTTGGGTATACTTGCCAAAGTAAGATGGCTGGACTAGATCCCAGCCCATAATAACATGATTGTGAGTAAATACAGTTCCATGCCCGTGTTTATGTCTGTGCTAGCCGTTTGCTGCACACATCAGTGCTGATTTGGGGCATGTGCCATACTCGTATGTCTGATTTGCCACATGAGCCTCCGGGAAATAGGCCAAGTGCCAGCTAATCTGTCCACTTTAATTCACTGAGCGGCAGGTAGATGGGTAAAGTAAAGGTGAAGTGTGCCCTCAAGTCGGCGTCAACTCCTGGCGCCCACAGAGCCCTGAGGTTGTCTTTGGTAGAATGCAGGAGGGGTTGACCATTGCCTTCTCCCGCGCAGTATGAGATGATGGCTTTCAGCATCTTCCTAGATTGCTGCTGCCTGATATAGGCGTTTCCCATAGTCTGGGAAACATACCAGCGGGGATTTGAGCCAGCAACCTCTGGCTAGCTAGTCAAGTCATTTCCCCGCTGCGCCATTAGGTAGATGGGAGCGGAGGGCAATCCTGTGAATCAGCACCAGGTCCGTCATCTTTGGCCAGAGCCAGTTCTCTGCCTCCAGCAAGACCCGCAATCCAAAGCATCTCTCTCCAATCATGCATAGGGTTGGCAAAATCCTGGCAAAATCGCTGGACTCTGCTGCTCCCTGGTGAGCCGGAGTGGGAATAGCTGCTTTCAAACAGCTTTTGGAACTGACTGTCATTAAGCGCTCGCTGGGTTTCTGTTGCAACTTTGGGGAGAAATGAATGGCTTGAGTTTCCATAATGATCTCCTTCGAATCAGTGCCTTTTTTAGACTCTGAGAGGGGAGGGGAGCTGGGAAGTAATTTGCCTAGGGAGCAACGGGTTGCTGTTTCGAATCCCTGCTGGTATGTTTCCCAGACACTTATATCAGGCCGCAGGGATATAAGAAGATGCTGAAAGGCATCATCCCATACTGTGCAGGAGGAGGCAATGGTCAACCCCTCCTGTATTCTACCAAAGACGACCACAGGGCTCTGCAATCGTCAGGAGTCGACACTGACTCAACGGCGCACTTTACCTTACCTCTAGACCAGTTCTCCTCCCCTAACACTATCTGAATACGAACATAGGTAGCTGCCTTCTACTGAGTCAGACCCTTGGCTCATCCAGCTCAGTCTTGTCTACACTGACTGGCAGCAGCTCTCCAAAGTTTCAGGTAGGAGTCTTTCCCAGCCTTACTTTCAGATACTAGGAATGGCACTTGGGACCTCCTGCGTGCAAAGCAGATACTCTTTCACTGAGCTCTGGCCCCATCTCCTTGCGTAATTCCCATCTTGGCTATACAGGCCTTCCCTAACTTACAAACACCCGACTTACAAACGGCCCATACTTTCAAACAAAGCTCCTTCACATATTAAATGAATGACGTCCCCAACTTACAAATGCCAGCCCACACATACAAACGAGTCACTCCTCATCTAAATGACATTGTGTTCCGAGTTATGAACATCTAACTTTTGGAACACAACCCGTTTGTAAGTTGGGGACTCCCTTAATATGTTCGGATTCATGTTCCCTTGAGACCGAAGAGTCAACTTTTAAATATTCAAAAGAAACCAAGCGCGTGGGGTAGGAATAAAGAGTCACATTTGTAACCAGAAAGCCCCTTTTGTGAAATTTGGATTGATTTCTGGGTTAGAGCAGCATTCGCAGAAAAATTAACATTGATTAAGGTTGCTCAGGCAGGGACTAACAGCCAGATAGACACAAGTCTCTTAACACTTCCTGCTAGGAAAACATTTGTTCCTCGATAATCACGTCAACTATTGATTGCTAGGAAGCTAGGAAAGGGGGAAAGGCTTTGCATGTTAGACATCATAATCAATGGCTGTGGTATGGCTCAGTGCATCCAATGGCTGTGGATAATTACGTGACTCAATGCTGGAGTAAACTAGGATGCTTGGCAGGCAGTGTGGGCAGCGAGACTCTCATTTTAGGGAGGAGAGCTGTCCTGAATTGTCATTTGTGCTAAGCAGGGTCTGCCCTGGTTTGAATTTCAATGGGAGACTACATGTGAGCACTGGAAGAGATTCTCCTTAGGGGATGGAGCCACTCTGGGAAGAGCACCTGCCTGCTTACATCACTCAGAAGTTCCCTCTCTGGCATCTCCAGATAGAACTGGAAGAAACTCCTGCCTGTAACCTTGGAGAAGCTGCTGCCAGTCTGGGTAGACGATACTGAGCTAAGCTGGACCAATAGTCTGACTCAGTAAAAAGCAGCTTCCTATTATCCTAGCAGAGAACTTATCAGGGCACATTTCTTCTTCTTCTGCCCAACTTTTAAAATCTCTGCTGGTTGGCTGGCTTTTTATTCTGATATTTCTGAAACAGTGGATTTTTGCCACTACTGTTTTTCATTCGCTGCATTTAATAATAATAAAAAATAAACATGTAAACATGACCGTAAATAAACATGACTATGACTATGACTAATAATAAAAAAAATTTGTTACTTCTTTTTTTTTAGCTATGTAATATGGTGACTTTATTGCATTTTTCTTTTTGATGGTGTTAGCTACCTTGAGCATTTTTATTTAAAATGGAAGGACGCACATGATGATGATTATATACAATGGAAGTCTGATTTAACAGATTTGTGACATCACAAATGCGCAGTTTGATTTCTCACACTTCAGAGCACCAAATTAATGACTTACAAAAATAGTCCTGTATGACAAATCTAGTTTTAGATTTAGAGTGTTAAAAAGAAAAGCCCCAGATACAATATGTCCAGAAGGGAATGTGGTTTGGGGGCAGAAACAAGGGGCTGAAATGTACAAGCATCAAAAAACCCCTTTTGATCTCTACTTCTGCATGTCTGCTGGAAGGGAATACATTCATCCCTGACCAACTGCAGGTTTCCCAATCGCGGTTTTGAGTATCCGCAACTGGGAAACTCGCCAACCGCGACCCGGATATCCGCAGTTTTATTGGCAATGGGTTTGGGTTTTTTTTACAATTTCCGGGGGTCAGGGCGTGATTTCTGGGGGGTCCCCTTCACTCCTCTTACTGACTCGTGATTTGGAAGGATTTCCCCCCAATTTAAACTGTATTTTGCGGTCCTTTCACGACTACGATTCCCCTGATCCCGTTAGCCATTGATTTCAATGGCTTGCCAAGTGTGAAGTTCTCCTGGAACGGAACCCTCGCAGTTGGCAAGGGATGACTGCGATTCAGTAACCAAACATACAGTGTTAACATTGAATCAGAATATTCACTACTGGAATGTGTGGGAGCACAGCAGCTGCTCATGGTCCTTAATGGGAGAAGCAACAGAGATCTTTCTTAGGATGATCCAAGTCTTTCTGCTTTCAAGAGATCGGCAGAGAGACTGCAGACTCTTTATTTGCCAATTCTACAGTGTCCAAGTCTGATCGATTCTCCAAATGCAACCAAGGTAGGCAACAAAACTACCATTGATAATTCTTGGATTAGCCTAGTAAATGTTTATAGCTTAAAGCCACACTTTTGTCAAAATACTTCAACTGATCTTGTCCCGTGCTGTAACCCTGGCTCATGTCATCATTGTAAAGGCAGAGTTCTCAACCTTTGGCCCCCAGATGTTTCGGACTACAACTCCCATCATCCCAGCAGCAGCCACAAGGATTCCCAGATGTTGCTGACTTCAACTCTGGGACTCCCTGTTACAGGAAACATTGCCAGGGTCCCAAGGTTGGGAACCGCTGTTCTAAGCAACTATTGAAGTGGTTGTCTTCCCACAAACTGCAGTCACAGGAAGACAGAGGGGCTACAGAGGTGGTGTCTGTGTGAGGCTTGCCCGCCTTTGGTTCTAGGGGGATCACGCTGATGTCACTGTGCTACTGCCTGCTCAAGCTGTCCATCTCGCTCACTTCAGTGAGACTAGGGCTGTAATTCTAGGTATTGACTTTAGACTAAGTCCCTCTGAGCTGGCTTCCGAGTAAACTTGCTGCCCCGAGGCTTTGGAATGCGCTCCCTAGTGCAATAAGCCAGCATGGTGTAGTGGTTAGAGTGCTGGACTAGGACTGGGGAGACCCGAGTTCAAATACCCATTCAGCCATGAAACTAGCTGGGTGACTCTGGGCCAGTCACTTCTCTCTCAGCCTAACCTACTTCACAGGGTGGTTGTGAAAGAGAAACTTAAGTATGTAGTACACCGCTCGGGGCTCCTTGGAGGAAGAGCGGGATATAAATGTAAAAATAATAATAATAATAATAGTAATAATAATAATAAATAATAAGAGTCTCCCCATCTCTGACATCCTTTAAAAAGTCCTTAAAGATGCATTTCTTCACCCAGGCTTTTAACTGATATTGTTTTAATTGTTTTGAATGTTGTTTTTAGAATATTGTTTTAAAATTTTTAAATTGTGTTTTACATTTCTTGCCTTTAAATTTTTGTTTTGTTTTGCTTTTGTTTTTAATTAGTTTTACTTTTTAATCTTGTTGTAAACCACGCAGAGACGTACATTTTGGGTGGTGTAAAAATATGATAAATAAATAAATAAAAATAAAAATAAATTCAGAATGGGGCTGTAAATTCATTTTAATCCTAAGTATAACTACTTGTGGACAAGAAAGTCCGATACTCTCTAGTGTCTTTATAATAAAACAAGTTGTTCTAGTAAGAATTAATCAGCCTACTGTCCTTTCACTGTCTCTACAACTGGACTTAATGTGGTTCAAATCCAGGTCCACAAGTTAGATCTCTTGCACCTCAAATGTTCATGCGTTCACCATCTTGGATCAGGGTGGATGACATCATTACAAAACTGCACCATTGAGGTGTCCCTGTGTGTCACTCACTACAACTGTACCAAATTTGGTTCAACTTGGTTAGACAGTCCTCAAGTTAGTACACATGTGCCGCAAAAGTTCTCACATCCACCATCATTGATTGGGGTTAGGGTGTTATGACATCTTCACAAACTACACCATTGGGGCATCCCTATGTATCCATACATGTAGCAAATTTGGATCAAATCAGTCAGACTGTCCACAGACTGTCCACTTGCGCCTCAAATGTTCACGTGACCGCCGTTTGGAATTGGGTTGGATAACTTCATCACAGCGCCGTTGAGGTATCCCTGTGTGTCCTACAGCTGTAGCAAATTTGGCTTAAATGGGTTAAGCAGTTCCCAAGTTAGCCCACTTGCACCTCAAAAGTGTACCAGTCCTCCATCTTGAATCTGTGTGGATGATATCATCACAAACTATCAATTGAAACTATGGCAAAGTTTGGTATCAAACTATGGCATCAAACAATGGCATCAAACCCCTGTGTGTCACTCACTGCATGTACCAAATTTGGTTCAAATGGGTTAGGCAGTCCACAAATTAGCCCACTTGTGCCTCAGATGTTCATGCAGCCACCATTTTGAACTGGAGTGAATTGGAGTGGACATCATCACAAACCACGCCATTAGGCTATCCCTAAGTGTTCCTATAGCTGTAGCAAATTTGGTTCAAACCGGTTAAGCGGTTCACAAGGTAGCCCACTTGCGCCTCAAAAGTTGACATGTCCGTCATCTTGGATTGGGGTGCATGACATCATCACAAACTACGCTGTTAAGGTGACCCTACAACTGTATCCGATTTGGTTCATATTGGTCCAGGCGTTGCGAAGTTGATAGTGGGGGGGCACACATGGACACACATGCTGGGTGATCTCATAACCCTACTGGGAAGTAGGCTAAAAACTAAGTCTAGGGCTGGTGCTAGATCAGGGCTTTGGAATAATAATAAACAAATCTAATAATAATAATAATAATTTAAAAAAACAAACCATCAATAAATCACTGTTTTACTAAAAGTTTTAAGAAACACAAATCTTAACATCTGACATTGTTGTATGGGATACAGCTTATCCTGTTTGTAGCTAATGTACATTATTTACAAAAAAAATAATTTAAATTGCACAGGTTATAGTTAAGGGAGAGGGTGCCCCCACTGCCCACCTTCTACGCAAGGTGCTCTTTTGCCTGTCCCTGATAACAAAACCATCCAGGATCAGATCAAAGAGGTTAGAGGGATTGGGGGAGCAGGGTGGTGATGCCTGGACAAGGGAGAGAGCTGGTCTATAAGAACTGTCCACACAATTTAATGAAGTTCAGAGAGGAGTGGTTCTTTGTTCCCGAAGTGTCCTGGTCCTTGCTGGGAGCACACCTAGACTCCATTGGCACTGGCTTTGCTGCTTCGAGAGGCTTCCAATTTCGTCTAGAAAAAAGCAAGAGGGAATTTTTAGAAGAAGGATGTAGTTGAAGTTCATTTTCAGAATACTGATGCAAACCATCACGTCCAGATACGTAATGTATCATTCCACTTAGGTCCTGCCTTCAGATGGGGCCGCAGCTCAGTGGCAGACCAACTGCTTGGCATGCAGAAGGTCCCAAGTTCAATCCCTGCCAGCATCTCAAGGTAGGGTTGAGAGAGACCTCCTGCCTGAAACCTTGGAGAGCTGTGTAGACCAGGGCTGCACAACTTTGTCTCTCCTGCAGATGTTGAACTACAACTCCCACAATCCCCGACTACTGGCCACTGTGGCTGGGGATCTTGGGAGCTGTAGACAAAACAGCTGGAAGGGGTGAAGTTGTGCAGCTCTGGTGTAGACAATACTGAGCTAGATGGACCAGCAGTCTGACTTGGTGGAAGGCATCTTCCTATACTTATCTCTCCCATGCCACAGAGGGTGACCTACACCAGCCCCTCAGGCAGTCTCTTAAGAACAGCCCTGCTGGTTTGGGCCCAGGCAATCCACACAGCGACCACAGTGTGCATCTTCAGACAAAGCCTTTCCCCCATGTATTTGGAAGTCATTCCCAAATAGGCCTTGCTTCCAAATAAATATGACCCAGCTGAGAAGTATGTTGGGGTTTTATGTTGCTGTGGTCAACAAGTCCTTTGACATCCATCCACAACACTGCACTCTGATGGTTTAGTCTTTGGCGGCTGAAAAGATACATTCTCTAAACTAGGATGTTGAAATAAAGAAAGCTTAAGGGGTGGATTTTTGTGTACTTAAGAACAGCCCTGCTGGGTCTGGCCCAAGACTTTTCTCGTCCAGCATCCTGTTTCCCACAGTGGCCCACCAGATGCCTCTGAGAAGCCCACGGGCAAGAGGTCAGGGCATGCCCTCTCTCCTGCTGTTGTGAAAGGACTGTGTGCCTAATGCCAGTACTGAAAGCCAATTCCTGAGCTGAGCATGTGTTAGAATTAAGGAACAGGGTGTGCCCCTACCTAACTTCTAATCAGAGAGTTGGAGGGTGGGGTGGGGGGGCTTTGGGCCATGTAGTCTATCCTCTGCTCAATGCAGGAAACAGTGAGTATCCCTGACTCATAGCTAGCTAGGCTCTGCTTGAAGATCTCTAGCAAGGGAGAGCCAACTCCTCACTCATTGGCAAACCAGGGTATGTCAATTCAGACATCACACCAAACCAGAGCTTTCTTAACCACAGTTGGTCATGATGTCTGAATTCACCCTAAATGCCCAAGCTGGAGCAGAGATGAGGGCACATGTGTTTGTTTTGGTTCTGGTGCCCAACTGCAATAAGGGAGGAACTTGAAAATATTAAGACACTCTTTCAAATGATGTGTGAGATCATTTTTGGTCACTAAGTTATATCCTCCCTTCATGTCAAAGAAGCATTATATTGAGCTTTGGGGAGTGTGCAAGTTTAGCCAGTTGATTACTTTTTTTTAAAAAAGGCAGATGATTAATAAATACAGACTCTCTAATGGTCGATAGTCTTGGTTCTGTGAGCTTGGTTAACATGTGTTTACAAGATGTAACATAACAATTTGGTCTGGAAGTAAACCTCACCTCTCCTGCAGGTGGCTTGACTGATACTCCAGCAGCTGGTCGCTTGTCTGTTGCCTCAGAGATAAATTCCTCACTCTTCAAGAGAGAAAGAAAAAATGAAGACAGTCACTGAAGTGTTTCTGTTGAAATCCAGGAGGAGGGATTTTCAATCCCCTGCTAAAAGAGCAAAGAGGCACTTTTTAAAGTGGCGATTCTCTTGTATTTAGCAGGGGGAGAGCAACTGGCCCTTTCCATCCCCAAACACAGCATCCCTCCAGTGGCTGTTGCTGGTGTCTGTCTTATCTTTCTTTTTTTGATTGTGGGCCCTTTGTGGACAGAGAAACAACTTTTTAAATTTTTTCTATGTAAACTGCTTTGACTTGTTGAAAAGCAATATAAACACACTTGTACTCATAGTGGAGGGGATGTACTGATTAACCTTCCTCATTTTGTTGAGCGTTGTGTTTCAATAGATGCCACCACACTTTGGGGTAGACTGATATCTCTTGGGAACTCCGCCCCCTCTCCCTCACAGTACTGTTCGTTTCGCATTTATTTTATTTATTATAATTATATACTGCCCCAAACTCACATCTCTGGGCAGCTGGAAATCCTAATAAAAACTAAACAAAATTCACAGTATTTAATATATTGTGAATTCAGCTTCATAGAACGAATTCAGTAGCCTATGCTCAGTACCTGTTTTCTATCTCTTTTTGAGCCATATTCTTGTGGAATTTGAGCCAGAGTAGCAGGGAACCCTCAGAAATCACTACCTGACCTCCAGAAATTGCACCCCCCCCCAAAAAAAAATTGCCAAAGAATCTCACCAAACTGCAGATACTCAGGTTGTGGTTGGCGAAACCTACCACAATTTCCTAGTCGCGGATACTCAAAACCGCCATTGGGAAACCCGCGGTTGGCCAGGGATGGCTGTATTCCCTTCACAGTGGGGAAATAACTTGCCTAGCAAGCAAGAGGTTGCAGGTTCGAATCCCCACTGGTATGTTTCCCAGACTATGGGGAGACTTCTATATCAGGCAGCAGAAGTATAGGAAGATGCTGAAAGGCATCATCTCAGACTGTGAGGGAGGAGGCAATGGTAAGCCCCTCCTGTATTCTATCAAATAAAACCACAGGGCTCTGTGGACTCCATGAGCCGAAATCGACTCAACGGCACACTTTACCTTTAGACTGTGAATTTTTATTTTTAATTTACATTTTATATCCCGCTCTTCCTCCAAGGAGCCCAGAGCGGTGTACTACATACTTAAGTTTCTCCTCACAACAACCCTGTGGAGTAGGTTAGGCTGAGAGAGAAGTGACTGGCCCAGAGTCACCCAGCAAGTCTCATGGCTGAATGGGGATTTGAAATCGGGTCTCCCCAGTCCTAGTCCAGCACTCTAACCACTACACCACGCTGGCTTCTGAAATAAACAGTGCAGAAAACCCACACCCACCCAAACATACTCCGAATCCCCAAAGGTGCTATTGTAGCAAGTGGCACCTCTACGGGCCCACAGCAGCTTTTGAGGGAGCGGGAGATTTTTGGCAGGAAAACAACATACCCCCTCCCTCTCTGTGTGGTTCCAACCCAGGTTGGCCCTCTTGCAGCCGTTTAGTTGTTGTGGGTTTTTTAAAACAGTAAAGTGAAAAAGTGACACGTGTAATGTCCTCTCTAGTTTGGCCTTTCGGCAGGTGAAAGAAACTGCTGCTTGCCTTTCCTTCCTGCACTTGGGGGGCAGGGTCGAGCAAGGCCTCGTGATCATCCGCGTCTGCCATGCCTGCAGCATCCTCGCTCTTCAGAGGCTAAAGAGAGAACAGACAGTGTGGGGTCACTGCTCACCTTCTAGGTCCTACAGAAGCAAGTCTGTCTTCATCCCAACGATGTACCTGGGGGAAATGGTCACGCTTCTCAGCAGTGCTGATCTGGCTTTACTTTCCAAGGACTTGGAACCACAAGCAAGGAGAAATACCTCCCCCGCCTACCTTGTTAAAAAAAAGCTGGGCACAGGTGTTAGGTAGGATGGCACCATCCTTTGAAGCTCCTAGTGGACAGACGGTTACTCCCCCCTCCTTCTATCTGGCTTTTTGCTGGCACATGATGGGAAATTGGGAGAGTGCACAGCTCCCCAAGCTGGGAAGGACACCTGTCCGACCCAACTGCTGATTGCATGAATTGCCTTAGTAGCTGATGTGGATCGCGCTCACCTCAGCTGGAGCCACTGGCATAGGTTTGGGCTTCACCTCCGTCAAGTATAAGGCACGTGAAAGCAGCAGGAGAGAAGGAGGAACGTTTTCTCTTAGGTGCAGATCTAGCCACTGAGAAAGAGAAGAGGAGAAAGGTGGTTTAAAGAATTGGATGTACAAACTTTGACTTAGAAGTCTGAAAACCCCTGATCCAAAATGCTGAGCCTGGTCTCCTTCCTGCTTAGGCAAACACTCTCCTTCACGTGGTGATTGGGACAGAGGGCTTGGGTCAGACCCTGATTGTCTGACCTGTCCCATGAGACCTGAAGATTCCTCATCTGTTTAAACTGAAAAAACGTATTCTGCTTCACTGTCGGGTTCCAATCCCAACTCCAGCCTCAGCAGGAGGGTGTCTGAGGGCTATAGGCCACCTCCAACCTCAGAGGCAAGATGCGTCTAAATAACAGTTGCAGGGGAGCAACAGCAGGAGAAGGCATGCCTTCAGGTCTTGCCTGTGGGCTTCCCAGAAACACCTGGTGGGCCACTGTGTGAAACAGGATGCTGAACTAGGTGGGCCTTAGGCCTGATCCAGCAAGGCTTTTCTGATGTTCTTATGAGATTGCCCAGGCTATCAGACAGACCCAAACTGCCCTGAGGTTCAGTCCGAGGAAAAGCACTCTCCATGAGCCAGGACCACAAATTGTGGCCATTGGTATCGTCTTTTAGCAAGGGTGTAGCTAGGGGAGAGGGGGCCCGTGTTCACCCCTCTCTCTGGTGGCCCCTCAGAGTGAAGGAGATAATGATTAAGATGGGGAGGGGTCGAGCTGGGGGCCCTCAGGAGATTGGGATCTTTGAACCCATCCGCAGGAGCGTATCTAGGCTGGGGCAGGCAGAGCACGTGCCCTGGGTGCCACTTGAAGGGGGTGCCATTTTTAATTATTTTTTTTAATGGCTGCTGAAAACAAAATGCCCACCACACATGCTCAAATGGCCTCTATGCATGGTGGCCATTTTGTTTTCAGCAGCCATTTTTTTTAAAAAAAATAAAATTAAAAAATGGCCAATGCACATACTCAAATGGTCTCTGCGAGGCCCTAGAGGCCAGCGGGGGGAGGGGGAACCTTTGCAGACCCCCCCGCACATGGCCTTTAGGAAGCCCCCCGAAGGCGCTACATGTAATATTTTTTTAAAAAATTATATAAGTCACTGTACACATATTCAGATTGGCACTATGTACAGAGAATCAGGGCTTGTGAATACTGAGCTGAAGCTTATGAGCTAGGATTGTATTCATTTCCTCTTACTTTGCTTCTTGTGATAAGTGAGTTAAATATGATGTCTTAATAATATTAATGGTGAGTTTGTCTTTGAATCAGTGTGAAATCCTTAGTATTAAGGCCCACTGGGAGTTTCTTGCTCTCTTTCTCTCATTTTAACTATCTTTCTGAAATACTAGAATATATTCCAAGCAGTGAAACAGTTTACTCTGCATATCCTTTAATTATTTTCAGAATATCTGGGAAAAGTCAAATTGTTCATTTATTTTTAAAACTTACGTAATAGTGATGCTACAGTGCATAGTAGAGAATTAGACAGGCACTTCTGTTTAGTTTTCCAAGTACACCTCCACATAGTATTTGGGTATTTCATGAGCCCCAGCATACTGAAATTTGTAGTTTTCCAGCATTTTTTGATCTGGCTACGTCCACTGCTAAATAGTTTTTGAAATATTAAAAGATTAACAAGCTTGACTTGTTAATCTGATATTTGATCTGATATTATGGTAAAGTTATCTGAAAGATGGGTGTCAAATGCTTGGACAGGGGGCGCAATTTCAGTGCTTGCCCTAGGCGCTATTTTCCCTAGCTCCGCCTCTGCCCATCCGCTCAATGATAGCTACACCCGTCTCAGAGGACAAATGCTCATTGTGATTTTTGGCAACACCTACCCATTCCTAGACAATCCTAGGAGATCGCATTGTCCCACTTACAGCTTTCTGTGTATTATCACCCCTTCTTTATCCTTGCCCCCAAACCATTAGGGTGAAATGAATCGTTGGCACTTACCTGAATGGTCATTCTCCTCAGACGTATGGATTGTATCCGAGCATGATGGGTTGTCACCACCTACTGCTCCGAGACAGGGCCAATCAGAAAGATCTTGCTAGTAGAAGGGAGGGACAACCCCCTCGCCTCCTCAGTCGATAACATAGCGCTTCGAAGCTCCATAAAATTCTAGAAACAGAGAACACTGCGGAACCAGAACAACAGACAGAGTACACGTAGAGAACAATTCACCCCCCTATCCAGAGGAAAAAGAGAGGAAGAACGGCACATGTGCCAACAGACCTAACTCAATAACCCTTCTGTAGAAAAAAACGCACTGAATAGGAAAACACCACCCCACAGAAATACGGGGACAGCAGGAGACGGGTGAAAGAGGGGAATAGGATCAGACACACATTCGGGTGGGTCGGATACAATCCATACGTCTGAGGAGAATGACCATTCAGGTAAGTGCCAACGATTCATTCTCCCTCAGACGAGGATTGTATCCGAGCATGATGGGACATACCCAAGCTGTTACCTAATGTGGGAGGGCAGAAAAGCAGAAGGTCTGATCCTAGGTCGGAACCACCCTCTGTAACACACGTCGGCCAAAAGATGCGTCCGCCGCGGCCCAATCGTGTATTTTATAATGTTTAACAAAAGTAGAAAGGGAAGCCCAGGTGGCGGCCCTACAGATGTCGGCTAGGGGCGCCATGGTGGCAAGCGCCGCAGAGGATGCCGCGCTCCGAGTAGAGTGAGCAGTGATGCCCTCAGGAGCGACCTCCCCCCCAGAAGCGTATGCCAGCTGGATGGCCTGACAGATCCAGCGTGACAAGGAGGAGTTAGAAACCTTCCTACCCAGTGAGCAGGCGCGAAAGGAGATGAAAAAGGATTCAGAGACCCGAATGGATTTTGTTCTCCTCAAATAGATGCGGATAGCCCGCCGGACGTCCAACTTGTGCCAGTCCCGCTCCTTGGGGGAAGAGGGATTGGGACAAAAGGAGGGAAGCATCAGTTCCTGCGCCCTATGGAACACCGAGTTGACTTTAGGGAGGTAAGTCGGATCAGTACGAAGCACCACATGGTCAGGGAAGACCAAACATAACTCCTTTCGAACCAACAAGGCACCCAGGTCAGAGACACGACGAGCCGACGTGATGGCTACCAGGAACAACACCTTCAGGGTAAGGACACGCAAGGAGACAGTGCGCAGAGGCTCAAAGGGAGCCTTAGTCATGGCCCTGAGCACCAGATTGAGATCCCAAGTGGGAAAACGGTGGATAGGCGGAGGTTTTAATACAGCCGCCCCTTTCAGGAAACGTTGAATGTGGGGGTGCCCGGCCAAAGAAGGGAACGCTGGGACCTGCAGGACGGACGCCAAGGCGAACATTTGGCGGCGTAGGGTATTGGGGCGAAGACCCTTGTCCAACCCCCTCTGTAAGAACCCCAAGACCTGTGTAACGGAAGCCGTCCTGGGGTCCGTCCCGCACCCCCGGCACCACTGCGAGAATGACTGCCACGTTGACTGGTAAATACGGGCTGTGGAGGGGCGCTTGGAAGCCATGATGGTATCTAGGACTGCCGGGGAATAACCGCAGAGCGCTAAGGAGTCCCGCTCAATCTCCAGGCGTGAAGATTGATCCACTCTGGGTCGGGATGGAGAGCAGGCCCCTGATGCAGAAGATCGGCCCGAAACCCCAAGGATAGGGGAGGCTCCACCGAGAGAGCCACCAGGTCCGAAAACCATGGCCGTCGTGGCCAATGAGGGGACACAAGGATGATCTCCACCCTCTGATGTCTGATTCTTCTCACCGTCCGGGATAGCACAGCAAAAGGAGGAAAGGCATACAGAAGCCCCTGAGGCCAGGGAGACAGCAGGGCATCTACTGTCTCCGCCCCCGGAGATGGATAGCTTGAGAAGAACCTGGGCACCTTGGCATTGGCTGGGGTCGCAAAGAGGTCGACCAAGGGAACACCGAACTTGTGGGTGATGCCCCTGAAGACCTGATCGTCTAGAACCCATCACCCTGATCCAGATGGGACCGACTCAACCAGTCCGCCAGAGTGTTGTCCACTCCACTGACATGGTCGGCCTCCAGAGAACACAGGTTCCTCTCCGCCCAGGACAGGAGTTCCGCCTCGCGCATCAATGCCCCGGACTTCGTCCCGCCTTGGCGGTTGAGGTGCGCCTTGGCGGTGGCGTTGTCGGTGCGAACCAGTACGTGCCAGTTGCGAATTTCGGGGAGGAACCGCATGAGAGCCAGCCGAATGGCCCGGAGTTCCAGCCAGTTTATGGACTGACTCTGCTCGGCCTCTGACCACTGACCCTGGACCATCAGATGCCCGCAATGACCTCCCCAACCTGTGAGACAAGCGTCAGTGGTGACCACAACGCGATCCACCGGCAGGAAGCTTACCCCCTCGTCGAGAGCCCGAGATGTCCACCACCGGAGAGACAGGCGTACCTGAGGGGTGAGGATCACCCTGACCCTTGACCTGCTGGCGACTAACTCCTGAAGAGGAAGGAGAAGCCATTGTAGGGAGCGAGAGTGGAACCGCGCCCAAGGCACGACTCCGATCACAGAGACCATCAGACCCTGTAGCTGAGACAGAAAAAGAACACTCGCTTGAGAGCGGCCCAGGAGACCGCGACAGGCGGAGTGCAGCTTCCGCCTGCGTTCGTTGGACAAGTACACCGACCCCCGGATCGAGTCGATGATTGCCCCCAAGTGTTGGATTCTGGTCTGAGGGACAAGTGAGCTCTTTTTGATGTTTACCAGGAAACCGTGGGCTGCCAGGACCGTCAGGGTCGCCCTGACGTCCGACCGTGCCTTCTCCCAAGATGGCGACCTTATTAAAAGGTCGTCCAAATAAGGGTAGAGGTGTACCCCCCTAGTCCTCAAGTGCACCACGAGTGCCACCATGATCTTGGTGAACACCCGCGGCGCAGTCGAAAGACCAAAGGGGAGGGCCCGGTACTGATAGTGCGCCCCCGCATAGGCAAATCGCAGGAATTTCCTGTCCAGGGGATGTATGGGGACGTGGAGGTAGGCCTCCTTTAGATCTATAGAGGCCAGGAAATCCCCTTCCTGGAGGGCCATCAGAATCGAACGTACTGTCTCCATCCTGAACCTTCTCCCCTTGAGAAACTGGTTGACAAACTTCAAGTCCAGGATGGCCCGCCACTCCGCATTCTTCTTCGGCACCAAGAAGAGAATAGAGTAGACTCCATATCCCCTTTCCTCTGGAGGGACCCGCTCGATGGCCTTGATGTTGACCAGGTGTTGAATGGCGCTGACCATCAGGGAACGCTTGTGTGGATTGTTGGACTGAGGGGAGAGCAGGAACCGATTCGGAGGGCGCGACCGAAACTCTAGTCTGTACCCCAAAGAGACAGTACGTAGAACCCAGGTGTCTGTGCACGTTCTGGCCCACTGCTGGGCAAAGGAAACCAGCCGGCCTCCCACTTGTTGCCCCTCCTCCGAGTCACTGTGGGGTGGCGCGCTTGAATCCCGGCTTGGGGAACTGACCTGACTGCTGAAACCTCTGTTGCGCGCGATCCCGGGCAAAACCCTGGTTTCTGGGCCAAGACGGCTTGTCTTGCTTGCCCTGACGGGAACGAAAATTAGATCGAAACCCCCTGTTCCCCCCACTGTTAGAGGAATAGGAGGAAGAGGAGGAAGAGGCATTAGAAAAAACCCGGCGATCCTGGCACTGTGCTGAGGAGGGCATGGCCTTTTTCCTGTCCTTGGTCTCTATTAGGACCGGTTCCAGCGCCTCTCCAAATAATTTTTCCCCCTTGAAGGAAGAGTTGGCCAGGTTGCTTCTTGATTTCTGGTCAACCCTCCAGTTTTTAAGCCATAGGTGCCTCCTGACTGTTATGTCAGAGGCCATGGCTCGGGCGGACAGCTGCACCGTATCAAGGGAGCTATCAGCTATAAAGGCGGAAGCCTTTCCCAGTTTATTAAGCCCCTGCCTGAGAGTCACCAATTCGGGCGGGAGTAGGGGCAGAAGGTCCCTCACCCAGAGGACAGAAGCCCGAGCAAAAATGGAGGAGGCTACGGAGGCCCTTACGGCGAGTGCGGAGGCCTCGTGGGACCGTCGCAATGAAGCGTCGCACTTCCTATCCTCCACATTACGGAGAACCTCGTACCCATCCCTCGGGAGGACCGCCCCAGTCACCAGTGCGGCAACTTCTTTGTCCACAGGCAGGACCTGGAGTTTGTCCATAGCAGCCTTGGGGATAGTATATAAACGCTTCACCCCGGGAGGAGGGCCCTTACTCTCCAAAGGCCGGTCCCACTCGCCCTGGATAATATCCATGAAGAGCTGGGGGCAGGGTACCGCCACCTCTGGCGCTTTCAATGAGGGCAGCACTGCTGGGTCCCCCTCTGAAGAAGTCTGGGGGGTAGGCACGACTCCCTCCAAGCGCAGAGACTTACGTGCCTTATGGAGAAGGACTGGGAAATCCGCCTGATTAAAAAGCCTATAGGGGGCCTGAGAAGGTGGCAAGGTTTCCTCCTCGTCCCCAGACAGTTCTCCCTCCTCCCTGCAGGAGTCCGATTTGTCCGAGCGCTCCCTATCCTCCTCTGGGAACAGGACAGGCGCTGCCAAGCCAGGGCCTTGGGCCGGAGGGCAACTTGGGGCACAGGGGGACAAATTAGGAGGTCCCAAAAGCACTCTCGGGCCCCTAGAGGGCAGCCGCGGTTGTGACTCGGCATGCTCCCCCGCCCCCTGTGAAGCTAAAATGGCGGCGGAAGCGTTGATGGCGGGAAAAAGGGGCTGCAAAGCGGCATCTTCCGCCGGCTCCCGAGGACTCAAAATGGCAGCCGGAGCAGGGAAGGTGGGAATTTGTCACGCTAGATCGGGCACGATCCTCCCAAACTCCTCTGCCACCACCCGCCTGAGGAGAGCAGCAAAGCTAGCCGGGATCTCCTCCTCAGCCCCTCCAGGTTGCGCCCGCTCCCGATCAGAAGGGGGTGGGCATGGGCGTTTTGCGGGCGGCTCGCCCTGCAACGGGGACCCCAGCGATCCTACCTGGGAGATCCCGGGCGCTGGGGAACCCTCCTGGGCAGACACGGCCCCCTGCAGCAGCGGCAGAGAGCAGACTCCCCCGTCGGCTTCCCCCTCGGCCTGACTCGCAAGCTCTGGCTGAGGTACTGCAGCCGATTGCGTTGCGGTGTGCTTGGCTGCGCGCGCAGCCGCTTTTTGCTCCTTTGAGAGCTTCTTCAATTTCTTGGCCTTGGGGGGCTGAGAGACGGGAGCGGGAGAGGTAGCCGCATCCCACTCAGCACGGCACGCCGCGGGTGCCACTGAGTCCTCCGAGAGGGAGGGAGAAGCCTCCCTCTCACAGCGCGAGTCTTGGGTATCCATAGACCCCGATATCCGCCACGAAAGGACAGAGCGAACGTGGACGGAGCGCTAGGACTGCCTGTTCCTTAAAAACCTGACTAGCCCCAACACAGAAGGATGAAACAGAAGGAAGCAAGCAGAAAAACAGGAGCGGAGCGAAGAGCACCTGCTTGGAGCAAGACAGGGCAAACGACTGAGGAGGCGAGGGGGTTGTCCCTCCCTTCTACTAGCAAGATCTTTCTGATTGGCCCTGTCTCGGAGCAGTAGGTGGTGACAACCCATCATGCTCGGATACAATCCTCGTCTGAGGGAGAATTGCAGTCATTTTTGCACAGCGGAAAGGGGGAGGGTCCAGCTTAGGGTAACAATGTACAAATTGTTGCACTCTCTCCATGGAGTAACCTTTGGAGGACATTTCTACCAATCTTCATTTCCATTTTCCTCTGACAACTTCAATAGAATTGTAGAGTAGTCTCTGTGTGTTTAAAAGCTTTTCAGACACCATTGCCAAAAGCTGGAAGTATTGCAATGCTATCACCTCTTCTCCATCCACCCCCCGCAGACGGTACTGACCACCCCAGCTGGCTCATGTGCCGTCTAAAGGCTAGCCTCACTCTGCCCCTGGGGCCAGAGATCCAGCTTGTGCACGTGAGGAACTGGCCCCTGCAGCTTCACCACCCATCCGAGGCTCCTCGTGCTCCTGTAAGCTCCCAGCGGAGAAGTGGGTGGCAACATCTGGAGGCCCCTCAGCAATGCTGGAATGCGCAGCAGCAAGTCTGAGCTGTGCTCCTTTAAACTCCTGAGATCTTCTCAGGTATGAAGATGAGGCCTGCTTGGTGGAGGGCAGACCATTCCAAAAGCAAAGCCCATCTTGTCCGGAAGGACTCTCGGTTCCTTCAAACTGGACCTACTACTCAGTACCTGCTGACTCCACTCAAGCTTAGCACAGTGCCACAGAAGAAGGTGCCAAGGCAGACCCTTGGTCCAGCAAGCTCAGGACTGCCTGTGATGACTGGCAATGGCTCTCCAAGGTTTCAGGCAGGCATCTTTCCCAGCCCTACCTGGAGATGCTGCCTGGGATTGGACCAGGGACCTTCTGCACGCAAAGCAGATTCTCTACCACTGAACTATGGCCTTGGACAAGGCTGTTCTCTGGGCACATGAAGCTAGTGTATATGCGCAGTCCTTGATTTTTATCAGTTTGGTGGGGTTTGGAGACCACTGGCCCATCCAGCTCAGTACTATTGGTGCTGGCTGGCAAGCAGCTCTCCAAGGGTTCAGGCAGGAGTCTTCTTTCCCAGCCCTACCTGGAGATGCTGCCAGGGATTGAACTGAGGACCTTCTGCAAGCAAGCAGATGCTCTGCCACTGAGCTACGGCCCCACCCCCACCTGGGCTCTTCTTTCCATAAGACATAACTTCAACAGGGCGCCAAAAAATTCTCTGACCGACTAGGGGGAAAGGTAGGCTGCAATGGCAAAATTAAGCCAGTCTCAACTGGAATTTGGCTGCAGAACAGCTCTCCCCTGGTGAAAAACAAGCTTGAGGGTTTGATGTCCTGTGTTCCCCAGTGCATATCCAGGAGATAAAAGGAGCACATCCTCCAAGAAGCTCTGCTCTTGACAGGGCCCTAAAAGTCGAGCCGGTCCTCTTCCTCCAACTTGCCTGTTTGAGTTGCTCTTTCAGTTGTTCCTCCGAGAGGCCCAGCGACCTCATCCCTCTCGCCCTGCACGCACTTTGCAGCTCAGACACACTTAGGCCATCCACACCTTCTTTGGCAATCATCTGCATGCAGCAGAGAGAGAGAGAGAGAGATCAAATTAGCCCAAACTTGTTCTGAGGGAAATCAAGCTCCACTCCCATTCGGGAAAGAGAAGCAGTGTGCACAAGTACATAGAGCAATGAGAGGCGCAGGCAGAGATGCAAAAACAACCACCACCCCTTTTTCTGGCCATATGGATGTTTGACCAAATATCCCATCCCCTAAAATATTAGGATGAGTTAAATAGACCGAGCACAGATCTATCCTCGGCAGCTGGCACATGAAGAACTGTCTGTGTGACTGTTTTTGGTTTCAAACAGGATTGCGAACTTTAATTAGCTCAATCGACTAAAAACTAAGCTGATTAATAAGCAAGGGCTCATTCTAATTGGCCAAAAACAGTACACTGCTTTTGTTTTTTAAAGATACTGTGTCTGCCGATGTATTACTGGATTGGAACATGAAAGAAAATGATTAGAAGTGTCCTTCTCTTCTAACAATGAGTGGCAGCTTAAGTTACAAGTTCTCTACTACCATCTTCAGTTTCTCAAAAGGCACCTATATAGAGTCGGTAAGCCTGTCTTTATTTCAGTCTTTGGCCAATATTGGAACACCTAAAACAACTGTATAATTTAAACATGTCCATATTAATGCATTGGTCCTAACCATGAGCAAGCAGAGTCAAACTTGTTTTCCAGAACAACAGAATTTCACAACGGTATGTTTTTGATGTGCATGTGATTGATGACTTAGTGTCTATTATTTATTATTTATTTATTTGATTTCTATACCGCCCTTCCAAAAGTGGCTCAGGGCGGTTTACATTAAAATAAAAACAACTAATATCAATTAACAGTTAAAATCAAAAACTATAAAAACAACATAGGAATATAGGAAGCTGCCATATACTGAGTCAGACCATAGGTTCATCTAGCTCAGTACTGTCTACACAGACTGGCAGCAACTTCTCCAAGGTTGCAGGCAGGAGCCTCTCTCAGTAATGCCAGGGAGGAAACTTGGAACCTTCTGCTCTTCCCAGAGCAGCTCCATCCCCTAAGGGGAATATCTTAGTGCTCACACTTCTAGTCTCCCAATCATATGCAACCAGGGTGGACTCTGCTTAGCTAAGGGGGCAAGTCACGCTTGCTACCACAAGGCCAGCTCTCCTCTCCTCATAAAACATTAACAATAAAAACATTTAGAACAGTTTTTTAAAAACCCTGGAAAATCAGGGCAAACCTTTATGGTTTAAAAACAGTTATAAAACCCTGGAAGTCCAGGCCAAACAGTATCGGTATTAAGGGTTTTCCTGAAGGCCAACAATGAACTCAAACTATGGATTTCTGCCGGGAGTGCATTCCACAGCCCAGGAGCAGCTACAGGGAAGGCTCGCAAGTGGTTTACGTAGTACATAGGAAGCTGCCTTCTACTGAGTCAGACCACTGGTCCATCTAGCTCAGTATTGTCTACACAGACTGGCATCAGTTTCTCCAAGGTTGCAGGCAGGAATCTCTCTCAGCCCTATCTTGGAGATGCCAGGGAGGGAACGTGGAACCTAGATGCTCTTCCCAGAGCGGCTCCATCCCCTGAGGGGAAATATCTGGCAGTGCTCACACTTCTAGTCTCCCATTCATATGCAACCAGGGCAGACCCTGCTTAGCTAAGGGGACAAGTCAGAGGAACTCACAATCTAAACAGAGAAAGGAAGACACCAGCAACAGCCATTGAAAGGACACTGTGCTAGAGGTTACGGATAGCTGATCTCCCTCTGCTAAATGTAAGAGAAACACCACTTTGAAAGGTGCTTGGTTTGCCAAACTAGCAGGGAAAATAGCTTAAATGACCAGAGATGGGGAGGGAGAAAATGTTGCCAAAAGATTTCAAGGATGCTTCTCTCACACACACACACGGTGCCACCTATGCATAGATGAAAATGGAGAGCTTGCATCTGCTGCTTACAGTCTGTGAAGGCTCTTGGAATTCAAGGACTACCCTTTGCATAACCCTCACAAGTGGAGCTCTGCAGAGTACGATCTATCAGCCAAAAGCACCATGTCTCAATCCTAAGACTCGGGCTCAACTATACCTCTTAAACCTGGGTAGCAAGTGGCAGACTGAAGAGAGAGAAGTGACTGGCAGAGCAAGCAGGAGAAATCAGGGTTCCTGCAGGAGCCACTGGGCCAATTTATACACACACCTGATTTTTTTTTGGCTATTTTATTTAAGGAAAGTAAATGTATGAGATCGCCCAGGTGCGTGCATGCCCGTGTGTGAGTGCGTGCCTGTGCACACATGTACCAAATTGGGTACAGTTATAGGGACACAGTGGCATCATTTGTGATGATGTCATCCACCCCAATTCAAGATGGCAGATGCATGAACGTTGGAGGCAGAAGGGAACTAACTTGTGAACTGCCCGATTTAGACCAAACTTGCTACAGTTGTAGGGACACATAGGGACACCTCAACGCCGTAGTTTGTGATGATATCCTCTGCCCCAATTCAAGAGAGCAGATGCAGAAACGTATGAAGTGGAAGTGGGCTAACTTGTGAACACGGCAATTATCCATTAAGATGATAACGAAAGGGGAGTAGGCAGATTAGTTCTTGCTAGGACTTTACCTCATCGTCGGCTTTGATAGACCTAAGTTTCATCAGGAGCTGGAAGCGGAGGAGGTTGTTGGTGCCAATGGGCTGCAGCTCAAGCAGCTTACAGAGGATGACGAGCTGCGGCCGCTCCAAGTGCTCCAAAGTCAGCTCGTCCTCAAACAGCTTAGAAAACCGCACAATCTCCTGGGTGCTGGGCTGCTGGCCACTATGCCGGACCTGCAGAAGACAACGGACAAAACTCCAGTGGGAACATGCTTGCTGAGGGTTCCGCAGGGGTCCACCCTGGTTTGCATTTGAATGGGAGACTACACGTGTGAGCACTGTAAGATCTTCCCCTTAGGGGATGGGGCTGATCTGGGAAGAGCATCTGCAGGCTTGCATGCAGAAGGTCCCAAGTCCCCTCCCTGGCGGCATCTCCAAGACAGGGTTGAGAGAGATTCCTGCCTGCAACCTGGGAGATGGACCAATGGTCTGACTCGGTATATGGCGGCTTCCTATGCTCCTGCATTGGAGCAGAGTAGGGGGCTATACTAGATGGCTTTCAAGGACCCCTTCCACTCTACAATTCTATCTGCTATTCATCAACACCACCACAGGGGCATACAGTGAATAAGAGAAAACACCACACAATATACAACTAAAAATTAAACACCACAGTAGCTTGGAGTGTCTCACATAAATTCACAGCTTGCCATGCTAAATGGAGGAGTTACATGGAGAAGCAGCTGGCTGTCTCTTTCTCATTCCAGGGAAACCCACCTGGGATCAGGAGGAACCAGGTGCCTGCTAACCTCTTTCCAGCTGGAGTCAGCAAAGAAAGCACCCCGACTGGGCTCAGAGAGGTGATACATGCACACCTGCATTCTTTCACCAAACCATTCCTTGCAGGAATCCATGGTGACGCGAAGCTGATTTGCTCCCTTATTTTACTTGTGTAACAGTTATCTGGATTACAATAGGAGCATCCCATCAAGAGTTCAACTAGATGTTCTTCATGTCTCTTCTATGAAGTTATAAGGGATAAACTGTATTGGAGACTACCTAGAGAGCTTTATTATTTATTGCATTTATTTATTCGATTTCTATACCGCTCTTCCAAAAATGGCTCGAGGTGGTTTACATAGAGAAATAACAAATAAATAAAATGGATCCCTGTCCTTAAAGGGCTCACAATCTAAAAAGAAACATAAGATAGACACCAGCAACAGTCACTCGAGGTACTGTGCTGGGGGTGGAGAGGGCCAGTTACTCCACCCCTGCTAAATAAAAGAGAATCACCACATTAAAAAGGTGCCCCTTTGCCAAGTTCCTTCAGACTTGCAAGGCTGGTTAATGTTTTATGTATCACTGGAACACAGTCCAAGAATAATGGCCCGATTTCAAGAGGTGAAAGTTTTTTACTTCCATCTCCCTACAGTCAGGTTCTCAACAACTGCTAAAGTTCTTGCCATCCAGTTGCATAGGGCTTTGGATAGCACCCAGGTACCCAATACAGTATGCATCTTAGAACAACATGCAACAGTATTTAAGACAATGTGGATACAGCAGGAAATATCTTCTGAAAAAGGTGTTGCAACCTGGCAGGACCATCGTCTAGTAATACTGGAGGGCCCGCTTTGAAATGTACTGCCAGAAACAAGACACCTTTTCTGGTATTGGTGTATTAGGATTCACTATGAATGCAGCTGGCATACTGTAAAACCCTTGATAAAAAGTTAATACTTAAAAAAACTGAATTGACAAAGATAGAAATAGAAAGGCTTTGCAGGCATAGCTTCTAGGAAGCCTTTGAAGCACCCTCACGCAACTAGGATTCAGACACCTTCTTTTTGCAAGACAGTTTCACCAATTACAAGGTTTGTACCTGCTGAACATACGAAGAAAACAGCTTGGTGGCTTCTCCTGTACTGGCTTTGTTCCTCCTGGCCAGCTCCGTGATGGTCTCTTGCAGAAATTTGGCTAGTTCCAACTTTGCACTCAGTTTTTTCCTCTGCTTTTCTTCCTGAACACAAACCACAACACAAATGGTTTATCGAGTGCCGTGTTCTCCATCGGAAGGACCAGAAGCCAGTGGCAGGCTCCCATCCTTCCTGGGTTTGATGACTAATCAACTGTTCGCCTATGATGACAATTCCCTGACTAATCACAAAGATGAATACTCTGGAGCTTATACTGGAGGGCGGGGTTTTTTGGGGGTTATTTTGCCAAATTGGCCCCACTTCAAAAATAGTGAAGATCACTGATGAGTGCTTTAGCATGTTCAAAGCCCTTCTCATTAATATTAACAGTGAACCTGCAAGGTAGGTCAGCATGGTAATTATCCCCTCTTTACCTGCAGCTTATCAGTTCTCCTTCACTATTTTCACTAGTGAGGCAGTTTTTTTGGTGGCTTGAATTCATGGGAGATCTACAACGGAGACAGAAAGTGATGGAGATTTCCAAGGGACACACAAGAATGTGAACTCTGACACTTGCCTGAGGGTAGAGATAAAGAACGGTTCACCTTGCTGTTACTCAAGCTGTAGGCCATACCAAACAACTGCTTATTTCAGCCACTTCTACAGCCATGAATTTCCCATCACAAACATGTTTGTCGAGTTCGGAGCAGACTAGTTCTAAGAGCTGCCGAGGTTTGAGATGTCCTGGATGCAAAAGGGTTCTAAGGCTGGGATGAGAACTGCTTTAAGCTGTTTTTAATACTGACCTTCTTAGATTCCGTTTCAAAAGTTGAGGGCAGCATTTCGGGAAACAGTTTCAGAAATACAGGCAAGAGGAATTCCATGAAGGGCACAATGATGAACACTAAGAAGGGAACCAGCCGGAAGAGATCAGCGCATGTTCTTAACAGCTGCAGAGGTAAGAAACACAAAGTAAAAGTTAAATTGCCCCTTCTGCCCACAGAACTAATTGGGAGCAGATCCCAGGAAAGCGATGTCAGCAGGAATAAAGAGCAAGGTCTTCACAGAAGTGGCTCTGATGTGCTGAAATTTCCTCCCCAGCGACACTCAGAGAGGTACATCCCTGATTGTTCCGGGAAGCAATACAATAATTTTGTTTAGGTAGGCCTTTGATCTTCTAAAAGGCTAGAGGGTTTTCGCTGGCTCCCCTGTTTTCCTGGTTAATATGCTGCTTGTCATATTTAAAACTCTGCTGATATGTTCGTATTGAAAACTGCCTTGATTTTGCAAACAAGAGCGGGAAATCATTTCAGATAAATATATACATTGCTTGCCTGGAAAATCTGAGAGAACAGTGTCCGAGACAATATCTCCATTATAAATATAAAATTAACCCATATGATTCGGTCCTGTGCAAACCAGACCACAAATAACTCTTTTTATGTAATCCAGTTAGATTTAATTCTTTACACCAGTTGGGAGAATTATGGTGGTTTTCTTGCCCCAGACATCATTAGTGTGTGGATGGATTGATGAATCAGGGTTTGTTGTATGATGTTTTGCTGTTTGTGTTTGGAACTACAAGTGAGTATGTATCTCCTGGGTACAAATGTGCATCTTTCTAATTTGCTGCAGTTATTGTTATGATTTTACCTTTCTCTTTGTTCTTCATATTTGAGGTCATTCTTTGTCTGATATTATTTTCATCCAGAAACACTTTCCCCTCATTATGCAGTCATCATTTCTGCATGTATTAATTAACTTTCCTGTGTTTGATTGTATGCATATATTTTATTTTATTGCATATTTTCTGTTTAACGGTTCTGCTTTATCTTGCTTTGGGGAAAATGTGTTTAATGAAGTCCATGGTATAAAAAATAAAATAATAAATAAATAAAATTCCATCAAATTCCTTCCATTTCCCAAAGACTTCATGGGGGAGAAATAGTTAATGAGATCTTTACAGTTATTATTTCTGATAGCAACTTTGATTGCTAAGCAAAAAGGTACTTTTTAAAGTGGTGATTCTCTTACCACCACTTATTTAGACAAAGAGCAACTGTCCCTATCCAACCCCAGCACAGCATCCCTCCAGGGGCTGGTGCCAATCTTATGCTTCTTTTTAGATTGTTCTTCAGGATGAAGAACCATCTCCTTATTTATTATTTACCTCTCTGTGTAAACATCTTCGAGAACATTTGTTGAAAAATGAAATAAAAATATTTGTAGCAGCAGCACATGATACTAAAATGTACTTGTGAAATTAGTATTTTTGCAAAGCAAGACAAACATAACTATTTGTACGTATTGCATGAAGTCACAGAGAACGGTCCCATGCCGCTTTTTGGTATTCCTTTTAGGGTATCATTTTAAAATAAAAAATGCAGTATTTTTCTCCCCTTCTGGACACTTCCATCTAACCCTTGGACAAATGTTAGGGAAGGTCTTTTAAATGCTGTCCATTTAAGCAGCAAACTTACTGCCTACTGTGCCACGCGATGCAGGCAAGGCTATATAGGCCAGCTGGATAAAAAGCACCACCTCAAGAGGCTCATGCCATTTTGTGGAGATAAGAGTATAAAACATTCGTTTAGAGTTGTTTACAATGCTCTGTGTTTCTCCCCCCCCCCCCGCCGCCCCTTTTGATGACCATCTGGGAAAATCAGGTGGCCTAGGGAGCTAGGTGGCCAGATTTGGCTTTTAAAAAGCCAAATTCTGGCTTACGGCCCATTTAACCCACGAGTATACCCCTTAGGTTCTGGCAACCCTGCTAGGTAGACTGCCCATCTCTCAGATTAATGGGGATGGGGCCATAACTCAGGGGTGGGGCATACAGAGAGTTCCCAAGTGCAATCTGTGGCAGCATCTCCAGGTAGGGAAACTGAGAAAGACTCCTGCCGAAAATCTTGGAGAGCCAATGCCAGTCAGCGCAGACAGTTCTGAGAGACATGGATCAATGGTCTGACTCAGTATAAGGCAGTTTCCTGTGTTCACAGATTTCACAGCAGGTCAGACTTTTTCCTCAGATGTGTGGGGAGGAAGAGCTGTATTGTCACTGCAGGGAAAGAGGGAGAACCCAAGTTCTCGGAGCACCTTTTCAACCAGCATCGGGACCTAAACTCTGGAAACAGACAAGGAGCCACCACCATCATGCCCTGCTTGTGAACTCCAAGAAACATCAGGAGTCAGAAACAGATCACTGGAATAGAGGGTTCAATCCAACAACGCAAAAACTTATCAGACTAGTGAGCAAGAACTTGGAAAGAACCACAAACTCTACATATCCCTTGTCAGACAAACAGATTAGGGAGTTTGGAGGGTTGTGGCTCCCGCACTGAAGAGAGCTCCAAAAGCTAATGCGTCTGCCTTGACTTGTGGGCAGAAACCCACAAACCGCTGCTGAAGTTGGTCCTCTGAGGATGAAGGGAGAAACTAGTCAGTTGCACTGGCGGCCATGCTGGCCACCCCCCCCCCCCCAAATGAGTCCAGGCTCACCCTTCGCCTCTCTCTCCTGGTGAGGACCTGCCCATGTAACAGTCTCCACACCATCCGAGCAGCAACTTTGGTGTCAATCCAAAGCAAGTGGAATCCATTGTAATAGTGTTTCAGTTCATCCACAACCTTCTGCCATAACGATTTCTTGGGAGGGGCTGTCTCTGGGGCTGCAGGGACTTTGGCAGGTTCAGGGCCTGTTTTCACAGTACTTTGGCTAGGCGGAGGCTTGTCCTCGAGCTGTTGGTGCCAGCAAGTCGACGTGTGGAGCATGCGCATGGGTTTCAGTAGCAAGTGAGGCAGTCCAATGCCCTGCGGCATGTTATAGGGTAGCTGCTGGCTCTCTGAGTCCTTCAGGTGCGTTCGACTGAGATGGGAATCCACCAGCTGGACCAATGCAATGGATGGGGAAAACGGGGAGGAGTTGGAGTGGATAAGCAGGAGAGGTCCCCTGAAAGCGAGGAAAGATGATAGTCATTGCTACAACAAGATACTGAAGATACAGCTAAGATGCATGCATGTTGGCATATCTGTGATTGCCACCAGTTCTGTCCCTTCCTTGCCCTGCCTTAGGGGAGGGAGGAGGCCTTGTCTCTGATGTCAAGTTGAGCTTCAGAGGAAGCCTTGCTGCTCCAAGTGCCTCTGAAGCCCAGGGCAACATCAGAAAGGAAATCCTACCCACTGCTTCTGTTCCAGGCTCTGGAGGAGGGCAGGGCTTCGTCCCTACCATTCTTCTGCGCTTTAGAGGTATTCAGAAGCTGGAAGGCTGCGACTTCTGAATGCTTCTAAAGGCCAGCGCAAGAGACCAACACTCGTATGAGTGTACAGTGTACACAGGTACAGTCATTCACATTTTATGCTGAATGTAGGTACAGAAATACCCTTCCTGTCTTCACCATGCATGTGAAGGGCCTGTATCCAGGTTCACTTTAAAAATGAACACAAGTACAGTCATTCACAGAAACACATGAACATAAGAACAGCCCAGCTGGATCAGGCCCAAGGCCCATCTAGTCCAGCATCCTGTTTTGCACAGTGGCCCACCAGATGCCGCTGGAAGCCACAGGCAGGAGTTGAGGGCATGCCCTCTCTCCTGCTGTTACTCCCCTGCAACTGGGACTCAGAGGCATCCTGCCTTTGAGGGTGGAGGTGGCCTATAGCCCTCCGACTAGTAGCTGTTGATAGACCTCTCCTCCATGAAGTTATCCAAACCCCTCTTAAAGCCATCCAGGTACAAGTGTAAAGACATCTGTAAAGACATGTACAACATCTGTAAAGTCATATACAAGCGTAAAGACATCTGTACACTTGTACAGCATAATGTCTGAATTGGGCTACTGTTACAGGTGAACCCCCACCCATGGCTCATTTCCTGCTGGGGCATAAACTCACCAGACCAAGATGATGACTTCAGCAATGCATTTGGAGGTTACTATGTTTAATACTTTTTGTAGTCCAACATGCTTAACTAGTAGTAAGTGTCAAAACAGCAAAGCACACATATTAAATAAGTTTTATTTTGGTTTCCCACAGTCTTGTTTCTTATTATTACCCCTCATATTTACAAACAATTTCTCGACCTGCTGCTAAGCACAAGAGGAAGCATTTTGGATCTCAACCCCCCACACAGTGTCTCCATGTGAACTGAATGACAGGAAGGATCAAAATGTGTTTCTGTAGTCTTGTTTTGTGATTTATGGTGGTTTTAAATGGGATGGCTCATGGGCAAAATGCCTTCACCTGAGGCAGATATTAATGTGTTCCTCCTGTGAGATCGTCAGCTGACCAATATCACCCTATATATACTCCCCTCTCTACTTGTGTTTGTATAACTGGCGTTCCCTTTGAGAATTTGCTATAAGAATGGTGTAACTGATATGAGTAAGAAAAACTTAATCCTTATTGAGTTTGGATTTAGGGATGGGCCCGGACCGGTCCGGAGGCCATTGTAAAGGCCTCCAGACCGGTTCGGACCTGGGTGGTCCGGTTCGGGTGGGGGGGTGCCTTTAAGAGTGGGCGGAGGGTTTACTTACCCCTCCCGCCGCTTTCCTGCTCTGGCGCCGTAATTTCAGTAGTAATTGAGGTGGCAGGATACATCCCTGCCGCCCCTTCCCCGCTGTCGCTATGAAAAACTCCCAGGAGTCCTTTGCGCGCACGTCACAGAGACGTGAAGTGTGCTCACGATGTGTGCGCAAAGAACTCCTGGGAGTTTTTCATAGCGACAGCGGAGAAGGGGCAGCAGGGAGGTATCCTGCCGCCCCAATTACTACTGAACTTACGGCGCCAGAGCGGGAAAGCGGCGGGAGGGGTAAGTAAACCCTCCCCCCGCTCTTAAAGCCACCCCCCACCCCAGTGTCAGACCGCAGTTTGGCGGTTCCGTGCACACCCCTATTTGGATTTTGGAAATATGTTTCTAAGAATTTAATTATTCTTCATTTTACTCTTAGGTTGTTTCATTACTAAACTGAAAAATCCAGCTGCATTTTTTAAATTCTGGAATTAACTATGTGGGTGACTTTCATTTGAGTAATCTCATGTAGATGTAGTCTCAAATGTCTATACCGTTTGATAAGAGTACTGAAATTAGTTATCTGGGAAAACTTGTAATGGGTTACACGGATGTATTATATATGTAAGTGCTGGTTGTTGCTTACATTTATCACAGTCATAAAACTAAATCTAAACATTGCCTTTCATTACCCTTAAAATAAGCACTGTTCTCAATGGAGTGCTGGGCCTCTGGAAAGGCATGCAGGTAGCAACTTTCAATTGTTCTGTCTCTCATGCCTCCACTGACTTTCCTTTTCACAATGCTCATATCAGCCAGCAACGTCTGTTGGCCATCTAAGTAACTGCATTGTTAGCCCTCCAAACCACAGTTTAAGAATACAGCTGCCCACACAGGGGGCGGTGGGTAAGCCTCATGACATAACTCGGAGGTTCTCAGACTTGGGTCCCCAGATGTCGTGGAACGGCAACTCCCATCATCCCCAGCTGCAATGGCAAAGGCCACTGCAAATGGGGATGATGGGAGTTGTAGTCCCACAACAGCTGGGGACTGAAGTTTGAGAAACCCTGACATAACTAGTACCTGTTTCCAATAACCAAAGGGTGCGTGGGGAATCGGGAGTTGATGGGAAGAAAGAAGAATAAAGAGGTGGAGGACCAGAAAAACAAAGGACAAAGAGGGGTGTTCTTCAGGCACAAGGAAAAAAAGGAAGAGGAGGGAGTGAGGAAAGGAACTGTTTCCTGTCACTCTGCCATCAAAAAGGACAGGAGGACAGGGAGAGGGTTTCTCTGGGTCCAAGGAGTCTAACATAAGCAGAGAGGTGACACAAACCCAAACCCTATTCCCTGTCGTTCTAAAGGTGAAGTGTGCCCTCAAGTCAGTGTCGATGCCTGGCACCCACAGAGCTCTGTGGTTGTCTTTGGTAGAATACAGGAGGGGTTGACTATTGCCGCCTCCTGTGCAGTATGAGATGAAGCCTTTCAGCATCTCCTTATATCGCTGCTGCCTGTTATAGGTGCTTCCCATAGTCTGGGAAACATACCAGCGGGGATTTGACCCGGCAGCCTCTGGCTTGCTAGTCAAGTCATTTCCACACTGCACCATTAGGTGGTTCCTATCATTCTACCCATCACTTTTGACAGGTCTTTGGCTAGTGTTGACAATAAAAGCCCTGAATGAGTGGAGTTTCTTTAAGTCTTAAGCAACAAACACTGCCAGTATCCAAGATACTATTTCTTACCTGGACCTGGCCACTGCAAGGAGTATGTTACAGCTGTAGAAGGCCATATTGTCCTTGAGTCAATCTGTTTGAGCTATGGCCTGACAGAAAAGGAAACACAGTATTTTGAACTGGCCATTGCCTCTCTTAAAACAAAAAAAGTGATACTCAGTTAACATCACAATAAACCATTTAAAACAAAGATTGCAAAAGCAGTTAACACCTCTGTAGACTTCAACTACAACCACCGGAACATAATAGCAAGCATTCTGTTTTTCACAGGTACAGCTTTCATCTGCTGGGGTCCTTGTAGCCAAACACATTGATTTTCCAACATTAGATTTGAGTAGGGTGGGCTATTTGTCAAGGGAATGCTTGTCCCCAGGTCGACTCATTCCTTTTGTAAGTCACTGCCTTTCTGTTTAACTTGCCTTATCAAGTTGTTGTAAGGCTAAACGGGAGAGCAAAGAAACAAGTGTTAAAAGCAGTGACTAGCTCACCCAGTTATTAGCCCCCCGCCCGCCCCCCAATGCTGTTCTGTTCTGTAATCAATTCCATTATTATTCATGGGTCGGGGTGTGTGGAATGTACATTCTGCCAAGTTCTGGACATCTAGGAGGAGAGTTGGTCTTGTGGTAGCAAGCATGACTTGTCCCCTAAGCTAAGCAGGGTCTGCCCTGGTTGCATCTGAATGGGAGACTAGAAGTGCAACCCTTGTAAGCTATTCCCCTTAAGGGATGGAGCCGCTCTGGGAAGAACAGAAGGTTCCACGTTCCCTCCCTGGAAGCTTCTCCAAGATATTGCTGAGAGAGATTCCTGCCTGCAACCTTGGAGAAGCCGCTGCCAGTCTGTGTTGACAAGACTGAGCTAGATGGACCTATGGTCTGACTCAGTATATGGCAGCTCCCTATGGTCCACGGCATATCAACGAGACAGTCACCCGTTTCCCTCTTCCAGGAATCTAAGATGTGGGCCAAAGCTTGCTCTACCCCAGAAATGCGCTTTGCCCAATCTGTGCCCACCCCCGCCACCCCCAGTTTTTCCTTGGGTCCCCAACTGGCCCAAGGTCAGCCGGTGAGTCCGTGGCTGAAAGAGGATTTGAACCTGGAACACCCTCATCCCAGTCCAAGGCTCTAACCACTAGACCACGCAATCTACACGTGTCTATATATACACACATACATTCGCACACCTAAAGGGAGGCTTATAAGGAAGAACAGACACGTGCCCCATCTTACCTTCTACCCAGGGGCCGGCTTTTCCTCCACCCGCAACGAGCCGCTTCAGCCCCGGACTCTTCCGGGTGGACTCTTTCCCATCAACCCCCGCGCCCATAGGAAACCAGGGGCCGCTCTCTCTCTCTTCATAAGCCCTGACTCTACACCTCACCCTAGACTTCCTAACTCTATGGCTCCCAACCTAGAGATACAAACGATTAGAGCGACACCCGTCACTTTCTCTATCGGTACCGTAGACTTCACTTTTTATTATTATTTTGAATACAGTATTATAACTTTTCGCACAAGATTCATTGCCTTTAGAGCCTAGAATCTCCCTTTGCATCTGCCTTTTTCTTTCGGGGTGGACACGCTGCTGCTGAATTGTATTTGTTTTAAAATGTTCCTATAAATCTATTTATTTATTTATTCAGTCAGTCACAGAGAGAAATTAGGTCAATGTGAACTCGGAAGCTCACTATCAAGGAAGCGAGGTGTGAGACTCTCGCTTACATCTATGATTTCTCATCCTCTCTTCTGACCCCGCATTGTCCCGCCCTCAAGTTATTACCGGTAACATTGTATTTTCAGATTTGGCCTATAGAAATGCAGGGTAGGAGAAGTAGGCGGAACCTGTTTGGGAGGCGGACGAGTGAGAGTGTAGGGTGGCCAAGGCAAAAAAGAGACCGGGCATCCGTTTGGGTGTGAGAAAGGGGCGGGGCAAATGCTCTCTTGAAAGGCTGGCTGTGGTTGGTCTGTGACTTTGGGCGAGTTCTAACGGACGAGGAATTAGGGCGGGGGAAGGAAATGGGTGTGACGTCATCCCGCTTGCTACGTCCCTGCTCTCCTCCCAGACATGAAACTGCCTTGTTGTGGGAGGAAGATTGTGGGTTGCTATGGAAACCTTTGATGGTGGGGAGATAAATGAGTGAATAAGGAAAGCATGGTCTCCATTTCTTATTTCAGACATTGTGGGTAGAATATTAAAGAAGATGGAAGCGTTTAAAGACTAACCTGTGAGATAATTTTACTATTGTTCTACATTAGTTGTTGTGAGCATTAGTTGTTGCCAGCACTCTGCTTTCACTTGGCTTGAAAACATAGTGGAAAGACTGATTAAAAGAAAAATACTGGGCATTTCACCTGGGCGGGATATATTTTTCTTTTCAAAAAAGTGTATAAGGATAGGTGCTTTTGAACATGTACAGAGTGCCTTACTAAGGGATCCAACCTCTACCATAAACCACCAGACCTCTGAATGGGTGCTGAAAGGCATGATAGTTGGTGGAAGCAAGAGAGACAACCCTAGGCATCCAAAGGTCAGCTCAGACCTTGATGAGAACCAGCTAAAATGACATAAAACTGCAAACAGCAAGCTTGTTGCTTACATTATGTTATTGTGGATTCCATGTCAGCTCCAGATTTGGACTGTGAGCCCTTTTGGGACAGATAACTGTCTTATTTAATTTTTATGTAAACTGCTTTGAGAACTTTTGTTGAAATGTGGTATATAAGTATTCATGGTAGTAGATGCCATAGGCATCGCTCCATGCCGTAGGCCTCAGAGGTACGTGTGCATGATGCAGGACCTTGAAGAAAAAGGCAGCAGTTAAGAGTCCTCTGAAAAAGTATTTTATTGCAGGCTGGCGAATGGTGCTAATGTTCATCCCACCTTTACGCCTTCATTCCTTCATAGGACATAGGAAGCTGCCATATACCGAGTCAGACCCTTGGTCCATCTAGCTCAGTATTGTCTACCCAGACTGGCAGCGGCTTCTCCGAGGTTGCAGGCAGGAGTCTCTCTCAGCCCTATCTTGGAGATGCTGCCAGGGAGGGAACTTGGAACCTTCAGCATGCAAGCAAGCAGGTGCTCTTCGCAGAGCGTCCCTTCCCCTAAGGGGAATATTTTACAGTGCTCACATAATGAATTTGTGAAATTTACTGCTACAGGACCACTCTGACTAAGGGAATTAGACAAGTTCACTGAGTACAAGTCTATCAGTGGCTATTAGTCATGATGATGTCTGCAGGTTCTGAGGCATTTGCCTCTGAATACCACTTTCTGGGGAGTGGCAGGCAGGAGGAGATGGTTGTACTTTCACAGAGAATAGTCCGGAGAGGCTAGTGGTCCGGTTTGGTCCCAGCTTCTCCCAGAGGGTTACTCTATGGTGCAGCAGGGATAAATTGGGACTTCTGCTGGTGTACCGATCACCCTGCTGCCCAGTGGAGTCCCTAATTGAGCTGATGGGCCTGGATGCTGAATTGACTTTGGAATAGCCCAGGTTGTTGTTGGTGGGGGACTTCAATATTCATTCTGGGACCAGGTTATTGGGAGTGGCTCAAGAGTTCATAGCGGCCATGACAACTGTGGGCCAATCCCAATTAGTCTCTGGACCGACACATGATGCTGGTCACATGCTCAATTTGGTCTTTTGCTCTGATCAAGGTGGTGTTCCATGGGTGGGGATTTCCACCATCTCCCCATTGTCATGGTCGGATCACCATCTCGCTGTGATGTTTTTAATGAGTTCTTTGTGGACAAAATCTCTCGTATTTGGGCCGACTTGGATTCAAACTGCACGATTGTTACAGAGTCTGATGCCGAGGTGTCCAGCAGCTCTTCTTATGTGATGACCCTGGATCGGTTTCAGTTTGTGACTCCTGAGGATGTGGACAGGTTGCTTGGAACGATGCATCCTACCACCTGCCCTCTTGATCCTTGCCCGACATGGCTTATACTATCTGGCAGGGAGGCTGTTGTAGAGGGCCTGGTAGAGATTATAAATGCTTCTCTGAGGGAGGGCAGGATGCCTCCTTGTCTTAAGGAGGCAATCATTAGACTGCTTCTGAAGAAGCCTGCCTTGGATCCCTCAGAGTTAAATCATTACAGGCCTGTCTCCAACCTTCCATGGTTGGGCAAGGTGATTGAGAAGGTGGTGGCCTCCCAGTTCCAGGCAGTCTTGGAGAAAACTGATTATCTAGACCCATTTCAAACTGCCTTTCAGGCAGGCTATGGGGTGGAGACTGCCTTGGTTGGCCTGATGGATGATCAGGGCTCTGTATTGTCTCCGATGTTGTTCAAAATCTACATGAAACCGCTGGGAGAGATAATCAGGGGATTTGGTGCAGGGTGTTATCAATATGCTGATGACACCCAAATCTATTTCTCCATGTCAACATCATCAGGAGAAGGTATAACCTCCCTAAATGCCTGCCTGGAGGCAGTAATGGGCTGGATGAGGAATAACAAACTGAGGCTGAATCCAGATAAGATGGAGGTACTTATTGTGCGAGGTTGAAACTCGGGAGACGAGTTTGATCTGCCAGTTCTGGATGGGGTCACGCTCCCCCGGAAGGAACAGGTACGCAGTCTGGGGTTTTTTCCTGGATCTGAACCTCTCCCTGGTGTCCCAGGTTGAGGTGGTGGCCAGAGGTGCTTTTTATCAGCTTTGGCTGACAGCCAGCTGTGCCGTTTCTTGTATGTGAGGCTGCCTTTGTACGTAGTCCAGAAACTGCAGTTGGTTATGAACACGGCAGCCAGGTTGGTCTCTGGGTCATCTAGTAGAGACCATATTAATCCTGTGTAGACGGAAGTGCACTGGCTGCCGATATGTTTCCGGGCAAAATACAAGGTGCTGGTCATCCTCTCTAATAAAACGCTTGGTGTCCGTCCATGCCTGGCCTGTTCTGGGCATGCGCGCAGCGCATGCCCAGAACAGAGCAAGAGAGGCACGAACGGCAGGACCCGGCGGCCATGTTGGGGCCGGGAGAAGGAGAAGTGGCCGCCGCCCACGCTGGGAGGAGAGTGCGGGCGAGGCGGCGGCACGGCCACGGCCAGAGGTGGCGGTGGCCACGGCAGGGCAACTGGCAGCGGGAGTGCAGGTGAGGCGGCGGCGGGGCCAGAAGCAGCCGCCGCAAATAAAGGAGAGAGGCGCCGGGGGAAGAGGCGGCGGGGAAGCTGGCCAAGGTGGTGGCGGAGCCGCCGCCGAGGCCTGGCGCAGCCAGTAAAGCCGGGCGGGGGGGAAACCTTGGGGCCCAATCCCACCATTCCCGCCCCCCCCAAATTACTAAGGGCCAAATTGGCCCTAAAAAATGCCGCCGCCAAACCGCCCTCCCAGCTGCCCGATCCCACCATTTGTACAGGAAAGAGGAGCTCGCTAGCAGAGCTCCTCTTTCTGCAAAGGCTCTTCTCAAACTGGCGCTTTGAGCGGAAAGGACGCCCTTTCCGCTCAAAGCGCCAGTTTGAAAAGAGCCTTTGCAGAGAGAGAAGCTCTGCTAGCGAGCTCCTCTTTCCTGTACAAATGGTGGGATCGGGCAGCTGGGAGGGCGGTTCGGCGGCAGGGGCCGAAAGCATTACTAGCGCCCGTTTTTCAACAGGCTAAAATTCACTTGTTACCTATAAAGCCCTAAACAGCTTAGGCCCTGGGTATTTAAGAGAACGTCTTCCTCACCATGAGCCCCATCGCCTGCTAAGATCATCTGGAGAGGTTCACCTGCGGCTGCCACCAACTCATCTGGCAGCTACTCAGGAACAGGCCTCCTCCGTTGCAGCCCCTGGACTTTGGAATGCACTCCCTGTTGAAATAAGAGCCTCCACATCTCTGGCAACTTTTTAAAAGGCACTGGAGACACAATTATTTACGCAGGCTTTTAATTAGATTTATAGTTTTAAATAATTTTAATACTGGGTTTTAAATGTTTTTAATATTTTAAATGATTCTGTTAATTGATTTGATGTTTTAAATTATTTTAATTGTGAATTGCCCAGAGATGCAAGTTTTGGGTGGTATAGAAATATTTTAAATAAATAGATAGATACTTTATTTACGGCCAATGGCCAAAACAAACAAACTAAATAAATAAGACAGATCTCCTTCTCTGTTGTTTTTAGGAAGACCCTCAAGACTCTCCTGTTCTTCCAAGCTTTTTAAATTAGAATTTTAATTTTATATTGTGTTATGTATTTTAATCTGTGATTTTTAATATTGAAATTTGTACATTGCCTGGAGGTGTATATATCAGGCGGTATAAAAATATGATAAATAAGTGCATATTTGGCCCCATGGGCTTGTTTTTTCAAGTGTAAATAGCAGCAGCCCCTATATGCTATATAATATGCTATATAATATTATGATTTATAATATTCTGATATGTGATCAACAGAACTATAGGGATTTTGCTTAAAATTTTATTTTCTTGTTTACGTTTATCGATTTGTAAAAAATCTTAAATTGTAAAAAAAAATTTAAAAAAATTATAAATAGCCTTAAAAGAACAACAAAATAAAATCATAAAGGTGCAACTAGGCTGACTCATTTTAGATCTTAATGAACTAAACAGCCCACTGGGTTCCTCTGTTATGACTATATAGAATTGTGTAGTTTCCTGATACGTTAATATTGCCACATTACACATTTCCCCACCATTTGCAAGAAGGGAAAAAGTTTAACGTGGGGGTGTGTTGATGACACTTAGTGCAGAGAAAGAAGGAAGAAGTGTGAGAATCTGAAAGTGGATTGGCTGTACTGTATTTCTGGTTTTTCTTACAGGCATTAATTTTCTGCCCTCTTTCCATGAACAACTGATTTCAGGGAAGAGGAAACCTATTCATGACTCTAGACTGCCTCTTTTCCAGATGATAGGCAACGATTGCCCAAAACGTACGAGTAAATAGGTTACTAGGAAGATTAAGATGCTTTCAGCCTTGAGCCGACTGGTACACAGAGTGAACAATGCTCATTTTAGAAGACTCCATTTTATATCATTGTATTTCCCATAGCATAAAATCAGTAGGATTTACACTTAAAAGTGTGAGAATTGCAGTCTAAGGAAGGTGGAAAAAAACTCACAAACAATCTCACTTGTCCATTCCCAAACACAACACTGGACACCATCCCTTAAAAGCAAAGATCAATACCCTATTTTGTTTAACGCAGACAGCTACCTGTTCAGCAATACCATGTCAGTAATATCACGCAGGAGGGCTATTTCCAAGAAAGGAAGATAATCAAGGGAAATATTTTCTAGGTCACCTCCATTTTTGATGGCTTGCTGTATTTAAATAGAAGAACTGCTTCTAAATGCATCTCATTACAGTATTTTTCCATCAAGTATCCAGATAAGATAAATGTTTGTTTGTTTTTTTTGCACGTGGTACTGGCTGCACAGTGGAAAATAAGAGAAATGCACATGCAGCCTCTGAGCAACTGGTAAAATCTCTCATCTCTCGTCAGATCATGTGTCTCCTATCCTTGCTACTTTATCTTGTTTCATTAGCTGATTATCCCGGTAACAGACATCACCATTTCCTCCTCTCCTGTGCCCCATACGGACATTCCAATTTCTTCCCCCCCGCCCCGCTTGTAAATATAATTGCTGTAAATATAATTCAGATTATTTGTTCCCTGATTTATTAGATCCAAGAGATTTGATGCACAAAGGTATTTATTGCTAACGCCTTGCATTTGGGCAAGTGGAATGAATTACAAATCATTCCCTGCACACTGTCCATCCCAACATGATACTGGAAACAATTAGGTGTATTTTTTTACCCAGATGCCAAATGCCAGCAGCTAAACCAGGAACTGAAAGATACTACAAACCAGAATCTTGCTTGTTCCCTGAGTTTATGTAATACACTAGTAGTTAATTACGATATTTTAGTAATTAAAAAGGCACCCACCATATTTCGGTGCTCTGTGTATATATTGTATGTGTGTTTTCAATTAAATATAATGTGAGCAAATGTGCCCCAGATTGGTCAATCATTCCAATATCTTACAAAAAGAATGAATTTGTAATGTTAGCAAAAGAAGAAAAAAATCCAACTCCTCCCTTTAGCCATTTGTTTTTCTGTTGCAAGATGGCATGTATTCAAAATTACCAGTGGCTGATTTTGTTTGCCTCCGACAACACTTATTCATTTTGGATCTTTAACCTGACCAAGCTAACAAGTAAGTTAAAATAAATTAAAAACCACACACACACCACTTCATACAAACTGTAAATCCTTCATCTTCTTTCCCACCAACCGCCATACCTTTACATTGGAGAAACTGTCCTTGAGACCACATAGAGGTCTGAATAACACAAACCCCCTCTCTCCTTATGCTGGTGGACGGGCAGCCACCGCATTGTGGGGCCTGCCTGTGCTGCTCTGTTCATCCACACAGGATTCTCCCCAACTCCACCTCCCCTCCCTGAGGTGCAAAGCAGCACCTCAAGGAGGACTACACTAAATGTTTCTGGATACACGTTTTCTACATGCAGGGAGGTGCGTGTGCGCTTGCATATACACATGCACACACATTCTTAACAGGTGGGATCTCTAAAAATAAGGCACCTTATCTGAAGTTTCACTAGGGGTGTGCAGCACGGAACTGGCTCCATGCACACGGAGGAGGCAGGGCTCCTTTAAGGTGCAGGGAGGGTGTCCTTATCTCCCTCGCCGCGTTTCCCCCTCTGGTGCTGCTTCAAAAACCACTGGTGGGTGGTGGCTGTATACCCTCTTGCCGCCCCGGTCAGCATAAAACTGGAAGTGGTGTGTGCACAGCAATCCCACAATCAACCTATAACTCCAGTATAAAAACCTCTCCCATTTATTTCTGCCCTTTTTCCTCAGACTTCCGAGCTCATTCTTCCCCCCACTACTTACTGGAGGCGAAGCAAAGCAAGCTCATACATGTTTACAATCACCTTTCCTCCTGCAATACCCTTTCGGAACCCCACTGACTTTGAACAGGGCTGCACAACTCTGGCCTTCCAGCTGGTGTTGGATACAACTTGCATCATTCCCAGCCACAGCAGTCAATAGTCAGGGACGATAGGAGTCGTAGTCCAACAACATTTGGAGAGCCAGAATTGTGCAGCTTTGACTTAGAAGTTAATGTCCAGACATCAGCATGTGCAATGGGGCTGCTCTGTGCATTCCAGTCTCCTGGAATACTTTAATTTACATAATATAAATTAATTATTTACACTATTAAATGAGTAAACGAAATACGTATTACGCATTGTATTTCAAATGATTGTTTTTGTACTAAACAGCATTCCACCACCACATCTGTTTAGAACACATCGTGCTTCTGATCCAACAACATTCTGTTTAAATGTCTGTTGCAATCTATTTTGCTTTTTTCAAAGCTAGGTTAAAAAGCGGATGGAGCCTCTTTCAGGTATGTTTTGTATTAACAGGTTTCTACCTAAGCAGGTCTCTAGACAGAAGTCTCATGCAAACTCTCTCTTCCCAGCCTGGAGCAGTTCATATACATTTTTAAGAGCAGATATTTCTCCAAAACTTTCAATTCTAGCATAAGAGCAATGTCCATAATGAAAAACTTACACAACTATACAGAATATCAAGAAAACAATGCTCTGCAACATACATATATATAAAACCAAATTTCACATAAACAGGTTTGAAATATGTGTGTGTTAATTATTTAATATATTAAAGATGTGTTCTTTAATCTTCCAAGGCCTTGCTTTTAACTGTTGATTAATAATTATTAATAAACATTTAATCTAAACATCTCAAATTAACACTATTAATATTCTTAACCCCCTCTTAATATTCTGGATCTCAGCCATTTTGTATATAATTTTATCTCCATCTATGTTCCAAAGAGCCTCAAAATCACATTTAAACTATTCTTATCTGCACAAGAGTGTGTGAGATATAACAGATATCTTAGAACAAGGCCTATTTTAAAATGTAAAGTTATATTAGTTGACTAGTCAATATCTACTGTATGTGGAGCTTTAGGATTGGGGTGAGGGGAAGACATGAAATGAATAAATTGTAGAGACGCATGTTTGGGGCAGTATAAAAATATGTTAAATAAAAATAAATAATAAATGCATAACTAAGGACTCATAATGTGATCCCAGGCAGGTTTATCCATAAGTCCTATTGTAGTCAATGGGGCTTACTCCCAGAAAAGCACACATAGGATTGCAACATTTAACAAGTTGTTCTAGTAAGAACTAATCAGCCTACTTTCTTTTCACTATCTCTACACTTGGACTAACCAACTTAAGTGGCACAGCAGGGAAATGCTTGACTAACAAGCAGGTTGCCAGGTTTGAATCCTCGCTGCTACTATATGGGACAGCAGTAGTATAGGAAGATGCTGAAAGGTATCATCTCATACTGCATGGGAGATGGCAAAGGTAAACCCCTCCTGTATTCTACCAAAGACAACCACAGGGTTCTGTGGTCACCAGAAGTAGAAATCGACTTGACTACTCACTTTTCCTTAACTTACACTAGGACTAAATTTGGTTCATATCAAGGTCCACAGTTTATATCTCTTGCACCTCAAATGTTCATGTGTCCGCCATCTTGGATCAGGGTGGGTGACCTCATCACAAACTATACCACTGAGTGTCCCTACAGCTGCAGCTATTTTAGTTCAAATCGGTTAAGTGGTACACAAGTTAACCCACTTGTGCCTCAAAAGTGTATGCATCCGCCATCTTGAATCGGTGTGAATGACTTCATCACAAACTATGCCATTGAGGTGTCCTTGTGTGTCACTCACTGCAACTATACCCAGTTTGGTTCAAATGGGTTAGGGAGTCTACAAATTAGCCTGCTTGTGTCTCAGATGTTCATATGGTCACCATTTTGAATTGGAGTGGATGACATTATCACACAACACGCCATTAGGGCATCCCTATGTGTCCCCACAGCTGTAGCAAATTTGGTTCAAATCAGTTAAGCAGTTCACAAGTTAGCCCACTTGCATCTCAAAAGTTTACATGGTCTGCCATCTTGGATCGGAGTGGATGACATCATCACAAACTACGCCATTGATGTGTCCCTACAACTGTACCCGATTTGGTTCATATTGGTCCAGGCGTTGCGAAGTAGATGGTCAGGCAGGTGGACGGACAGATGGACAAACACATGGAATGCCGGGTGATCAAAATAGTAATAAAAAATCACATTGACTTCTACACAGCTTTGAGGCCTTATCTTTTACATCACAACCGTGATGAGAAAAACACAATACAAATGTCAATTTCTATTGATGTCCATTTCCTGATCCAGAGCATACCTGCTATTTGTATTGACTAAACAACGACCAATCCCTACAAGAGCTAGGAGCAGCAGTACAATTAAATAAAAACCCAAAAAGGAAACCTGTTTGTCTTCTGAAGATTTATTGTTTTGCAGTGCAGTCCTACACATTTCCTTGGAAGGATGCCCCACTGTGTTCAATTCATGTGTTCATTCTCCCTAGAATGTTTAGGATTACCACCTTATGCTGATTATGCTTTTGCGGCTTAAACATTGCTTGCGAGAACGATCTACCTCTTTCTAGAACTATTATATATTTGAAGGATTTGATTACGTTAAATAAAGTCACACTTTCAAATGACATAGATACCAAATTTTGCATACACAATCCTGCCACTGAAATTAACTGAATGTACTACTTTTTACAGCACAGCGGAGAAATGCTTGACTAACAAGCAGAGGCTTACCGGTTCGAATCCCTGCTGGTACTCTATTGGACAGCAGCAATATAGGAAGATATCTTGCTGAAAGGCATCATCTCATACTGCACGGGAGATGGCCATGGTAAACCCCTCCTGTATTCTATCAAAGACAACCACAGGGCTCTGTGGGTGCCAGGAGTTGACACCGACCGACTCAAAGGCACACTTTACCTTTTACCTTACTACTTTTTACACTAGAATATGCTTTCAATAATTTTTTTGGGGGGGAGGGGGGAGATTCTTTTTTGCAGAAATTTATTAATAACCATCTGTTATTCCTCAACAGATTTTTAGCACTCAAGAATCAGATCAAAAATTCCAATACAATATAATGCCCAAGCAAAGCAGTTCTTTATCGGATTCCAATTTATCATAGAAGGTCATTATGCGATCAAATGAATAATGCTTGAAGTTGAAAATCCTATATATTTCAAACCACTCTTTTACTTCCCTTTTGCAAACTACAACTACTATTTATATACCGCTTTTCAACAACGTTTCCAAAGCGGGATAGAGGGGAAAAGATGGTTCATCAAACAATTCTATTGCATCTATTTAATTTCTTGAAATTTCCTAGAGATCTTAGCAACCCCTACTAACTGAGCAAAGAGGCCCCTTTTCGAGGTGGGGGTTCTCTTCCTTGAGCAGGGGGAGAGTATCTGGCCCTATCCCTCCCCAGCACAGCATCCCTCCAGAGGCTGTTGCTGGTGCCTTTCTTAGGTTTCTTTTTTAGACTGTGAGCCCTTTGGGGACAGGGACCCCTTTTATTTTTTCCTGTATGTAAACTGTTTTGGGGACTTTGCTTGAAAAGCGGTATATAAATATCCGTCGCCTTCGTATCTACGCAAAATGACTTTGCTCGGTCAGCGACGAGCCTCATTCTCTCGTTAACCGACGAGGAATCCAAAAATAATAATTGTTTATTACGAAAGTAATAAATAATAAGTAATAAATATTATTATTTATTCGTAATAAATAGTGGGAGCCATCAAACAAACAAAACCAACACCCCTACCTCCACTGCCGCCTGGCCAATGAACCCTTCCCCTTCCCCGCCCCAGCACGCCTGCCTGAGCCCGGCGGCGGCTCTGACGAGGGAGCGCAGCGCGAACAGCAGGCGGGCAGAGCGCCCAAGGAGGCGCCTAGCCAAGGCCCAAGGCCCGGCGGGGAAACTACGACTCCCAGCGAGCCCCGGGGCCTGGCGTAGCCCGGGCAGCCAATGGGAGGGCCGCTTTGCCTCGGCGCTGACTTGCGCGTGGAGCTTTGTGTGCGTGAGGAGAAAGCGGAGGCGGAGGGCGCGGGAACGAGCAGGGCCGAGGCCGGGACTCGGCGAGCGCGAGGAGGAGAGCGCCAGCGCCCCCTCCCTTCCCCCCAACTCGGTGCCGCCCCCCCCAGCCCCGCGCCCCCGTCGGCTTCCCCGCGGCCTTGCGGCTCTGTGGCCGCCCGGGACGGCGGCCGTGGTGGAAGCGGTGCTCGGAGGCGGCGGCGGCGGCAGTAGCGGAAACGCCGCAGAAATTGAGACCGGGGATCGAGCGCGGCCTACTGCGGGGCCTGGCCCGCCCCCTCGCCGAGCCTGGCCCGGCCTGGCCCGGTTCCTTCCTGCCCAGCGCCTGCGTTTTGTGTCTGCTGCGATCGGTCCGAGACGGCGGGGGGAGTTAGAATGGAACAGACTGAAGGTGAGGTAAAGTGGGGGGACGAGGGCGGGGGGAGTTCAAGGGGGAAGGGGCGGGGCTCGGGAGGGGCGGGGCGAAGCGGTGGGGGGTGGACAATAGGGAGGAGCGCTGGGCTGTGTGTGGGTGGCGGGGGAGGGGGGTGAGGAATCTGTGGGGCCGAGCCGACAACAAAGCACACCACCCCCTTGCAGACCAGACTGCCAAAGTTACTAGTCCACATCGGGTTTCTGTTTCTTTTACCCAGACTGCCCACGCGTACTTGTGCCGTCATTTGGAGACCTGGATGATGAGGGGTGGGCGGGGAGGACCCACCCTTCAGTTTGCAAAAGCTTCCTTGCCTGGAGGCCACTGTTGGTTGCTGCAGGCAAGGAGGCGCAAGTGGTGGTTGTTTATTTACAGCAGGGTTGCACAACTTTTCCCTGCCAGCGGCTGGTGGACAGCAGCTCTCGTCATCCCCAGCCAAAGTAGTCAGGGGTGAAGGGAGTTGTAGTCCAACGTCTGCAGGAGGGCTGAAGTTGTGCAACCCTGATCTACAGGCCTGTGGACATTCTTAGTATATGTACAGTTCCTAGTGTGTTTGGTATATTGCTTCACATATATACATGTTTAAGTAATCTTGAGTAAGTAGTCATTTAGCTCCCAAGTAGAGTCCTGTACCATAGAGTTCATGTGATGTAGAGCATTGGGCAATGTTGGCTCAGATCCCTGCTTGGTCATTAAGCCCACTGTGACTGGACCAAGGTCACACAGTCTCTCAGCCTAACTTGCCAAAGGTGGTTTGTGTGGATGAAAAGGAAAGAACATCACGTATGCTACCCTAGGCCCATTTGCTATTCTACACTTAGGAAGAAAAGCAAGAGTCAGATGTGATGAATAATCCTATAAGCATTACGATTACCCTTTTGTTGGGTGCCATGGTGTAATCCCCATATTGCAGATGAGGGACTGAGGCTAAAAGAGAGTGTCTTTGACTAAGGCCATCTAGTGAGTTTGTGGCAGAAGTGAGATTTGAATGTGGGACTTCATCATGCAATCCTGTGTTTACCTAGAGGTAAATTCCATTGAGTTCAGTGGGGCTTATTTCTAAGTAAATGTGTAGGATTGCAGCCTTGGCTTCTTAGCCAGTGCTCAGGGGATGGAGCCGCTCTGGGAAGAGCATCTAGGTTCCAAGTTCCTTTCCTGGCATCTCCAAGATAGGGCCGAGATAGATTCCTGCCTGCAATCTTGGAGAAGCTGCTGCCAGTCTGTGTAGACAATACTGAGTGAGATGGACCAAGAGTCTGACTCAGTATATGGCAGCTCCCTATGTTCCTGTGTACACCCTGCACTAGTTCAGTACCAGTGGAGGAGGAGCTGTGAAGGGTTGGAGAGGTGGTATGTGGGCAGGAGTGATGCAGATTCTGAGAAGTGTGTATACTTGTTAGTAGCAGTACCAAAAACAAAATGCTTATTGAAATATCAAGCATTGTACAAAAACAAATTATTATAACCTCCACTGATGATTAATTCTTGCATGTGCATAGTAGACAGTGTTCTGAGGACTGACAGGCGGCATAGGAGTTTGGGGGACATGTGGGTTTGTTTAAGCCTTTGGAAGTCCATAGAGGGTTAGCAATGTGAAGGGAACAGGCATTTGGGGCAAGTGAATGGAGGTGGGGCAAACTCAGGTGAGTGGGTGTTGGACAGTGGGCATGGAGCTTTCTGTGAAGGGTTGTGTTAGGAGTGAGATTAGAGGGGTTTGAATTAATAGGATTTGTGAATAGAAGGGGTAGTCACCTTTATTGGGGAGGGAGTGCTTTGATAAGAGGACCACTGGCTATGTGGTGTATATGATGACAGAAGCACACAGGTTGAGTAATATTGGGAGGCTTGGAGTATTTCGGTCTTCAGATGGATGGCTTAGAGGAGAGGAATCATGTCATAAGGCATGTGGGAAAAGGAATAGATGGCACTATGAAGGCATTTATAGACAAATGTGTTTGTGGTGAACAGTACAATCATAAAAGAAGTATGTGTGGGCATCTTAAGGTAGATGGGGGGGGAGTGTGAGGATTTGGACTATGGATGTTGAATAGGGTATGAAGTATGACATGAATTGGTGTTGGTATGATAGTTTGAGTGTAGAAGCATGAAGAATGAAGGGACAGTGCTGGCCTTGGAGTTGGGGAAGTCTTAACTGAGACTGGTAATGAACAGCCTTTTGTGTGTGTTCCTACAGTGGATCTACATTTGCATAAACATCCTACAGTGGCTCGAATTTAGAATTTTAAAATTTGTTACCTTGTTGCCATAGGAAGAGTCTTTCTCTGTTTTTCAAAGAAAGGTTGAGGGATAATTGAGGAAAGACCAGATAATAGTTCTAATGTGATGGAGGAGGAAGAGGAGGGCCATTCTGATTTAAAGGGGCAGAGGCAGCCATGTTTGCTGCCAGATACTGCAGTGTAAATCTCTTTCCCCCCACCTCCCCCCCCGCCCCAAACCAGCCCTGCTTAGGGTTAACAAATGATGTTTCGGTTCTTTCCCCTAGCTTCTTATTTTCTTTCCTGCCATCATACCGTTCTGAAAATTGTCACAACCAAGCTGGAAAAGCGACATTTTCCCTCTCTCCCTTTCCTTTCTGCAGCCAGGATTACTAGGGGACTGCGGTGCAGAAATTAACCCTTTTCAATACAAATCTGCAGCGGGATTATACAGAAACATTTTTCTCTCCATTTTTATGAAGAATTTAACAGAAATAGTAGAGGGCTGCCTCTGTCATAAATGGCAGAGGATGCTGCAACCATCTTCTGCAATCTCTTTAAATAAACAAGGAAATTGCGTTGCCAGAGCTGCTGACAAAAGGCACACTTGTTTGTGCACAGCTAGCTGAAACTTATTTACTGATTATGTTTAAAAATTTAATACACTGAGCAATTTCACCCTAGGTTTTCTTAATTATTTTCTTCTTTTTATTCTAAGCAAATAGCTAGCTGCTCCTGTGCTTTTAACCATCATTCAACTGTGCAAATGCTGTTGTTTGAATTTCACGTACAGCAGACAACAGAGATGTGAGACAAATTGCTGTCCAGGTATCTGATTAGTGGGAAGCAGGTATATTTGTGTGATAATACTTTGATTTTTTTTAATTTGATAGCATTTCAGATTTCTCTTTCTGCGGTTGAGAGAGACTCCATATTCTGATCGTGTCTTTAATATTTTCTGTTTGCTAATTCTGTTTTTAGTGTGGTTTTATGACTGAAGTATAAATGTTAATGTCTTTTAAAGAAGTCAATACCTTTTGTCTGAGTTCTTGAATTCTGTGTGTTGATAAATACTGTTCCATTCTGATTTAAAAACTGAAGTAGCATCTTTTGGTATGCTTGCTTCAGGTTTTTATGCACCTGTTCATGGACTTCAGAGGTTCTGTTGCTGCCTGTTTTGGGTCCCCCCACCCCCTTTAAATATCTTTGCTGGTGCAAAATAGAATTTCATATTATGATTGGCTGCGGTGGTACAGTTACATGTAATTATATTTCATTAACACTTCACAACTCCATCATGTTGGACTAAGGAATGATTGCAACAGCAGTGCCGTTCTTTCTGGTTACTATTTTTCCTTAAGTGGGTCATAGTAAAAGATGATCAATGGATGACACAAGGTGTTCTTGAACTGCTTAAAGTGGTAATGTTTTATTCTAGTGGAGAGGACAAGATGCTTAATGAAAATACAAATGGATGAAGAGGAAGAGGGAAGTTTGCAGCAAAATAATTTCTAGGAAGAATAATATTTTGTTTAAAAATGTTTACTTTTAGAGCTAAGCACTACATGTATGTAAAGTTGGAAATGACTCATCACGTTTTGTAATCCCATGAACTGTTTTGCCAGTAATTTAAAGCATAGTCAATATCACCTTATGACTTAAATACTCAAAAACAATTGGTGTGCTGAAACTTGTCTTGGAATGAGGAACATTGACCAAGTGAGATGATGTCTTTATTGGATCAATTAGGGTCTAAAATACTGTGCAGCAAGCTTACTGTATTTTTAAAGCTTAGTTAGCCCAGTGAAAACACAGCATTTTGTGTTTCTCGTTATATGGAAAATAAGGTTTTCTTTTCCTGTTTCTGTTTGCATAGGCACGGAGAATTTGATCCTTCGAAAGGCTTTGTAGAGTGTATATGAGAATGATAGACAGAATGAACCTTTCTCTTCATGGTAGCATGCATTCTAGTGTGATGAGGACAGAAGCCCAACAACTTAGTCCAAGCACACCTCTTTTGGGATGTCGTAGATCTTGGGGGATCTCAAATGCAACTGGGTGTGACTACTATTGAAGCCTGTCTCAAGCTCTGCTCCTTTGGTGGTTCTTGCTGTTTATTACTAGATATAAATTGATTCATTATTTTTCTGTAAGAGTACACTTAATAAGATGTGCAAAATAAAGCCATATAAAAATATGGTCCATAAAGTGATAAAGTTTTCCATAAAGTTGAACTAGAATACCCCCAAAAGGCGGAAAGCAGCAGTGGCATAATCAGAGTTCAATAAAAAGCAATTGGCCCATACCTGGGGAAGGCCTTGAGAGACAAACACGTGTTTACCTGCTGTTGAAAGGTATGTACCTTCCCAGGCAAGGAGTTCAGAAAACAGGGCCCAACACAGAAAAAAATGCTACTCTGTGCCCTGCTTGAGCTCACCTCCGCAAATGGTGCTGGACAGATCAAGGCTGCTTCTGCTGATTTCAAAGGATAGGAAGAAAGATGGGTGAAGGGGCTCCATAAGGCATGCAGAGCCCAGCAGTAATAGCCAGTACCTGAACGGTGCCTGGAAGCAAACTGGAAGCTGGAGTAGGTGAACTGAAATAGCAATAAACTCACTGCATCTTGTTCTTGTTGATAAACGAGCCAAGCATCCTGCACTAGCTGAAGCTTCTGAACCATCTTCTGTATTTCTAAATGTGGCTTTAGAGTGCTCTTTAGTAATATTTTAATGAATCTTGATGTATATTTGGGAGGAGTTTTGCTTTAGAAACTAAGCTTTATTTTTTTAAAAAAATTGCCACTCACTTTGCACTTTATTTGAGAGTTGCATATTATGCATATCTGATTTGTTGCTGCTACTCAGAACAATGCACATGATCCAGCCTAAGTTAGGCGCTTTGAGTCTTCTTGATTTCAGTACTGAGAACATTGGTTATGCTGGGTTTTAAAAGTGCTTAACATAGATTGAATCATGCTGAAGTGAGTACAGGGTTAAAGACTTTACAAGTTAAGTGGGTGCTTATTTTTGAGATAAGATTCATTGTGTGTGTTTTGGTAGTAACACCTTCAGCAAAAGTAAACATGGATTTCCCCCCGCCCTCTTTTTTTTTTTGGCCGGAGATTGAATGAGTAGAATGTAGTAGCATAGTAATGACCTGCTTTGGGAAATACATTATTCTGCAGGATTAAACATTCTGAAAATGGGTTTCTACTAGCATGTATGGTGGCGTTGGGATAATACAAAATTATGGTTACTGATCAGAGGGATGTAAAACTGCTTATGTATTTCTAAGACTGGCTGCATTCAAGTGTCATATTTCCAATGGGCCACATGTGTGCACTTCCCCTTCTCACACTCAGCTTAATAGAGCACTTCCCGGTTTGATCAAACCACATTTTGCTATTGTATCTGAACCAGTAAACCATGGTTTGATGGAGCTGTGCAAACCAAGATTGCAAATCATGCACACCTGGCTTTTCCCTAGTCCTCTAAACTCTGACTTGGAGGATCTTCCAAATGCAGCAAATGCAGTAGATATCGATGTTTCATTCCTAGTGCAAGGATCCTTCTGTAAAATCTCTGGATGTTATGCCCCAGTCACAAAACAGGATTCTGAAATTTATGGAACACATCAAGGCTACTGCAGTGGATCACACATTGTGTGAAAAAGGCAAGAGCTTATTAAAACGTTTAGCTTGACAGTTTGCTGGCTTGGCTTTTTGCAGTCTGTTTCTTGGGCATTTCAGTTAATATTATGCAAGGAACCATTCTTATAAAATCATTCATTCATTCATTCATTCATTCGATTTCTATACCACCCTTCCAAAATTGGCTCAGGGCAGTTTGAACCACCCTGAATGGCTCAGGGCAGTTTAAATATGTTTGAACTTTTCATGTTGTGTATAACTAGTGATGATGTTTATCATCGCTCTGTGTTGCAATATACCGTTGTAGTTTTGTAATAAGTTTCTTTGAGGTCAGAGGGGTTTTACTATGTTTTGCACAGTAGTTTGAAAATACAGTCATCAGTGGCAACCATAATTTCATTCTGGCAACTGCAGGAAAAGCTTCTAGCATACTTTACTTTGGAGGTATTCCTTTTTTTTTTTTTAAGCCATTGGCAGCAGAGTGAGGTCAAGAGTGCCTCTTTCAAGATGGTGCCAATGCTGAGATTTAACATCAGTGTTGGATTGGAGAGGAGGGTTTCAACAAACACAACCATTGCAAATTTCACTTCCGCTATAACCCTCCTTGTGTTAAGCTCATCCCCTTTCTAGTCTACTTGTACCATCAGAAGTCTCCCAGGTCCAAACAGGACCTAAGATCCTACAGCACACTTTACCTTGATGAGGCTATCAGTACTAACCTACCTTATAGGATTGTGATTAAGGATTACCGAGATGCTTTGAAACACGCACCCCCCCCCCCCCCAAGAAAGATAAATTCCTGCAGAGCAGTGTTTGTAATGAAAGTTACAGCTCAGCTGTACTGATAGTGGGTGCAGGTAACTAAAATACTTTATCAGGAATGTTAGGTGTGAGTCCATGCTAACTTGCTTTTATATTCATTCATGTTCTCCCTCTCTCCCCTTAAATCAGAAGGAATGGTACATGTTAGATTTTTTTTAAACTTTGATCTTTGAATTGAACACTCTATGAATCAGTTTACATGCAGAGAAGTGAGTTTTCTGTGGGGTGGGTGGGAATTGAGTTGGAGATTGTTTGGGGAGGGCGGGGGAATCCCATGATTTTTTCTCTTTTGCATAAAGGTTGGATTTAAAATTTCCCCAATTTCCCCCCCGATACTCTAAATAGATTATGATCTGATTTGGCATGTTAGATGACCTATATATTTAGTTTTTAATTTCCCATTTCAGTTTTTCAAGTGACTAAGTTGATTAATTGAAATATATTTGGAGGAATCAGTAAACAACTTAACGTGGTTTAAATGTTAATGCTGAAACAAATTCAAAGCTTTGTGGAAAGAAATTATTTTTATTGGAATATTCAAATATATATGCACTCACTTGCAGACTTCCTAAGGAATTAATTAATTATAATTTTGAAATTGCCAAGCTTGCCTAATATTGCATTGACATCCATTCATTGTTGATAATGATTTTTATGATACAATGAATTTTTAGAGACGGGAAAGTTACATTGAAACAAAATATGAGGAAATATTCAGAATTTTTCCACATTGCTGTTCGCATTTAACAGGAGTGGCACTATGGGAACGAACACTGTGTGTTTATTGCATTTGTATATCTGCTAAACAAAACAATTTCTTTAAGCAGTTTTCAAATAGGGATGTGCACGAACCTGTTTGGAAGCCTTTTTACGGGCCTCAAAACAGGTTCGAACACTTTGAATAGTTCGGTTTGAATAGTTTGGTGGAGGTGGGGTAACTTTTAAGTGTGGGGGAGGGTGAACTTAGCCCTCCCTCCGCTTCCTGCCCACACCAGCACTGACTGGAAAACTGGTCTGGTGGGGCGACAGCGTGCCTTCCTGCCGCCCTGTCTGTTCTTCAGACCAGAAGTAGGCGGAAGTAGCTCGCATGCGGTTATCCCACCTCCGCCGTCGAACCAGCCCCTCTGGTTTCATGCACATCCCTATTTTCAAAATAAAACAAACCATTAAAATATCAATTGAAACCGAACAGTGTAAAACATGGCTGCACAACTTCAGCCCTCCAGCTGTTTCTGGACTTCAGCTCCCATCAACCCTAGCCACAGTGCCAATAGTCTGGGCTGATGTGTTGCTTGCAAAGTTCCTCCTTCTCTTATGCTCTGCTTAGTTAAGAACAGCCCTGCTGGACCAGGCCCAAAGCCTATCTAATCCAGCATCCTGTTGGATAGTGGCCCACCAGATGCCCCTGAGAAGCCCACAGGTAAGAGGTGAGGGCATGCCCTTTCTCCTGTTTTGGCTCCCCTGCAACTGGTATTCAGAGGCATCTTGTCTCTGAGACTGGAGGTGGCCTATAGCCACGAGATTAGTAGCCATTGATAGACATGTCCTCCATGAATTTGTCCAAGCCCCTTTTAAAACCACCCATAAGAACAGCCCTGCTGGATCAGTTCCTGGTTAACAGTTTAATTTAAACCAACAAACTGCTTGCACTCTCCCTCCAAATTGAGATAAGGTCAAAGAAGAAGGCAGGCAACAATTCACAAGTAAAGAAGAGTACTAGACCTGAGTGTGCCTCTAGTAAAGATGGCAGAACTATCTTCACCAATTCTAAGGGTTGTTGAAGACAGAAATGCATCTGGGATTTGAAATGCATATAATGCTTTTGTATAAATTCTATTGTATATAGGATTGAAATTGTAATTATTTAATATATTTCATTACATAAAGCACCTTGATATTCCAGGAGAGTTGGTCTTGTGGTAGCAAGCATGAATTGTCCCCTTTGTAAAGCACGGTCTGCCTTGGTTTCTGTTTGAGGGCGAGACTACATGTGAGCACTGCAAGGTATTCCCCTTAAGGATAGGGTGATCGCTCTGTGGTCTTCTCGGTTGTGGCCCCTCAGCTTTGAAACACTCTCCCTGAAGAGCTTTGCCATGCTCCCTCCCTCAATGTTTTTTAAAAAAACAATTAAAAACACATCTTTTAAAAGAGACTTTTAAATATTATATCTGCTTCTGTCTGGTACGTTCCTTAGTTTTTATTGTCCTCAGTTTTTAGCTTTTTATTAATAACTTTTAATTTGAAACTTTTTAAAAAAAATCGTAATTTTAAAAATTGTTTTAGCCTGGTCTTTTAACTGGTTTAACTTTATTAATCCTTTATTTTACATTGTATATTTTATTAATGTTGTGAGCTGCCCCAAGCAGTAGTGTACTGGATATTTAAATTTAAATGTTTTAAATAAATACGTAGCTCGGTGGAAGTGCATCTGCATGTTTGCATGCAGAAGGTTACACGTTCACTCCCTGGCAGCATCTCCAGGTAGGGCTGGGAGAGACTCTTGCTTGTAATCTTGGCTGCTGCCAGTCAGTGTAGACAGTACTGAGCTATAGATGGACCAAAGGTCTGACTTTGAAGAAGGCAGCTTCCTATGTACATAGCTATTAAAAAGCATTTTGAGAGAGTAATGCCCAGATACAGTGACTGGTATCTCTCTCATTTCCTGTAACACTGTTTTCTATTGTAAGAAATATACAAAATGTTAGCCTCACCTCTGTTAATTTGGCCAATTTCTGAACTGATTTAATTTAGGGATTGCCTGGTTACAAGGGGGATTTGTATATGAGAAGTGAGAGTCTGGTGTATGTGGGTGTGATGGAGCAAGGCTGAGAGAGATCAGGATTCTTGTACCTGCGTTGGCCACTGAGATTTAGTGAAGAGATGAGAACAAAACTTGCTATTTACGTAAAGCTGGTTTGGGGCAGATGTTATGAAAGCCAAAGGAAATCCTGGGGAAAGAGTGAGCTTACTCAAGGTTTCTCCTAAGGCTAGCCTTTTGCTGATGCCACTTTCTTCACTTCCTCATATGTTTACATAGCCCACTGTGCTGCTCTGCTGCAGTGATGTTTATCTAGTCATATTTAAAAACATTATAAAGGCAGAGGGCAAACAACAAGGCCAGTCACAGCAGCAGTGTCCTTCCATTTTGTGAACCAACCTTCTGTTTTTCTTTTAAAACCCCTTTGGAGCCTGTGTGGGTTACCTCTCCTGTGCTGGAGTGCCTATCTAGCCAGATTAAAGGGGGTGTGTGTGTGCAAATGTCAGCACAGCTATCTTCCCCTGCAGCAAGACTAGATTCCATATCTGTCAGTTACAAGGGGGTGAGGGGATAAAGCATTCTTGATACTTAAAATGGTACTTGTGGGAGTATCAAGCAAAGGGTAAAATATAGTAGTGTCTCAGAGCATGATCTAAGGGCACATGATACAGCCACTTTGCTGAAGTTAAGCAGGTCTTGGTGAGGCCAGTGCTTGGATGGGAAACCCATGTATGTCATCTTGGGAGATGGTGTTGTAGCTGAGGGATATGGCATCTGCTTTGCTTGCAGAAGAGCCTTGGTTCAATCCCTGGTGGCATCTCCAGGTAGGACTGGGAAAGGCTCCTGCCTGAAAACCTGGATAAGCTGTTCCCAGTCCATGTAGACAATACTGAGCTACATGGACCAAAGGTCTGACTCGGTGTGAGGCTAACTATATTTCTGTGCATGCTTTAATTTATTTATTTAGCATATTTATATACCTTCTTATATATCTTTAGGTGGTATACATAATCCAAGTTTCAATGTAAAATTAAAACAAACAAAATACTTTCACAGAATACAAACAGTTCACAGAATAAAACAATTAAACAGTTTGAAATTAGTTTTAATTAAAAGCCCGAGAAAACAAGTGTTTTCCTTAAGGGCATTTTAAAAAGCAATCTGAGATAGAGCAGCTCTTATTTTGACAGGGAGCGCATTCCAGAGCCCTGGGATTGTGTAAAATCTCATTGACTTGGTTTTTGCAGAACTTTTATAGTTAAGCAATTTGAAATAGGGATGTGCAGTTCTATTCAACCTCAGATGGATTTGTGTTGAACCAGGTGATTTGGGGATTTGACTTTGAATCAAACCACCCTCAAAATAAAGGGCCTGATTTGGGGTCTAAGAGAATCACCCAAATTGATTTGGTTGATTCAAGTGCCATTTTCAGGCCTGTTTTTCCAGGGAGACCTGGTCTACCAATTGGAGTCAGTGGGTAGACCAGCCCTCCACTCCAGACTTAGAACATCTGCCCACTTTGGAGGACTGGTCTGACAGACACTAAGTCCATAGCGGAGAGCTGATAGACCAGTTCTCTGAGTTAGGCAGACACACCAAGTCGGGAGCAGAGTGCTGCTCTACCTGCTGACTGCAATTGATAGACCTGCTCTCCCAGGGAAAAAAGGCCTCAGAATGGTACTCGAGTCACCAATGAATCAATTGATGTTTTTGTTATTCGATTTGAGCTCAAATCAAATTGCAAAATTTGATTCATGTACACATCTAGTTTATATTGCTGGGAGGAAACACTGGAAAGGAATGAGAGGAGAAAATGAGTTAGGGAGGTATTGACCAGGGTAGTGTGGATTGGGGGTGCAGTAAAGTTTTAGGGTAGGGGGAGTGGTGTGTAATTAGGTTAGGGTGGTTTGTCTCCCCAGACAGTATGGTCAGTAGTGGGACGACAGTGTTAATTTGTGAGGTTGCAATATATATGGTGCTACTAGCAGTCACACTTGCCATTGGTACCACAGGATGGAACTCGGCCATCCACCCCAAGATATCTGCTAATCCTTATTAAAACGTCTTGGTTGTAATCTATGGACATTTGGTTTCAGCTGATCAACACTGCTGTATTGGAATGTCTCTTGAATAGAGCAAAAAACATGGTTAGATATTGCAATAATGGATCAATTTATAATCTTGCCGCTGGGACATTTTGTATCCCTTCAGGCCACACTTTATATCAGTAAGAAGTTAGTGACCCTTATTACAGAATGTTAAGAGTTCCTTTCCCTGTAACAACATTGAGGTACAGCATAACAGCCATGCTGCATTAGGCCTAAGGCCTATCTAGTCCAGCATCCTGTGTCCCACATGGCCTACCATTTGCCTCTGGGAAGCCCACAAGCATGAAATGAAGGCAGGGCATCTCTCTTACTGTTGCTCCCCTGCCACTGGTATTCAGAGGCATCCTGCTGGAGGTAGCCTATATAAATATCTACTAAACTAAATAACTATTTATTTAGTTATTTGTCATATTTTTATACCGCCTGATATGTACATCTCTAGGCGATGGACACAATTTAAAATATTTAAAAGTCACACATTAAAATACATGACAATAAAAACAATAGAATAAAATAATTATTAAAACAAGTTTTGGAAACTATTAAAATTAACTCTAAAGCCTGCAAAAAACAGGAGAGTCTTGAGGTTTTTTCTGAAAACAGAGAAGGAGATGCTCTTATTTCAGAAGGGAGCATATTCCAAAGTCCTGTGGCAGCTACAGAGAAAGCCCGGTCCTGGGTCGCCACCAGACAAGCCAGTGGTAACCATAACAGGACCTCTCCAGATGATCATAAACGGTGGCAGGGATTATGACAAAGGAGGTGCTCTCTTAAATAGCCTGTCCCAAGCCATTAAGGGCTTTATAGGTAATAACAGCATTTTGTGTTTCACCTGGAAACATATTGGCAGCCAGTGCAGTTCTTTCAAAACCAGTGTTATGTGGTCCCTTTGTGTTGTCCCAGAGACCAGTCTGGCTGCCGCGTTCTGTACCAGTTGTAGTTTCCGGACTACGTACAAAGGCAGCCTCACATAGAGCGCAGTACATTAGTTAAGCCTGGAGGTTACCAGCATATGTACCACTGTTTTAAGGCCTCTCACCTCTAGAAATGGACATAGCTGACATATCAACTGAAGCTGATAAAAAGTGCTCCTGGCCACCACTTCAACCTTAGAAAACAGAGAGAGCTTTGGGTCCAGGAGCACTCCCGAGCTATGTACTTGATCTTTCAGAGGGGGTGTAACCCCATCCAGAACAGGCAGGTGTAAACCAACTCTTGGGTTCCCACCCCCCCACCCCCTCCATCTTATTTGGATTCGACTCCAGCCCATTACTTCCTCCAGCTGATGACCACTGTAAAACACTGCCACCCAATCCCACCTCCATCAGGTGGTTCAGGAGGATACCATGGTCAATGATATTGAAAGCCGCAGAGAGATCCAAAAGGATCAGCAGAGTCACACTCCCTCTGTCACACTCCCTCTGTTGATAACCGCTTGGAGACAGTGTTCTCTCATTTTTTTTCATCTGTTTGCAGAATGAGTTTCGTTCTGGGTGGCAGTATCAAGGCAGTGTGTGTTCACACATGCATTCAGAATGGGACCTTCCTGATTAAACCTGAGCAGGATCTAAAATTAACTGAGCAGACATTTAAAAATGGTGTGAGTGTGCGTGCATGCACACTCCTTAGAGGGAACACTGCTTGGTGATCATCCATCAGGTCGACCAAGGCAGTCTTAACCCCATAGCCCACACAAAAGCCAGTTTGAATTGGGTCTAGATAATCTGCATCATCCAAAACTTCTTGGAGCTGAGAGGCCACCACCCACTCAACCACCTTGCCTAACCATAGAAGATTAGAAACAGGTCTTTAATTAGCTATCTCTGAAGGATTCAGTGTAGCTTTCTTCAAAAGCAGTCTAATAGGCTAGTGGCCATTGTTGGATCCGGCCTCCATGAATTTTCCTATGCCTCTTTTAAAATCATCCAAGCTGGTGGTCATCACCACATCCAGTGGAGAATTCCATAGATTAATTGTGTGCTGTGTGGAAAAAGTACTCAGTCCTAAATTTCTTAGCAATAAATTTCATAGGGTAACCCCTGGTTCTAGTGTTGTGAGTGAGGGAGGGAAATCTCTCTACCTTCACACCATGTGTAATTTTATAGACTTCTATCAAGTGTGCCCTTAGTTGTCTTTTTTCTAAACTAAAAAGCCCCAAACATTGTACCCTTGCCTCATTAAGGAAATCTTTTGGTTTCCCTCTTCTGTTCCTTTTCCAGTTCTACAATGTCCCTTCTGAGATGCAGTGACCAGAACTGTACACAATACTCTAATGTGACCACACCACCGATTTGTATAAGGGCATTATGATATTAGCTGTTTTATTTTCAACCCCATTACTAATGATGACAACATTTCCTAATAGTGACAACAGTCCTCCTCTGATTACGCTTTTAAAAAGTAATCTAATGAATTATTGCACCAAAGCACTCTGAATTTAGTTTCAGGTAATGGTCCTACATAATGTAAAAACACTATTAGCCATAACTAAGTACCATTTAAATAAATAAGAGAAGTTAGTTGTGACTGACTTCATTCCCATTAATTTCAGCCTGAGAGTAGGAGAAAAAGTGTTGACATCCTGAAAAGCTGAGTTTTTGAATACAAGCCAGAATTTTGTGTGTTTGGTATGGTCCATGATCAAAAGGTACCCTGCCCCCCTTCCTTCCTCCTTTCTTTGTTCTACAAACAGGAAGGTCAGGGCAATAGCTGAATAATTCTGCTTTTCCTGCTGCTGCATTTATTTATTTATTTATTTAATTTATACCCCGCCCAAACTTGCGTCTCTAGGTGGCTAACAACAATTAAAACACATAAAAAAATTAAAACAGTTAAACATATAACACATAAAAAAGTTAAAACAATACAATAATTTAAAAACTATAAAATTAACAAACAATATTTTTTAGTTAAAATCCTCAGAAGGCTTGGGTAAAAAGATGCGTTTTCAAATGTTTTTTAAAAATATAGCCAGAGATGGGGAGGATTGTAACTCAACAGGGAGAGCATTCCACAATCTTGGGGCAGCGACCGAGAAGGCCCGTCTCTGTGTGACCACCAAACGAGTTGGCGGTAACTGGAGACAGACCTCCTCAGATAACCTCAGTGGGCGGTGGGGTTCATAGCGAAGAAGATGCTCTCTTAAATACCCAGGGCCTAAGCCGTCTAGGGCTTTATAAGTTATAACTAGCACTTTTGCCCAGAAACCTATCGGCAGCCAGTGTAACTCCTTCAGCAAATTAGTAACGTCTCTCCGAGGTGACCCAGAGACCAACCTGGCTGCCGCATTCTGAACCAACTGAAGTTTTCGGACTATGTACAAAGGCAGCCCCACGTAGAGCGCATTACAGAAGTCAAGTCTGGCGGTTACCAACAAATGTACCACTGTTTTGAGGTCATTGATCTTGAGAAACGGACACAGCTGGCGTATCAGCCGAAGCTGATAGAAAGCACCCCTGTCCACTGCCTCAACCTGAGAAACCAAGGAAAGGTGTGGATCCAGGAGTACTCCCAGTCTGCAAACCTGTTCCTTTTGGGGAAGTGTGACCCCATCCAGAACAGGTAGATCAAAATCATCTCTGGAGTTCTGACCCCGCACAATAAGTACCTCCATCTTATCTGGATTCAGCTTCAGTTTATTCTCCCTCATCCAGCCCATTACTGCTTCCAGGCAGGCATTTAGGGAGGATATGCCATCACCTGAAGAAGTTGACATGGAGAAGTAGATCTGGGTGCCATCAGCGTACTGATAACACCCAGCTCCACATCCCCTGATGATCTCTCCCAGTGGTTTCATGTAGATGTTAAAAAGCATTGGAGAGAGTATGGAGCCTTGAGGGACACCATACTTAAGCTCAGATTTTGAAGAGCACGGATCTCCAATTGACGCCATCTGGAACCTGTCCGAGAGGTAGGAGCGGAACCACTGTAAAACAGTGTCTCCCACCCCCAACCCCCATAGATGCTCCAGAAGAATACTATGGTCGATAGTATCAAAAGCCGCCGAAAGGTCCAAAAGGATCAACAGAGTCACACTTCCTCTGTCAATTCCCAATTGGAGATTATCCATCAGGCCGACCAAGGCAGTCTCCACCCCATAGCCCACCCGAAAACCAGTTTGAAATGGGTCTAGATAATCAGTTTCCTCCAAAACTGTCTGAAGCTGAGAGGCCACGACCCTCTCAATTACCTTGCCAAGCCACGGGAGGTTGGTGACTGGCCTATAATTGCTCAACTCTGAGGGATCTAACGCAGGCTTCTTTAGAAGAGGTCTAATAATTGCCTCCTTAAGATAAGGAGGCATCCTGCCCTCCCTCAGAGAAGCATTTATTATTTCTACCAGGCCGCCTATAACAGCCTCCCTGCTAGATAGAATAAGCCATGTTGGACAAGGGTCAAGAGAACAAGTGGTAGGCCTCACCGCTCCAAGCAGCATCCTCAGGAGTCACAAACTGAAATTGATCTAGTTGAATCGTATAAGAGGAATTATTGGACACCTCCAGTTCAGACATCAAATTAATTGTGGAGTCTCCATCTAGGTTGGCCTGAATCCTAGAGATTTTGTCCGCGAAAAATTCATTAAACACATCACAGCGGGAGATGTGTAGGGGGAAAGAGAACTGTCCCCAGTTATGGCTTCCTACTAGAGCCACAGCTCCATTCCATTCCCCACGCTGCTTTTTACTCCTTGTAATAAAACAGATCTGAAAATGGAGGATCTCTTAATCTTCTCTTCTGCCTCTTTGCTAATGATATATAAATGGATTCTGATAGGCCTGGGTTCTAAAAAGGGTTTGCATGTAACCAAATGTGAAAATGAGTGCTGAAGCTGGTTTCAGACTAGCGGTTAACCTTGGTCTGCCAATGCATGTTTTAACCACAGTTAAGGTCGGTGGAAGGGGGAAGGTTTACACCAGAGTGTGTGGAGAGCCTGTAATCCTATCATTGATCAAGTCATAAAGGTTGTACACATGACCGTGGTCGCTCTGCCGCTTGCCGCAGTATACAAGTGGCGCCACAGCGAGCAGCAGAGCAGGGTGCTGGAGGAGAAAGTCCTCTGGCATCCCTTAATGCACCATGACAGGAGCACAGTGTATCAAAAGGTCCTCCCTCAGCCCTGCATTTTTGCCACCCAGCTCTGTGTATGTTCAGGCTACATGCAGCCCGAGCATACACATGATCCCTGCATCAGGATAAAGGGTGTGCTCATGCCCTTAACTGTGGGTAAAGGCTGGGGTGAAATGTTGGGTTGGGCGGGAGGGTATGCAGTTTTGGACTCAGGATTGAAGCCAGCTAGAAATGAGACCTTGGAATAGCAACATGTATTTTCACAACATTGATCGAGGGTAGGGGGATTGAGAAGCTATTCTGCTCCCTTAAGAACATAAGGCCTAGCAGATCATGCCAAAGACCCATCCGTTCCAGCCTCATACAGTGGTCCTGCATCTGGGAAGCCCACAAGTGGGAGGAAGAAGACAACCGCCCCTCCCTTTTGGTATTTCCCACCATCTGGTGTTCAGGTCCAGATAGATTAGCTCAATGATCGTGTAAAATAATTTGGCTAGTTTCTTTCCAAAAGGGCTTGTTCCATTTTGTATCCTCAAAAACGCAGCTTTGGGGACAGTATATAGGGGATATATACTAACCTGGTTGTTCTTTTCAGCACTACAAAATGTATTTGAAATATTCTTGTATCAAATCATTCCTAGAGATATCACCAGGGCTATGTGTGGTGGTTACCTGTTGACCGATAGGATGGTTGGCTTAGTGGAAAGGTTCCTTGAGTAGCTATTGTTGGTCAGCTGCAACAAAAACAGTGATGAGTCTTGTGGTACATTAAAGGGTAACAGATTTATTGTGGACACAGAAATACAAAGGGGGAAAATATGAAGAGTGGAATCCAAACAGCAAAGACTTGCAAAAGGTACAATTGTTGACATCTTTAGAAACTTAACAGAAATTCTAGAATTGTCATAGACTGCACTTCTTGCATTTTCTCCCAGCTGTTTACTATTTTTTCTTCTGTACCTATGTGCCTGCATGTATATAATCTGCAAACTGAAGATAACACTTCATGTTTCTGATGAAGCGGGCTCTTGTCCGTGAAGGGTCATGCCATAATAAATCTATTCGTCTTTGAAGGGCCCCAAGATCCTTTGTGTTTAACAGGGAGGGAAATTCTAGTTAAATCTACTTCCAAGCAACTGCTTCAGTTGCTTTATCATTTTTGGGGAATTTACACAGTCTACTTTATCTTCTCCTTGCTTTCTCTTTTAGGCCCTATGAGAAAAAGGGAAAGCTAAGGATGCTGGAGCAGAACAATGGATTTCTCCTTCTCTTTCATGCAAGGGATCATGGGAAACACAATTCAGCAACCACCTCAACTCATTGACTCGGCTAACAACCGCCAAGAGGATGCTTTTGATGCCAGCAGCGACATCACTGAAGATGGTAGACAGACGCCATATGAAGCTGCCCTTGCCTTGCAGCAAGGTTTTCAGTACCCTACACCAACAACAGAGGACCTTCCACCCCTCATTAATGGATTTCCACCAATCAGCATGTATGAACCCCAAGCCAAATACCAGTCATACAGTCAGTATCCCAATGGTTCAGCCAATGGGTTTGGCACAGTTAGAAACTTTAGTCCCCCAGAGTATTATCAAATGGAGAACTCTAACATAAGGCCACATGAAATTCTGGAAAAAACATCTCCCCCACAGCCACCACCTCCTTCTGTATCCCAGACGGTGATTCCAAAGAAGACTGGTTCACCAGAAATCAAATTAAAAATAACCAAAACTATCCAGAACGGCAGGGAATTGTTTGAGTCCTCTCTGTGTGGGGACCTTTTAAATGAAGTACAAGCAAGTGAGTATGCGAAGTCAAAACACGAAGGGAGAAAAGAGAAAAGGAAAAAAAGTAGCAAACATGACTCTTCCCACTCAGAAGAGCGTAAATCACGTAAAATTCCAAAACTAGAGCCAGAAGAACAAAATGTAAGTGGAATAAAAATTTGATTTCTCATTTCTTTTTCTCTGTGTTGTGGTATTCTAATTTTTTGTTTACACGCTAAAATGATTGTAGATTCTTTGACAAACATGCAGAAGAGCTCACCATTACAAATCCCATTGGGGTGGGGGGGAGATCATGGTGGATCATTTACTCTCGCTGTAAAGGAAATCTAAATTCTGCTTTTATAATAAAGCATGCAAATGATTGATTTGTCAGAGGCATTGTTCCCTCTAATAGGGATTCCTAGAGGTTGTTGACTACAACTCTCAGAATCCCCAAGCAAAAGCCATTGCAGCTGGGGATTCTGGGAGTTGTAGTCAACAACCTCTGGGAATCCCTGTTGGAGGGAACATTGGTCAGAGGCTTGAAATCCTGCCAGAGTTATGTTGTATTATTGATGGGATTAATGCATCTCTCACTGATATTACAGCTGAGTGAAATGACAGCTATTAAAGCTACACAAAGTTCCCCTTTAAGAGAAAGTTTGGTATCTTAAGAGAGGCAAGGAAGATCACATTAAACTTTGCTAGCAACTATTCATGGTCTTTTTCTCTCTCCAGTTTTTGAACACTTTTTTCAGAGTGTTCCTGCACCGGCTAACTGTGTTAGGAAGCCTTTTCTAATATTGTGAAGATATTTTCCATGTATAGTTTATGAAATATATCACAAGTTAGGCTAGTTACACACGACAAGAATTGTTGACTTTTATGCAAAAATTAGTAAATGTGGTTTACTGTTTGTTTTGAGAAAACGAAGAAGAAACTGATGCACAAAGCTATAGACGGCTGTCCTGAAGCACAGGGTAGATGTTCATGACTTGCCTGGGCAGAAGCTGGAGCACTGGCGGGCCATTCCATGTCATAGAATTGGGCCTGCATGCTTCTGACTGCTCTCCAGCTCAGTGGTTTATTCGCAAAACCACCACAAGGCATGGGTGAGGGTGGAACGGACTACATATGAACTGTTGTACTGGAATGGACATAGTGACACTCTTTCCCCCAAAACATTGCAGCTCCCTGCCTCATTTGTCTAATGTAGCTAAGCCTGTTGTTAGCAAAAGGCATCCTTCGGAACCAACACAACGTAATTACTTCATGTAGCACAAGGGTTCCCAGCAGGGGGTACTAGTACCACTAGAAGTACTTGGAGTCCTTTTCCCCCGTCTGGAGATCATCACATAGGGATCAAGTACTGAGCATGCTCAAGTTCCCCACTTAGGGATCGCTGACTTGAAGCCAATGCATCCGCAGCAATATGTCTGCTGTAGAAGGGAAGAGAGGAGGGTGAAACCCCTCTTCCTCTGCTCCTGATTGGCTGGCTGCATGTTGAAGCAGCCTGGCTGACAGGGCTGCAGAAAATTAGCACTGAGTACTCCCGTTGAAATGTATAGGACAAGTAAACTTGTCTCATTAAGACTGCTCATGACTAACTTAGTGTGGATGTGAGACAGTGATTATAGTACTCGGTCTCATAACATTAAGTGTGTGTGTGCATGCACATACACAATCTCTCCAGAGTACCTGAGCTGAAGGTTTGCAACAGAAGGGATGCTCTTCTTTATTTAAAAAAAAAAAAAGTTGGAAATCTCTGAATCTGGAGCTACAACTGGACTGCTTTTGATCTTGGGGTGTAGACAGGACAATCCAGAGATCAGTGGTGAGTAGTTCCACATTTCTTTAGTACTGTCCCGCTGTGGTTCTTTCTGTGTTCCGTTTTGCACACCCACACCACTGTTCAGTACTGCATGTCTGAGTCTGCTGGATGAGGACTGGAGTGAGATGCCATAAGTATACTGATGATTCCATACAATGCTGCCCGGCTTACCATGCCTTAGTCTGGTTTAGTGGGTAGAGAGTTAGACTTGGGAGACCTGGATTAGAGTCCCACCTATACCTTTGGCAAAACCTATAGGCTGGGTTCCAAAGACTTGTTTAGACTCACATCAGAGGCCTGTACCAACATCTAATGGCACAGCGAGGAAATGCTTGACTAACAAGCAGAAGGTTGCCCGTTCAAATCCCCACTGGTACTATATCGGGCAGCAGCAATATAGGAAGATGCTAAAAGGCATCATCTCATACTGCGCAGGCAAGGCAATGGTAAACCCCTCCTGTATTCTACCAAGAGAAAACCACAGGGCTTTGTGGGTGCCAGGAGTCAAATATGACGTGACAGCACACTCTACTTTACCAACTCCCTAGAATTTTTCCCTTCTGAACAGCTGACCACCACCCTGCCGTCTCACAGGCTCCTTTTGAAAATAACTACTCCCTCCATTTCAGAAGCTGTTTGCCATTTAGTCTGGGGAGTGGTTGTTCAGAGATAAACTTTGGGTCTTTCCAGATGGTGATTTATTCTGACATGGCCACTGATGGGCAATCTTGTGGGCAATCCAGATGATTTTGCACTTCCCATAACTTCCTTGTGTGATCTGCTTGCCAGTCTGTTTTAATGAAAACACCAGTGTGTTTTCATTACTCATTTCATTATTTTCATTACTACATCCCCTGCCCCCTTGACTTGACTTGGCCTCAGAAGGGGAAAATTTTGTGCAAGGAGGAGAGAAGTTGTTGCTTGTGTGGGTGGTGGCAAGGTTGGCTTACAAGGGTATGTCGCTGCATGCCCCCTCACTTCCACATCTGAATATACTTCTCTTCTGGGTTTTGCCTTTTACAAGTATTGCATTCCTTCAGCCCCTTCACTCTTGTTTTTTTTTTAATTGACTGTTTTTGTAGTTGTGCTTTTCCTTAGTTTTTCGGGAAAGGAGCCTTCCCCCTCCCAGCCTCCCCTAAGTCAGTCCTTCTCTTACGCTCTCTACCACTCAAAATGCTGGTGGCGGCGGCTGCTGCTGCTGCTCATCTTGATTCAGTGTTGCAACTAGGAGAACTCTAAACCACATCAAGAGGGCATTAGCAACTGTTTCATTGACTTCCTCTTCGCTGCAATCAGGGATTTAAGCGGCAAGAGTCAAGCCTCAGGACTAAAGTGTATGTTCATACATGCCCTAAGATATATATGCACAATTTTGTTTGTGGCATAGTGGCTTCAATGGGGTCTACCATATGTGCACTTTTTATCCTGTTCTGACAATAAACAACCCAAGTTATATGCATTTTAGTGACTTCTTGTTATAGTCTGCAGCTGAAGCATTGGGAAAAGCAGTGAGGACAACTTCCATACCTTTCTTCTTGGGTGCAACACATAAATGATCCACCTCCTTCTAAACTTCTCTGTTCCCTTATTATGTGCCTGCTGTCTTCATGAGATGCTGAAAACCACATTCAAACAAGGTTTCTTGTATTCCAAGCTCCACAAGGGTCTTGGCAGAAGTGGGTAGTGGGAATCTTGCAGAAGTATGAAACAAAATTTAAATTAAAAAAATAAAATTGAGTGAGAGGGAGGGACCCTAATCCACAGTGTTTCCCAGCACTGTGCCTTGATATGGACAGAAAATACTGGGGTACGCTAGTGCAAGAACTGCTAGGAGTAGACACCCAGCTATGACTCCCCTGCATGCATTTCTGGAAACATTTGCAAAAAAAGTCCTGTGTCGGGAAATATTCAGTGTCTTTATCGCTCTCATGGAACTAATGTCATTGTTCTTTGGATCCTCACCATAATAACCACTCATACAACACAACTGTCAAGTAGAACACAGTACAGATGAACCTTGGCACACCCAGGCCAATCACAATTTTGCGTATCTGTAGTTGGGCATTTGACACACGACCTTTGTGTACCGTGTGTGTGTGTGTGTGTGTGTGTGTGTGTGTGTGTGTGTGTGTGTAATTTTCACATATCTGTGGTTATGGGGTGACTGGAAATTACCTCCGAGGTCATTTCCGGCCACCATTTTGAAGAAAGGAGCCATTTTGTGGCTCATTTGTTTGAAAAAGTATTTTTTTTAAAAAAAATTCTGCGATCTTTTGTGTAAAAATAGGCAAAAATTGGCATTTGGGGGGCATTGCTGGACGACTGGAGACCCACAGAGCATGGTAGGGCACCCCCTGATTTCCACTGTTTTTAGCCCCTTTTCACCCATTTTTATCACCTCTGGAACTTCTCCCTTCCCTTCTCCTCTCCTCCCCATTGCCCTAATGCTCTGATATCCGCGATTTCATTACCCGCAGGAACACAAGCCCTTCGGATAAGAGGGTACATCTGTAAACAAAGCTACTAAGTCCTCTGCAAATTCAAAGTACAACTAATTTTTAGTGCATGTTGTCTTTGCTTTTCCTCTTCAGCTGTGGCAGTTTCAACAATTGAACTATGAGCTTCCATCTTATTTGCAGGTGAAACTCGGAAAATTAGAATATCGTGCAAAAGTCCATTAATTTCAGTAATGCAAATTAAAAGGTGAAACTGATATAGGAGACAGACGCATTACATGCAGAGCGAGATAAGTCAAGCCTTAATTTGTTATAATTGTGATGATCATGGCGTACAGCTCATGAAAACCCCAAATCCACAATCCCAGAAAATTAGAATATTACATGGAACCAAGAAGACAAGGATTGAAGAATAGAACAATATCGGACCTCTGAAAAGTATACATTGTACTGTGCTTGATTGGCCAGCAAACTCGCCTGACCTGACCCCATAGAGAATCTATGGGGCATTGCCAAGAGAAGGATGAGAGACATGAGACCAAACAATTCAGAAGAGCTGAAGGCCACTAATGAAGCATCCTGGTCTTCCATAACACCTCATCAGTGCCACAGGCTGATAGCATCCATGCCACGCCGCATTGAGGCAGTAATTGCTGCAAAAGGGGCCCAAACCAAGTACTGAATACATATGCATGCTTATACTTTTCAGAGGTCCGATATTGTTCTATTCTACAATCCTTGTCTTCTTGGTTCCATGTAAGATTCTAATTTTCTGGGATTGTGGATTTGGGGTTTTCATGAGCTGTACGCCATGATCATCACAATTATAACAAATTAAGGCTTGACTTATCTCGCTTTGCATGTAATGCGTCTGTCTCATATATCAGTTTCACCTTTTAATTTGCATTACTGAAATTAATGGACTTTTGCACGATACTCTAATTTTCCGAGTTTCACCTGTATGTATTTATTTTTCTATGTAAACCACCTTGAGAGCTTTGGTTGAAGAGCAGTATATAAATATTCGTAGTAGTATCTTGGCAGGTCCTGTAAGTTGCAGAAGGCTCTCTACTGGTTATCGTGTGAGTGGGAAATCTCCGTTTCAAATCTCAGCTCAGCCAGGCATGTGTTCATAGGCTGGCCTTAGGCAAGCACTTGTCTTTCATTTTCAGTGATACCACACACACACACACACACACACACACACACACACACACACACACACACACACAGAAGCTTAATTCACACAGAGCATCTGCATGCTAGTACTTGATTGCTCCCCTCACCCCCCACCTCAGCCCTTTCATCTCAGAGATCTCTCCACCCTCACCTGAGCTGTGCTCCTCCTCCTCCTCCATCCTGTTGCTTCCATCCCCCTCACCCCTCTTGGTTGCAGCTACGGTGATGCTGGCGTCGATTGGCCAAGCTTGTTTCCTCATCTAATTCGCACAGTGGCAGCCTCCTTCTCCTGAAGGGGCTCTTTCCTCCTTCACAACCCCTCTCTTTGCAGACCCCTGCCCACTAACAGTTGCATTCCAACTGACCTTCACCATCACAGGCTCCTCCTCCCTATCTGCATATGTGGAATCCCCATTGCCCAAGCACCATGATGCTTCTGCTCTCACAGGATCCTCCTCCCTATCTGCACATGGAATCCCCACTGCCCAATCAGGTGTTTCTGCTCGTGAACTCTTGCAAGAGCTGTCACTCATGGGATTAGTCACAGGTATGCATTAGCGAAATATATATAAAGAAGATTCTCTAAGGCATACCTGTGGCTAATCCCGTACGTGGCAGCTCTCATGAGAGTTCGCGAGCAGATGCACTTGATTAGGTATTGGGTATTCCATATGCAGATAGGGAGGATGAGCCTGTGAGAGCAGAAGCACCATGGTGATTGGGTAGTGGGGATTCCATATGTAGATAGGGGGGAGGAGCCTGTGATCGTGACGGTCAGTTGAATGCAACTGTTACTGGTCGGAAGATGTTCTTGACTGTAGAGGAGAGGAATGAATATTTTATTTATATACATATACATATATTAGTGGGCAGGGGTCGGTGAAGAGAGGAGTCATGAGGGAGGAAAGAGCCCCTTCAGGAGAAGGAGACTGCTGTTGTATGAATTAGATGAGGAAACAAGATGAACAAGATCTATTAACTCAGGAAGGGTGGGGGGAGAGAAGATAGGGGAAGAAAGACAGAAGGGGAAGAGAGTGGAGGAGAAAGAGAGAGAAAGAAGGAAGGGTGAGGAATGGGCCTGAGCCTGTCAGCGGCCTGAGAGGAAGGAGTGGCTGTGGTGGCAGTAAGGAAGGGCCCAGTCAACCACTGCTGCCGTTTGGGGCTACTGAGGCCATTGGCAGAGGGAGGCAGGCAGGTAAGGGACAGGCCCAGGCCTGTCAGCAGCCTGAGGGAACGAGTGGCCATGGTGGCAGCGAGGAAAGGCCCAGTCAACTGCTGCTCCTCCTGTGTGGAGGAGCAGGAGCGAGGCTCGGGTGAGGAGGTCTCTGGGGATAGGGAGCTGCAGCTTGGTCAACAGGTGCCACAACGCTGCCACCATGACCAAGGGGGGTGAGGGGGATGGAAGCAATGGGATGGAGGAGGAGCAGGAGTGTGGCTCAGGTGAGGGTAGGGAGATCTCTGAAGTAAGGGGAGCTGTGGCAGGGGAGTGAGGGGGCAATCAAGTACTAGCGTGCAGATGCTCTGTGCGGGTTAAGTTAGTTGTAATATAATACTGGTCTGCCTTATGGGATTGTGCTAAAGGTTACTGGGTCTGTAGATCCTGAGCACAATAGTATTTTAGTATAGCAAAAAAATCACTAAAATAGTATTTTTACAGCACTATTAATAACTAAGCATTGTTATTGATGGTGCCTGACCACCTCTGTTCATTCAGGTCTTATTAACGAATTTAAAAAAATTGACTCAGGCTAGTGGTGACTCAGCATTACCAGGTTTTCTTTAAGCAATGGGCAGAAAGGTTTATACAGGCACCACATTCCTTGGACAAACTGTCTGGCCATGCTGGAGTCGTCAGGTTACACAAGCCCTAGAAAACACAATGGCAATACAGTTCCATACAGAGAGGTGGGGGTGGGCAGATTCAGCCAGAAGTAAGAAGGTGCTATTGCACTAGGTTGCACGTTCCATTCTGCCTTGGAAGAGCAGAATAAAGACATGTGCCCAAGGATACCAGGAAGGCAGTAGTTCCTATGAAGGTGGCTACAGCAGCATTTGAATTGCGCCAAAGAACACTTGTGGTGAATACACTGTAATCTATAGAATCGAATAAAATGTGCAGCAGAGCTGAGAACTGAAAGAGAAGTTGTATCAAAATAATGGCAAACCCTTCTGCATTATCTTTCTTAAAAGGTTGGCTGAGTAGTCCATCTGCTAAAGCTACTTCCTTTGCAAAGAATATATCCTTTGCAACAATCTGTTCTTCTTGTGGGTGAATTGTAGGGATGTTTCCATATTTCGCAAACCTTGAGTCATTGTATCTGCTGAACTCTCAAGAGGATTGTAAACACTGCAGCCATATTGAACTGGCTTCATAGCGTAAGATGTGATAGTTTTGGTGATCAAACACCTAATTTGCAGCTTGCTATTGTCTGTAACCTTGTTCAGAGTATACCTGTGTTTGGGAAGTTTGAGTTTATAAATCTTCATGAAAGTATGTCTCTAAAGACTTTTGTTGTGGCTCCAGATGTGAACAATGCTGCATATGACTGGCTAGCCATATACACTGCATGTCCTCATTGGTTGCCTCAACCTTCTCCTTCCTCTTTGACTTTTATCATACAGATGTAAACCCACACAGCAGTCAGCATATTGTGGCTAATCTGAATATTAATAGAACCCTTCTGATTCGTTTGCTCCATGATTGTACTCTGTCCTTGCTTATTGTTCCATTTTGACTTTTCCTTGAAAAACAAATATTCTTCAGATTTAATCTCCTTTACACACTCATTTAATAGTCACATTGCTAATAATAACCACAATTTACTTTTCACATAAAACAAACACATTTTTAAAATATTTGTGCACTTAGCTTCAGTTCATCATACTCATTTTCTATGCCCATTTCATATAATACCTCCATAAATTTTCTAGTTGAGAAGTGTCAAAGAGCATATCTTATTCTGAAAGTTGTTTTAGTTTTCAATAAACAAACTCCATCTTTGCACAATTTGTCATCACTTCCAAAGTATTTCTATAATGACTCAAATTTGATAGACTCCCCCCCCTTTTTTTATTTCAAATCATTTCAGAGACCAAATGAGAGGCTTAGCATGCTGTCTGAAAGACCAAGGGAAGAAACTATACTGTTGGATGAAACTCCGGTCAGTACATGTTGTTCATTCGGACCTTTTGACTCCAGAAATGCCATGTGATTTTGTTTAAACTGGTTAAATACAAAAGTGAGGGCTTTATCACCCCTTAGATATGGGGAGCCTGTTGGACCAAGGCATGGAAGTCTGTGACAGGACAGCTATCTGACTATCTTAGAGTATCATGGACATGGCTATATGGTGATGTCTACAGAGCAGCCCAGTAGAGACAATAATCTAAGCTGTGGTTTAGATCAGTGTTTCTCAAACTTTTTGGAGTCAAGGACCGCAAAATTCTTCGTGCAGAGTTTCAAGGACCGCTACATTCTTCATGCACAGTTTCCCGGACCAGCAGTTAGTAAAGGGGTTTCAAGTCTGTCTATCTATCTCTCTATCAGACTTCTATACTGCCCCAAACATGCATCTCTGGGCAGTTTAGAATGAAAATAATATAAGCATTAAAATAATTAAATTTGGAATCTTTTGCAAACATGGAATATTAGGGGTTCTTAACCTTGGGTCTCTCAGTTAAACTCCCATAACCCCCAACAACAATGGCATTTGGCCATTATGGCTGGGGATTATGGGAGTAGGTCCACCAATGTCTGGGTACCCAAGGTTGAGAACCCCTGAATCTAAAAGCCTGGGTGAACAAATTTGTCTCCAGTATGTCTTCAGTGTGTGCGGGTTGGGGGTGGAGGTGCTTCTGATTACTCAGTGGAGAGGGTATGTTGGGCCATTAGAAAAATTCAAAAGCTACATGGGGCCAATGAAAACAACATACAAGCAAGCCCCACTGATGCAAGAGGGAAACAGCGTTCCCTCTCAAGGCGCCTTGACCACAACAGGCAGCTGGGTTTCAATCAACCAACCTTTGGCTGCAAATAATGAGCATGCAAGAACCAGCAGCCCTTCAAGTGGCGCCCACTGCCATACTTTTTCCTCCATGCCCCCGCACCGCATACAGTTTGAAGCTGTAAAGATAGGGAATAAGATAGCTGTAGGAAGATCTCAGCAGCACATGGAGGCAAGGCACAAGAAGGGTCCCATGCCTCCGTGATACTCTTCCTCTTCCGTGCCATGTGCAAAATTGAGGAAGTGAGTGCCTTGATTTCAGTTGGGGGGGGGTTGACTCCCAGTCAGGGACCGGCACTCAAGCCTTCGGGGACCGGCAGCGGTCCAGGGACCGGTGGTTGAGAAACACTGGTTTAGATTATGGTTAAGATACAGTAGGCCTGCACTGCCTCCTCCTTCACATGCAGTGGGAGGAGATCAAAAGCTTTCACTTTCAGTTTGAATCTGAATTTGGGGAACAGTAATTACAGATGTGTGTACTTCTAAACAAATGTTGACAAACAGAACACAGCCACATTGTCGTAAACAAGAAGGAAGGTTGTGTGCAGCCAATCCGTAGGTAACCGACATTGCTGTAATGCACTATGATGATACTTTGTTTCTAGTAAAAAAGAAAAAAGGGAAGGCCAAGATACAAATGAGTCCAAAAGAGCCAGTGAGTCTTGCAGTCTCTCAGTCTTCTTCTGTTATCTACTGACTGGCTGCATATAAACCTAATTCTTGTTTACTGCAATGTGATTGTGTTTTGTTTATCAACATTTATTTTCATTTTATTGTCAACTGACAAAAGGATATGACTAGAATTCTTGAATGCAGTAGTTTTCTTTAGCAGTAGACATATTTCTAATTATAGTTTGAGATATGGGTCAGGGTTGAAGAATGTATACTAAGTACACCAAAGAGTACTAGTTCTGTGTGTGTGCATGCGTGCGTGCGTGCACACGCACGTGTGCTTACTAAATCTTAATGTATTACAGTGATAAATAAAATTTAGGTTTGTTAAATTGGGTGCATTTGTTTCAGTTTTTCTCAAAGTGAGGGCAGATGAGAAATGAGCCCAAGGTGTGATCTCGGCATACGTAGATGTTTGAGGAGGGAAAATAGCATCAGAACAGTCACCATGTGTTCAGAGCTGATCAGAAGAATGTAAAAAGAAGAGGGCAACTCCAGATTATATTCTTATATTCTCTCTACCTACACAAAAGGTGAATGCAAGGGTGCCCCAAAAGATTTCACAGTGCATTTATTTTAGAAGGTTTGCTCATTTCCATAGTTGGTGGTCTCTGATATATAGTGCTCTATGCAGAAGATCAAGCATATAATTTCCCCTTTTAACTTAAGCATTATATCATTTTTGTTATTTTTATGTAGGCCCAGCAGGAGTCTCCTCCTCCTCCAGTGCAAATAGCAAGCGAAATCAAGTTTGAGGTTGGAGATCTGGTCTGGTCCAAGGTGGGGACGTATCCTTGGTGGCCTTGCATGGTTTCCAGCGATCCACAACTTGAGGTTCATACCAAAATTAACACAAGAGGTAAATAAATAAAACCTATGGGTTGGTATGTTGGAAGCTTTTTCTGAATGGCTGTTTAATCATTTGTTAATGCTCTTTTTAAAACTCCGACTTCAGAATGTATTCTGGCTTTAATAGTGTAGCTAAAAAAATAACCATTAATAACCAGGTAGGTTGTACAGTAAAGAGATTGACAGCGGGCAACATAAGGAATATTCTGTTACTATATTTATATCCTGCTTTTCATTTAAAAAAGAGCAAAGTGACTTACAATATAAGCTAC